>NC_052074.1:24944445-25296945 GCF_015852505.1 Tachyglossus aculeatus | reverse complement strand
CAAGGTGATCAGGTTGTCCCATGGGGGGCTCACAGGCTTAATCCCCATTTTACAGATGAGGTAACTGAGGCACAGAGAAGTTAAGTGACTTGCCCAAAGTCACACAGCTGACAATTGGCAGAGCTGGGATTTAAACCCATGACCTCTGACTCCGAAGCCCGTGCTCTTTCCACTGAGCCACGCTGCTTATCTTGTCTAATAAACAAACATTCATAAACTTTGTCTAATAAACATACAGAAACTTTAGGTGGCAACCATTTCAGGCTGAGTCAGTTTGTCATAAATAGTGTCATAAACATAGCAATCATGCTCGTTTGTTTATTCAAGGGCGAGACGGGGGACTGCGTCCAACCCAATTTGCTTGTATCCATCCCAGTGCTTAGTACAGTGCCTGGCACAAAATAAGTGCTTAACAAATACCACAATTATTATTATTTCCACTGTCTAACCCCATGTCAAGTTGGATATGTGATGAGGGCCTGGAGGCAACTGCAGAAACACCCTCCTCATTTCCCCCCATCCCCCCCACCACTTCCATGAAAGCATCAAAGTAAGCAATCTTGATTTTGGGAGGGGGTTGAATTTCTACAGTTCTGTTGCCCTTCTTGGACCTTGCAGCAAAGGAAAAGAAGCTTGGGTTGTAGGTATAGATTTCCTCTTGTATTTGGAAAACAAAAAGAGCAGAAGGGAAAAAGAGCTTTCTGAAAAAGCAGCCAGGGAGGAAGGTTTTTATATAGCCCCTAGTCGCCTTTGGAGGAGTTTCGCGCAGAGAGCCGCCTTGTCGTTTCGGCCTAGCTTCAAAGATGTGGAGCCTGGTATTAAGTGTCATTATGGGAATGATGGTGGTGATTACAGGCGTGACTAGCTCTCCTTTTTGTGAGTTGCATCTGTGTCGCTGGGGCCACTGGATCATTCGCCATGAAGGCAGGTATCATGTGATTTGGAAGAACACGCTGATGCCTGGATGTTCGGCAAGCCCGGCACCCTGGAGGAGCCCAGAGCTACCAGTATTCTACTTTATTTGCAGCAAAATGACTAGCCCACTTTTCTCCGGGCTAGAAACAGTCCTATTCAGTCTAGATCCTTTATGGGGCAGTGGGAAGAGAGCACGTATTCTGATGACCTGCAT
Organism: Tachyglossus aculeatus; assembly: GCF_015852505.1. NCBI lineage: Eukaryota > Metazoa > Chordata > Mammalia > Monotremata > Tachyglossidae > Tachyglossus > Tachyglossus aculeatus. The sequence continues at coordinate 25,295,816 of NC_052074.1, read as the reverse complement.
CTGAGGAGCTCTTTCAAAGAAGGGCTGTAGTGTAGATATTCAGAGCATATGCAGCTAATGATGATAACTGGATTTATTGGACAAGAGAAATGGTGTTGTCAGTACCAGATACAACTGCCACAAAGCTCAATTTTCAAGCAGTATTGCTTCCTTCCTTCCTTCCTTCCTTCCTGTGTATAGCTGTTTACGCATCACTCCAGGATAGCCTCACAATTCCGCTTCTCATTATACCGAAAGGTAATCAGCATTTTTCCAAAGGGAGAAACTAAGGCAAAGGACACTAAGTGACTTAGCCATGGAGCGATACTTTCACAGAGGTCCAACTCGTAAGGGGCATCCAAATCTTGACAGGAAAGAATGTCTTTAAACAGACCCAGAGGTTATCTAAAGCAAATACATCAAAGTACGAAGAGCAGCTTGGCCTAGTGGAAAGAACACGGGCCTGGGAGTTGAAGGACCTAAGTTCTAATTCCGCATCTGCCTCTTGCGAGCTGTGACCCTGTGCAAGTCATTTAACTTAACTGTGCCTCAGTTTCCTCCTGCAAAATGGGGATTCCATACCTGACCTCCCTCATATTTAGGCCTTGAGCCCCACGTGGGATAGGGATTGTGTACAACCTGATAGTTGCCTCTACCCCAGTGTGTAGAACAGTGTTAACCTCATAGAAAAGTGGTTAACAGATACCATAATTAAACTTATTGCATACCCCTTAAATCAAGTAACCCCTATGTGGTTGACCTTAGAGGGAGTGTTCAAAGTACCACATAATAAGCGTTTAACGAATGCCACAATTATTATTATTGTCGAGAGCCCACTGGGCACAGTACGGGGTCCTAAGGACTTGGGAAGTACAAAGCAAATGAAACATTCCCTGCCCACAGGGGGCTTATACCCTAATGGGGGAGGCAATTAAACCTGTAGGTTATTTAAATTCCATCTCCCCCTCTAGACCATAAACTCCTGGAAGACAGTGAGCCTGTCTACCAACTCTTTTGTACTGTACTCTCCCAAGAGCTTAGAACAGTGCTCTGCACACAGCAAACACTCCAATAAATATCACTGACAGATGAAACCAGAATGAATAATTGAACATACAAATCTAACAAATGAATAGACACAGCTGCATAGGTAGGTAAGTACTAGCCATTACTGCTTTTATGAGGCTCCGGATGCTGGGAATTCATCAGATAAGGCGAGCTGGAGGAGGAGGGCTTTCAATATATTGATGCTATTGATGCCTGTTTACTTGTTTTAATGTCTGTCTCCCCCCTTCTAGACTGTGAGCCCGTTGTAGGTAGGGATTGTCTCTCTTTGCTGCTGAGTGCTTAGTACGGTGCTGTGCACACAGTAAGTGCTCAATAAATGCTATTGAATGAATAATAATGATGGCATTTATTAAGCGCTTACTATGTGCCAAGCACTGTCCTAAGCACTGGCGAGCCTACAAGGTGATCAGGTTGTCCCACGGGGGGCTCACAGTCTTAATCCCCATTTTACAGATGAGGGAACTGAGGCCCAGAGAAGTTAAGTGACTTGCCCAAAGTCACACAACTGACAATTGGCAGAGCCGGGATTTGAACCCATGACCTCTGACTCCAAAGCCCATGTGCTTTTCCACTGAGCCACGCTGCTTCCCATGAATGAATGATGTGGGGTGGGCTGTGGTCTGTTGGATTTGGGTGATGGAAAAGGAAAGTTCCACACTGGGGAGGCATGAGAAAGGAGAACAGAGATGAAAGTTGAAGTAGAAGGGTAGCTTAGGAGGGTTGAGTGGAGTTTATTGAGGAACGGCAGGTAAAGAGATCAGACGGGTAAGGTGGGGTTCATTGATAGAGAGGTGAAGTCAATTGTAAATAGTTCTTGCTTAACGTGGAGGGACACAGGAAGCCAGTGGGGATTTCAAGGAGCAGAGAGCTGTGTGCCAAGCTACCCTTCAGGAAGATGATCTGAGCAGCATTGTCTAGTATAGACTGGAGAGGCTGAAAAGCAGGGAGGCCAGTGAGGAGCATTGTAGTAGTCCAATTGCATTATGGCCAAAGTATGTACAAGAGTGGGAGCTGTTTGGGTGGAAGGGAAGGAGCAGGTCTGGAGATGAGCCAACCACTACTAGGTTTTTGTCTTTGCTGCCAAATTCCTGAAATAACTTCATTTTAATAATACTGCCTGGATGAAGTATGGAATTCTATCATTTGGAGTAGAATGAGTCCTAGTTATAGAAATGTATTCCCAGTGCTCATTTCCTTCTCAAACAGCTCTCCCTGCCCTACTTAAACTGCGATCTCTATGTGTGAAAAGGACTGTGTCCCACCTGATTAACTTGTATCTGCCTCAGGATTTAGAAGAATGCTTGGCACATAATACATGCTTAACAAAAAAACTAAAACATAATAATAATGATAATAGGGTACAAGAAGCCAAGCACTAATGCCCTTTGAAAGCTAAGTTCATCTGTAGCTAAGGCTGCAGGCAAGATTGGGGAACTAAAGAGGCCATCTTCTGCAAAATGGCTGAATTGTCATTCCCAAAACCTCTCAATTTTTGCCGATATGTGATCACAAATCTTAGTTTGATTTTTATCTACGATGATTCCTTTCCCTTCCTTTTTTCATCCTCCAGAAAAACATTAATTTTGTCCCACTAGGTTTTTCTCATCTTAAGTATCATCTTAAATATCAACATGAAAAATTAGAAAGCATGAATGATGTGCGAATTCTGGAAAGTGTGATCATCAATCTTTCATCTTTCTTTAGGAGGCTCTCCTGTGTCCCAGTCTCTCTTTCAAAGCCTCCCAAGATAAAACATCCTATCTACTTCTAACTCCTGTTCTTTGCATTTTCAGCCCTGTTTCCCTTGGCAAGTAATTCCTTTATCCTGTTTGAGAGACTGTTCTTTCACCTGACCAAATTACAGTCTGATGGGTAGATTGCTCTCTAATAAAACTCCTTTGCACGGAATTTGAGTGGATTAATTAAAAAAAAATAGTTTGAAAACCACTTTAAATTTGTTATGCCCTTTTTCTGAGGCATTTGTTAATATTTTCTGTCTGAGGAGCTTTAAAATATCTTCTCCTGAATCTGTCCTACAGCAGAGATCACATCTATTATGCCAAGTTTTATCTGGAAGCCACTCTGAGATTGTTAGTGTAGGGTTAGTAGTAGTAATTGCATTTGTTGAATGTCCAGTGGGTGCAATGTACTGAACTAAGCTCTTGGGAAGTGCAAAACAAGAAAACACACACCTGTAATTTATTAATATTAATGTCTGTCCCTTACTCTAGATCGCAAGCTCCTTGTAAGCTTCTCTGTGAAGATGGTACTTGTGATCAATCAATCAATGGTATTTGTTGAGCACTTACTATGTGCAGAGCACTGTACTAAGCACTTGAGAGAGTATACTACAATAGTGTTGGTAGATCTGGATGCCCCCTGCCTGGTGGCCTGTATTTTAGAGAAGCAGCATGGCCTAGTGGCTGGGAGTCAGAGTACGTGGGTTCTAATCCCAGCTCCACCACTTGCCTGCTGTGTGACCTTGGACAAGTCACTTTACTTCTCTGTGCCTGTTACCTCATCTGTAAAATGCTGATTCAGACTGTGAGCCCCATGTGGGACAGCCTGCTTACCTTGTATCTACCCCAGCATGTAGAACAGTGTTTGGCACATAATAAGCACTTAACAATGCCAAAATTATTATTATTAGTAGTATTTTTATTATTATTAGATCTGTTCCTGGCCCGCAGTGAGCTTACAGTCCAGAGTTGGGGACAGACTTTAACATAAATAAATAATTTACGGATATGTACATAAGTGCCGTGGGGCTGAGGATGGCAAGAAAATCAAATCCCCAAGGATACAGGTCCAAATGCATAGCTGCATCTTTTAAGTCTTGGGCAATTTCTCTGGTGGTTCTATATGATGATGATGGCATTTGTTAAGCACTTACTATGTGCAAAGCACTGTTCTAAGCGCTGGGGGGATACAAGGTGATCAGGTTGTCGTCCCACGTGGGGCTCACAGTCATCATCCCCATTTTACAGATGAGGTAACTGAGGCTCCGAGAAGTTAAGCGACTTGCCCAAGGTCACACAGCAGACACGTGGTGGAGCTGGGATTCGAACCCACGACCTCTGACTCCAAAGCCCGTGCTCTGTCCACTGAGCCACGCTGCTTCTATATGTTGAAGGAAAGCTCTCCCAGGCAGGTTTCTTCAGGAGTTACCAGGAGATTTCGTGTTTTTTATGATCTTGACTGACGTAGACTTCCTCCAAAGTTGGAGATAAGACCGTGACTTCCCATTCGTATCAGCGCCAATGCTTCATTTGCAACTGTGGTGTCACCGACTGCCTGCTGTCTCTCAATGCTCAGATTCAGTCCCCTGCCAGATCCCACAGGTTCTTCCTCACAACTCCTTCTCAATCCAGCCCTTCCTTTACACTTAATTACCTATAACTCTGGTCCAAGCTCTGGTCATATCGTGGCTAGACTATTTAATCAGCCTCCTCACTGGTCTCCCCGCCTCCAGCCTCTCCTCCCTCCAGTGTATACTACATGTTTCACAGTTCATTTTTGGGAAATGCTGCTAGGTGCACACTTCTCCACTCCTCAAAAGCCTCTTGGGTTTGCTTCCCATTTCCCTCTATAACAAGCAAAAACTCCTCAAAATCAGTCTCAAATCTGTCCACCCACTTTTCCCCTTCTCACCTAACAGTTTTCACCTATTGATCCCCAGCTTATTTTCTTCATTCTTCCATAGCTAATTTCCTAAATTATGCCTTCCTCTCAACTCTCCCTCCTCTGTCCTTTCACTCATTTTACCTCTCCAGTTGGGAATTCCCTCCCTTCCGAGATCCAACAGATCATAACTCTCCCCATTTTGAAAGGAAAATTCCACCTCTTCCAAGAAGCTTTACCTGATTAACTTCCCAAACCCCACATTGAACAACACACGAGCCATCTCTAGCCCGTGTATGTCCATGAATACCCTTACATATGTGCATATCCTGTTTATTCAAGCATCCACCATATTGTAGGAGAAATGCCTGCATGAGAATATTATTTCTTTATTTTTGCTGTTTTAATCACGTAAAATTTCCCATCTCAATTTGGAATGGGAGTTAACTGTTTTACATTGGTCTTAGTCTTCAAACATAGTGATAATTAGATTTGCAGTGGTTTTGGACAAGGGTTTTTAGTCTGAAGCACAGATTTTTTTTTAATTTTTTTGATGACAAGCTTTGTCCCCTAATAAATATGATATTGATTGCTCAGACTGGATGGCTGAGCACACTCCAAACGACCCCATTAGCTTTGAGGAGATTCAAAAGTGGTGTTCCAGGCTTCCTTTGTAAACAACTTTCTTTTTGTTGCTTGGTCCTTCTTTTCTCTGCAAAGGGAATTGAAAATGGTATTACAGAGAGGTGTGTTGGTGATAGGGAGCTTTCTCCTCTGCTGATGACCCAAAACTGTGGCATGTAAGCAGGGAAACTCATTCTACAAATACTTTTCCCAAGTGGCAACTCGAGTTCCATGCTAACTGCCAAGATATTTCCTTTAGTAGTTCGAAGGCAACGAAGCAAACATACATCTCTAGCGTGTTCCTACTTTTCCCCATTTCATTCATCCATTTAGCAGTTATGATGGGGCTTAAAGCACTAGTCTAGATTCTTTCACTCGTCTGCCCTCAGCGTTCTGCCTCTGTGAATGTATATACACACAAAATCGAGAAGCAGCATGGCCTACTAGAAAGATCAGGGCCCTGGGAGTCAGAGGACCTGGCTTCTAATTCTGGCCCTTCCACTTGTCTGTATGACCCTGGACATATCACTGAATTTCTCTGTGCCTCAGGTACCTCACCTGTAAAACGGAGATTAAAACTGAGAGATGATCTGGGACATGGACTGTGTCCAACTTGATTATTTTCTGTCTAACCCAATACTTAGTACAGTGCCTGGCATGTAGTAAGCGCTCAACGACTGCCATTAAAAAAAGTTCTCAGTGCTGTTTTGGGAATTTTCATGTAGTTATTTGAACCTGTTGAATTCCCTATGAGACTGACATTCTGAATTCCCTCAAAATATAACAAAAAGTGGATTTCCTGCCATTTTCACTGATTTCCTATGAGTGGAAAGGTTTTCGGTGGAGTGGCATTGGCGAACTTTTGGATTACATGGTATTTGAGAGTAATTTCATATTCATGTTTCTGTCATAATTTTTTTTCAGTGAGTGGATGAAAAAATGATTAAATTGCTTGTTTTATGAAGGCTATATATTTGCTCCAAAGAATATATACAGTAAGGAGGTTTTGTGTTCCAGTAAAATCCTTTTGTATCTCTGTAAATCATGCAAGTGACAGCTTAAATTGTAGGTGAAATACGTTGTGCCGGGATGCCCTAGATCTTCAAACATGCAATCAGTGTTATTGTTATAATTGATAATTATAATGAAAGGAAAGCATTACAAGTGTTCACCTACTTAATTTATCAACTGACAACAATTTCTACTTTACCACCATTTGCACTATTTTCCCCATTCCCTGGAAAACTATCCAAAAGAGAAAGAAGGGAGGAAGAATTGCATTTCACCATCAGTCCTCCAAAGATTATCTTGATCTTTATTCAGTTCTCTACATTCTCGTCAGTGAGGAAATCATTACCCAGAGGACTGCCTAGGTTTCATTATTCTTTGACAACCTTCAGCTCTGAGGTACTCAAGAAAACCTTTGGTAGAATAACTTGGCATGTTATCTCAATCTTCAGGCTGGAAAGGGGACAAGATGGATAGATTGAGAAGTGGAGTGGCCTAGTGGGAAGAACATGGACCTCAATGTCAGGAGACCCAGGTTCTAATCTCCTTTCTACCACTTGCCTGCTGTGTGTCCTTGGACAAGTCATATAACTGCTCTGTAACTCAGTTTCCTTATTTGTTCCGTGGCAATAATATCATTATGAGCCCCAATGTGGGACAGTCACTACGTCTGATCGTCTTTTATCTACCCCTGTGCTTAGCGAAGTGCTTGGCACATAGTAAGCACTAAATACCACAGTGATTATTGTTATCCACGAGAATTCTGTGAGAAGTTGGCTAGCTCTTCAAGCATTCCCAGGATATGTTATGGTTCCTTGAAAATTTTACGATACCGTGAATGGTTATATCATGGGATATGTTTTTCCAAAGAGTAGCATACTACAAATTAGGATTCATTTCAGATCCTCTGGAAAAGTAATTTGAAATTATTTTGCATGCTTCGTACTGTAAGGAACAATCTCATTAAATCATGGTTTTGCCTTTATAGAAGTAATTCAAAGCATAACCTCACAACTTTAAATAAAGGAGCTGTAATGCGATTGAGTCTTTTCAGTTCACTTCCGAAGTGAAAGTTTGATTTGCTGACTGAATTTTTCACACTTGTCTGGAACGGCAGCTTTGTTTTCTTAAAGCACCACATAGTGGACCAATTCTTTCAGAATATCTCTGTGCACCTTCCAACTCCCCTCTCTATTAGGGTCTTCATCAATCATATTTCAAAGACCCTCTCTGTGAGTGTCTTCATCAGTCATATTTCCAAGTTGTTCACCTTTCTTAAATTGATACGGAACAGTACTTTGTACACAATAAGCGCTCAATCAATTCGATCGAATGAATAAATACTGAACTCTTTCTATCCTTCCAGCTTCTCCCCCTTTAGTTTTCCCCCATCGTAAAGTTATTTTTACATCTGTCTCCCCAACAATAGCATAAACTCTCTGAAGGCAAGGATCAAACCTATTCACTCTACTCCTGCAGAGAGGCTTCTTTCGCAGCTGACCAGAGGTTGGGTTTAACCCTGCCAAAGCACAGGAGTGACAGCGTGGTTGCTCAGAGAAGCAGCATGGCTTAGTGGAAAGAGCATGGGCTTGGGATTCAGAGGACGTGAGTTCTAATCCATGCTCTGCCACTTGTCTGCTGCATGACCTTGGGCAAACCACTTAACTTCTCGGTGCCTCAGTTCCCTCATCTGTAAAATGGGGATTAAGACTGTGAGCCCCACATGGACAACCTGATTACCTTGTATCTACTCCAACACTTAGAACAGTGCTTGGCACATAGTAAATGCTTAACAAATACCATTATTATTATTATTATCATTATTATTATTATTATCATGTAAGCTCATTCATTAGAGAAGCAGTGTGGCTCAGTGGAAAGAGCACGGGCTTTGGAGTCAGAGGTCATGGATTCAACTCCCGGCTCTGCCAATTGTCAGCTGAGTGACTTTGGGCAAGTCCCTTCACTTCTCTGTGCCTCAGTTGCCTCATCTGTAAAATGGGGATAAAGACTGTGAGCCCCTCGTGGGACAACCTGACCACCTTGTAACCTCCCCAGCGCTTAGAACAGTGCTTTGCACATAGTAAGCGCTTAATAAATGCCATTTTAATTATTATTATTATTATGGATGGGGAATGTGTTTGTTATATTGTATTCCCAAGCGCTTAGTACAGTGCTCTGCACACAGTAAGCGCTCAATAAATATGATTGAATGTACCACAGGGATTTGTTTGGCCTACCCTAAGCGGGCAGAGTTATGGATCCCACTGGAAGGCAGTGTGATTTCGTAAGGGAAAGAACATGAGACTGGAAGTCAGGAGAGCCAAGTTCTAATCCCGGCACTGCCACTGGCCTGTTTTGGGACCTTCGGCAAATCACTTAATGTCTCTGGGTCTCAGTTTCCTCATTTGTATAATGGGGATTTGAACCCTGTTCTCCTTCCCATTAGACCGTTTAGTCCCGTGTGGGAGAGGTCCAATCTGATTACCATTTATCCATCTTGGTGTTTAGCACAGTGCTTAACAGGTGTTAATATTGTTGTTATTACTGTCATCACTGTTATTATTAAGAAGCAGTATTGCCTAGTGGAAAGAGCACAGGCCTGGGAGTTAAAGGACCTGGGTTTTAATCCCAGGTCTGATACATGTCTGCTGTGCAACCTTGGGCAAATCACTTAGCTTCTCTGTGCCTGTTACCTCACCTGTACAATGGGGATTAAATTCTACTCCCTCCTACTTAGACTATGAGCCCCATGAAGAACAGGAACTGTCATACTGATTATCTTATATCTGCTCCAGTGTTTAGAACAGTGCTTTGCACCAAGTAAGCACTTAACAAGGATTATTACTATTATTATTTTCATAGATTGTGAGCCCTGTGTAATAATAATGACATTTGTTAAGCGCTTACTGTATGCAAAGCACTGCTCTAAGTGAAGGAGAGGATACAAGGTGATCAGGCTGTCCCATGTGGGGCTCCCAGTCTTAATCCCCATTTTACAGATTAGGTAACTGAGGCACAGAGAAGTTAAGTGACTTGCCCAAAGTCACACAGCTGACAAGCGGTGGAGCTGGGATTTGAGCCCATGACCTCTGACCCCCAAGCCCGGGCTCTTTCCACTGAGCTACGCTGCTTACAGAGACTGTCCAATCTCAAAGCCTTGTATCTATGCCAGGATTTAAGATTTTAGTAAGTGTTTAATAATTGCCATAATAAGGAAAAATTAAAGAAGAAAGACAAGAAAGCAGGCTGTATAAAAACTTTAGTGGTGCTGTAACAGTGTCTCACTACCTTCTGGTATTCTACCTTCTAGCCATGGCCCTCCCGGACAGGTGACTAAACAATTATTTTAGCCAGACTCTCCCAGAATTACAGTGTGGCTTTAGAGCTGACTCTGTGACTTTTGCCTCGCATCAAGTGTAGGAGAAGTGCGGGAAACAAGCTTAATAACACTATCCAGGATTCATCAGCCTCGTCCAAACATTTGATTCCAACAATAAACATGGCCTCTGGCAGCTTTTCTACAAGTTGTCTGCTCTGAGAAACTTGCCATAATACACAATAGTGTCAGCAGGTAAGATGACTTGCCTATCAACCTTCAATTCCCTAGTGCACTAAAACAGTCTTTTTCAATCCCTGTCAAGTTATTGTGATTGAAAGTGCAAGAATATCAGAACTAGAGGACACCCATGCTTTTCATTTATTCATTCAATCGTATTTATTGAGCGCTTACTGTGTGCAGAGCACTGTACTAAGTGCTTGGGTAGTACAAGCTGGCAACATATAGAGATGGTCCTGACCCAACAACGGGCTCACAGTCTAGAAGGGGTAGATAGACAACAAAACAAAACATGTGGACAGATGTCAATTCATCAGAATAAATAGAAATAAAGCTAGATGCACATCATTAACAAAATATAATAGTAAATATGTACAAGTAAAATTGCAGCATGGCCTAGTGGAAAGAGCATGTCCTGTGAGTCAGAAGGCCTGAATTTTAATCCCTGCTCTGCCACTTGTCTGCTATTTGACCGTGAGCAAGTCACTTAACATCTCTGTGCCTGTTACCTCATCTGTAAAATGGGGATTAAGACTGTGAGCCCCACATGGGGCATGGACTGTCTCCAACCTGATCAGCTTGTAAGTACTCCAGTGCTTACTATAGTGTCTGGCACATACAAAGTGCTTAGAGAAGCAGCATGGCTTAATGGAAAGAGCACGGACTTGGGAGTCAGAGGTTGTGGGTTCTAATCCTGGCTCTGCCACTTGTCAGCTGTGTGACTTTGGGCAAGTCACTTAACTTCTCTGTGCCTGTTACCTCATCTGTAAAATGGGGATTAAGACTGTGAGCCCCACATGGGACAACTTGATAACCTTGTACCTCCCCCAGTGCTTAGAACAGTGCTTGGAACAAATACTATTATTATTATTAATAGGTGCCATTTAAAGGAAAAAAAAAAACTAGCCTGAAGGCACCACTGATCTGATCAAATGTGGCCATCATTTGAGAGCTTTAGTCAGTCAATTGTATTTACTAAGTACTTGCTGGGTGCAGACCATTGTACTAAGCCCTTGGGAGAGTACAACACAGCAACATAAGAGACACATTCCCTGCCCACAATGAACCTACAGTCTGGAGGTGGGGAGACAGATATTAATAATAATAATGGTATTTGTTAAGTGCTTACTATGTGCTAAGCACTGTTCTAAGTGCTGGGGGGATACAAGGTGATCAGGTTGTCCCATGTGGTGCTCACAATCTTAATCCCCTATTTACAGATGAGGTAACTGAGACACAGAGAAGTGAAGTGACTTGCCCAAAGTCGCGCAGCTGACAAGTGGCGGAGCTGGGATTAGAACCCATAACCTCTGACTCCCAAGCCCGGGCTTTTTCCACTGAGCCACGCTGCTTCTCATATGCTTATATGTGTATATAAGTGCTGTGGAGCTGGCAGGAGGGATGAATAAGGAAGCAAGTTAGGGTGATGCAGAAGGGACTGGAAAAAGAGGAAAGGAGGGCTTAGTCAGGGAAGCCCTCCTAAAGTAAGCTGATCATCATCATCATCATCAATCATATTTATTGAGCGCTTACTATGTGCAGAGCACTGTACTAAGTGCTTGGGAAGTACAAATTGGCAACATATAGAGACAGTCCCTACCCAACAGTGGGCTCACAGTCTAAAAGGGGGAGACAGAGAACAAAACCAAACATACTAACAAAATAAAATAAATAGAATAGATATGTACAAATAAAATAAATAAATAAATAAATAGAGTAATAAATATGTACAAACATATATACATATATACAGGTGCTGTGGGGAAGGGAAGGAGGTAAGATGGGGGGATGGAGAGGGGGACGAGGGGAAGAGGAAGGAAGGGGCTCAGTGTGGGAAGGCCTCCTGGAGGAGGTGAGCTCTCAGCAGGGCCTTGAAGGGAGAAAGAGAGCTAGCTTGGCGGATGGGAAGAGGAAGGGCATTCCAGGCCTGGGGGATGATGTGAGCCGGGGGTCGATGGCGGGACAGGCGAGAGCGAGGTATGGTGAGTAGATCAGCGGTGGAGGAGCGGAGGGTGCAGACTGGGCTGTAGAAGGAGAGAAGGGAGCTGATCACCGTATTCCGAATGGGCCCGGGCAGACGGGTGTGGAAGCCATTCTGATCTGGTTCTCAGCCCATCTGGTTGTTATAGATTAGGCTAAATCGGCCAGCAGTAAGGGGAAGGATGGACCCCCCCAAAAAACATCTCTCCCAGCCCCCTTCACCCACCAGCCCTGGGGTTCTGGGAGTGGAATGAGGAAGAGTCAGAGAAGCCAGAAGTGGGTCTGGGCTGAGGTGAAGACTGCAGGAAGCCACGAGCTCAGACTCGGTGGTTTCTGTTCTTGTGGCATCTGTCCCATTGCCAGATGGGGAGGTCTCTAGCTTCACCACCTGCCGGAGCTAAGTAGATAGTCGTCTCGACTATTGGATCGAAAGGGCGGCCGGCTGATGGAATTTGTAGTACGAAGCCACAGCCCGCAATTTGTACTGACCATTCACCCGGGTGGCCGAGGCGATCACCGTCTTAAAGGAATTGCTGAATGAGAATATGGCCCTGCTTGGGCGGGGAGAGGGGAGCCGCTCCGCTGATTCTGCACAAAGCAGAGTAACCGAGTTACTGGCGGGTAGAAGTAAATCAATCCCCATAATCGCATTTGTCAGTGTGTGTTGGAGCCTCTAATGCAAAGCCATTTTGCTTGGACAGTGCAAATTCATTTTATGATATAAAATGCTGTTTTCCTTATTGGTTTTGGAAAAACACTGAACCATAATCACACTATCACTGCTCTAACCTCCCCTCCACAAAGGTCAAAGTTTTATTCCTCTAATGGAGGAAAAAGTGGATTTATGATCACAGATTCTCCGTTGTGAACATATGAGGGTAGAATACCTGCCTCTTCCTGGTAAACATTTGGAATGTTTGTGTCACCAATAGACTGAGCAGAAATGATTTTTGATTTTTGTTTCAACCGTAATGTCAGGTGAAGCATAGAATTGACCCAGAATATAAATATGGGTGTTGATGTTGTTTTGGACTGTAGCTTTGTTCAAGTTTCTTTCCAATATGAAAGTCTATATAGCATCCTGCTATTTTTATTGTTGTTTTTAATGGCATTTGTTAAGCACTTTCTATGTGCCAGGCACTACTCTAAACACTGGAGTAGATACAGCTAATCAGGTCCATGTCCCAGTGGGGCGCAAAGTCTTAATCCCCACTTTACAGAGAGGTAGCTGAAGCACAGAGAAGTTAAGTGACTTGTCTGAGGTCACACCGCAGACAAGTGGTGGAATTGGGATTAGAATCCAGGTCTTCTGACTCTGAGGCCCATGCTCTTTCCACTAAGCCATGCTGCTTCTTGGCTGTTTCATTCATTCAGTTGTTTTTACTGAGCACTTACTGTGTGCCCAACACTGTATTAAGCATTTGGGAGAGTACAATATAACAATAAACAGACGCATTCCCTGCCCACAGCGAGGTTACAGTGTAGAGGGACACAACCAGCTATTTGGAGAGCTTTGTCAGGATTGCTTCTGGGCCATATTGTATGTCAAATGGCAGGATAAGATTCCCAACTCCGAGGTCAGAGCCCGCGGTCCGCTCACCGGCTCTGAAGGAAGGCGATGTTCCCAACCACACAGCTTCACTGGACAGGATGTGTAAGTGACGGTGGGGGAAAATGGACACAGTGAAATGCCAATGTAGCTGCTACATTGTGAGCTGAAATTGGGCAATCCAAAGCCAAGAGAACAGATGAAATGTTTTAAGTACACAGTAAAACAAAGCCACAGTTGATGCTGCATCTCAGATGAAAACTGGAGTCAGTTGTCACAGACCCATACAGCAATTAAGAAAGAGGCAGCTCTCTGAGCAGAAGTTTTTAGCAAAGATCAGGAGGCAGAGAAACAAAAGCAAAAACAGGGTCAGGCCATGCAATCAACATAAATGTCAGCACAAGGGATATTCTTTGCATGTGCTCAGTGCAGTCTAGCCTTTTCATTTACATGCACCCCACCACATGTATGTACATATCCGCCATTTATTTATGTATTTATTTTAATGCGTGTCTCCCCCTCTAGACTGTGAGCTCCTTGTGGTCAGGGAACTTGTCTACCGACTCTATTATATTGTACTAAAAAAAATAGTAATAATGATGGCATTTGTTAAATGCTTACTATGTGCAAAGCACTGTTCTAAGCACTGGGGAGGATACAAGGTGATCAGATTGTCCCCCGTGGGGTTCACAGTCATCATCCCCATTTTACAGATGAGGTAAATGAGGCACAGAGAAGTTAGGAGACTTGCCCAAAGTCACACAGCTGACAATTGGCAGAGCCAGGATTTGAACCCAAGACCACTGACTCCCAAGCTCGTGCTATTTCCACTGAGCCACACTTCTATGTCCTTTAGGTTAGTGCTTTACACACAGTGAGGTGCTCAGTAAATAGCATTGATTCATTCAGTCAATTGTATTTATTGAGTGCTTACTGTGTGCAGAGCACTGTACTAAGCACTTGGGAAGTACAAGTTGGCAACATATAGAGATGGTCACTACCCAACAATGGGCTCACAGTTGATGCACTCATCTTTGAGATTCTAAAGTTCTTCACTTTTGAGATAGTTTAGTCTTACGGAAAGAGCTTATGACTAAGAATCAGGAGACCCAAGTTCTAGTTCCATCTGTTCCCCCAGTCTGCCATGTGACCTTGGGCAAGCCACAGCCTCTTTAAAGTTCAGTTTCTTATCTGGTGAAATGCAGATGAGAAACCTGTTCTCCCCATCACTAAGATTGCGAGCCCCATGTAAGACAGGGTATTTCTGACCTGATCATTTGGTATTTACCCCCCAGCTTTACCTCTTGATAAATGCCATTGTAGTCATCTAGAGTGGATTTCTCACTATAGGTTCCATATAACATCAATCAGTCAATGGTATTTGAGTGCTTACTATGAGCAGAGCACTGTACTGAGCATTTTGGAGAGTACAATACAATAGAAGTCGCAGAAACGTTCCCTGCCGATAAGTTGAGGGGTCTAGACAATTACACTGTGTCGCCTCTTTAATACAAATAACGTAATGTACATCTGTTACTTTTGGGTTGGTAAAGGGACATCCATTAATTTTGAGTGCCATCACTGACCACCCTAGAGATGATGGTACCTCCTGTCAAAAATGATGGCTGACCACAAATTGAGAATCTTTACAATTGAGAAACAGTGCCAAGGAGCTGATCATAGTGATGCCAATTTGTACTTCCCAAGCGCTTAGTACAGTGCTCTGCACATAGTAAGCGCTCAATAAATACGATTGATTGATTGATTGAGGGTGGTTTACACAGTGCCACCCATATTCCCTCATTCCTCCCCACCGGCTCCCTGCCAGGCAAAGAGTGCAGCCCACTAAGGCATGCCCCCCACCCCCCAGGATCCATTTATGGCTAACCACGGCCACCTTTGTCACTCACCTTGGTCAGCTATCAATCAATCAGTGGTATTTACTGAGCACTTGCTATGTGCAGGGCACTGTTGTAAGCACTCGAGAGAGGGAAATACAAGAGAATAAACAATGTTCCCTGACTATAATGAGCTTCCAGTCTTCAGGATGGCCAATGAGCTGGTTCATGATATGTCTCCCCCCTCTAGAGTGTAAGCTCGTTATGGGCAGGGAACATGTCTGCTAATGCAGTTGTATTGTACTCTCCCAGTCGCTTAGTACAGTGCTCTACACATAGTAAGCGCTCAGTAAATACCACTGATGATGGAACTCCCAAAATATCCACTGTCTTTGAAGACATTGAGAAACAATGTGACCTAGTGGATGAAGCACGAGCCTGAGAGTCAGAAGGACCTGGGTTCTAATCCAGCTCTGCCACTTGTCTGCTGGGTGACCTTGGACACATCACTTCACTTCTCTGTGTCCGTTAGCTCATCTGTAAAATGGGGATTAAGACTGTGAGCCCTATGTGAGACATGGACTGTGTCAAACCTTATTAACACATATCTACTCCAGTGTTTAGTACATTGCCTAGCACATAATAAATGCACAACAAATGTCATTAAAAAAATACCAAACCCACTCCAGTTTATGCCACACCTGGTCAGTCTTCCTATCCGTCAATCAAGCACTTTGTACAGAGAATTGGGAAAGTAGAATACAACAGAATTAAGCACTTTCCCTACCCATAATGAGCTTACAGTCTACAGGGGAAGACAGACATTAATATAAGTTAATAATTGAGGAATCGGAGGAGGTGAAGGAGGGGCAAAGGAGCTGAATGCCTCTCCTTGTGCCCATTGTGAGCAGAGCATTTCAATGGGGCCCTACTTCTAGTGTTCTAGCTCCTCCTGTTAGTCAGGTTTAACCATTTAAGAACTTCACTGGGTTCCCAGTGAATCCAGGGTCCCCAGATTCCAGCTGGGGAAGACGCCCAGGTGTGTAAATCTGATGGTCTCTAACTCCGTTTGGATTAACAGAAAAGCTGAGATGTAGGAATTCTCCATTCTGCCATACGAGCCTTTTTAAAAGCCTCCCTAAAGGGCCCCCAATAGTCCCTGAATATCAATTAATCGTTCTGAATCCTTCTCAGAGATTCTGCCTTGGAAACCTGGGGAAAACACAAGAGGCAGTAACTCCCAAACTGATTTGGTGTAAGTGAAATTTATTCAAGGAGCAAAATCCCCAAGCAGGTCTGGAACTTGGTTTCATCCATAGAGTCATTTTTTTAATTATTGCTGAGAAGAAGAATCTAGTTAGAGAGGTGATTTGGTGCTAGTGCCCAGAACTCTTGCTGTAAAATGAGATTTGGGGGATATTTGCCCAGTGACCTTTTGACTTTGAAGGACACTAAATAGTTCGGACTTTTCTGGAAGCAATGATTATGTCAGTTCAAATTCAGACTGCTTGGAAAGCATGGAGGGCAGGGGGAAGGTTTTGTGTTAGCCCAAGAACTCCCAACTGCTTTCACTGCCACTCAGTGGTTCAAAATGTATTCAGCATTAATTCTGCGTTTCCCAGGCCACTGCCTGGCCCTGTAGAAGAATGGAGATAAAAACCAGTGTTGCAAATGAAGCAAAGGCAGAAAGTGAAGACAGTCCGAGAAATACCAATACCCCCATGGTAAATGTAGCTGGGGTAATCTAATTTGGGCATTTCGGTCTGAAACCTATTTTTTACCCTTTCTCCAAGCAATGGTTGAGGCAGCCATGTGACCAAGCGCGTGGTGAGTATTTTATGGTGACATGGCATCAAGCTTTGTATTTACAACTTTAGACTTCAGTGGTTTTCAATATCATTCTGTAAGCCTTAGTCTTTTTATCCTTCCCTTAGTACTCTTTCCAATTTGTTAGATTGATTCAATCTTGACTTTGGACATTATTCTGTTCATTAATCTGGTTTGAGCTTCGATTATTGGAGTCTTTGCAGAGTTAGTAGGTGGATCTTGGCCGGCATCAGAATATCCCCTTTACCCTCTGGACTCCTCTGAATATAAAATTGTCATTCTTCATCCTGGTTTGCTGCTGTACAGCTAAGTAGCCCCCTCCATATCTCAAAGTAAAAGCTTCTTAGCCTAATTCCTTTTTCTCTTTCTTCATTTCTACTTGCATGGTGTTTTTCAAGACCATAACGACAGTGTAAATTGAGAGCTGCCTGCATTCCATGTTTACACTAATCCTGGATAATTAGTGCATTAAAATAATTGGGCTCCTTAATAAATCTTTCCGGGAAGCCTAGGTAATGTCTGGTGCTCAACCAGCCTGGGACAGCCTCATATTCCCCCAGTATGATTCAGGCAATGAGGCTATTGCAGCCGCATAAATAACTAGAAACAGTTTTCTATGTTCCCTTATACAGAGCAGCACAGTGGTAATAAAATGAGTGAGATCAGTGTCCTTGTTTATTCACTTATCATAAGTTCCATGAGTGAGAAGATGAGTGGCTATTTTAAAGCAGTTTTAAAACCTTTACACCCTTTATTCACCCCTCCTTCAGCTCTACAGCCCCTATGAGAAGCAGCATGGCTCAGTGGAAAGAGCACGGTCTTGGGAGCCAAAGGTTGTGGGCTCAAATCCCAGCTCTGTCGCTTGTCAGCTGTGTGACTTTGGACAAGTCATTTAAGTTCTCTGTGCCTGTTACCTCATCTGTAAAATGGGGATAAAGACTGTGAGCCCCGCTTGGGACAGCCTGATCACCTTGTATCCTCCCCAGCATTTAGAACAGTGATTTGCACATAGTAAGTGCTTAACAAATGCCATTATTATTGTTATTATGTACATACCCGTAATTTATTTATTTGTATTAATGTCCATCTCCCCCCTCTAGACTGTAAACTCATTGTTGGCAGGGAATGAGTCTACCAACTCTGTTATATTGTACTCTCCCGAGAGCTTACTACAATGCTCTACACTAGTAAGTGCTCAACAAATTCAAATGATAGATATCTGTCTGTTCTCCATAGCTATTTAGTACAATAATACTATCTTTAATTTATATTTGCATCACATATCTCTTTTTATCTGCCCCAATAGCCCTGTGAGGTAGGAATGAGGAAATCAAGGCATGGAGAGATTGAGGGATTTTTCCCCAGAATTGCTTACCTGGTCAGTGGCAGAGCTGGTCTTCTAGATCACAACTCATTCCACTTTTCCTAAGTATCCATCTGAAAATGAAAGAAAACAGGTTCTTCTCCCAGGCCCAGCAGGGCTTTGCACTATCTCCCCTAGCTGGCATGAGAGAAGTTAGCATTTCTCTCCATCCTTATCAAAGATTTGAGAGCAAAATACAGTTCAGATTCAATGATGGGATCTAATGGAAAGGGGCTATTAAATAGGTGGTTGGATGAATGGATTATCCTAGATGCGGTGTGGTCTAGAGGATAGAGCACAGGTTTTGCCACTTGTCTGGTGTGTGACCTCGGGCAAGTCACTTCACTTCTCTATGCTTCAGTTCCCTCATCTGTAAAATGGAGATTAAGACTGTGAGCCCCATGTAGGACATGGACTGCGTCCAACCTTATTAATTTCTATCTACACCAGTTCTTAGTACACTGCCTGGCATATAGTAAGCACTTAACAAATGCCAGACTTATTAAACATTGTTACATTTACTGTACTCACCATTTTTCAAGGAAATAGCTCTCAACTCTTGGCTTTCAGAAGCCTCTAGCATGAGCCAGGTTCTTGAATAAGGAGACTGGATTTCTCCAGATGTGAAACTGGAACAACTTATGGGAAGGAGGAAGAAGGAGATTTTCCTTGGTGCTAAATTCATTCAGTCGTATTTGAGTGCTTATGGTGTGCAGAGCACTATACCAACTGCTTGGGAAAATACAATCCAACAATAAATCCCAGGTCACTCTGGCAACAAGCTTTTGATTTTTGCTGAAATCAATCTGGAGAGCACCGAGAACCTTGTCAGGTATAATTCCAGCATCTCCTACAGTTGTCTTCCACTTCCTCTAAGGCAGATATATACTGGTTCAATAACTCACCAAGACCTAAAATTCATTTGACTGGGCCTTGGGTCTATGCCACCAAAGTGACGTTCTTACCTCTCAATTAGGCAGTGATTTAGTACTCAATGGAGAATTGTCCACCTTCTTTGCTTCTCTTTTTCCCTTTTTGCTGTTGGTCCATTGGTCATTTCATTGATCATTAATACCAACTCCAGGAAGTGAGCCAAAGAAAGGAAGGGAAGCTTCTCATTTGGTGTTTTCTTGGTATAAAAATAAAGGGGGAGGAATTTGAGGCCATTGCCTGAAATGGATTTTTGAATGCTGAGTCCGTTGTTGAGTAGGGACCGTCTCTGTATGTTGCAAACATGTACTTCCCAAGCACTTAGTACAGCACACAGTAAGCGCTCAATAAATACAATTGATTGATTGAATTATCTATCATGCTTACTGGGCAAGCCAGCCATCTCCTCTGTCACGGAAAATGGAGAGTTTATTGTATTCTTTAGCACCTTCAAAATGGATTGAACCAATTAGCATTGGGGGCGAGAAGGAGATTCAATCCCATCCAAATGACACAGATTAGTCTGCTGTTATTTCCTTTGAATCCAGCCAAGTGCAGGTGAAGGGGAAATAACAATAGTTATTTGACATAGCAACAGTGGTGTGCACCTGCCCTTCCTTGAGCTGCCTCAAATACAGCTAGAAACCGCAGGAAGACCTGAAAGCTGCACAATTTAATGCCAGAGTAGAAGAGTCCCCGGGTTCATTCTATTTTGTGGTAGAATAAAAGTAAAATCAACGTCAACACAAACAGGAAGCTTCAGTAACTTGTTTCCAGCAATAATGATTTGATTCCCTTGAATGTCTTAGACCCATGTCACAACCTCCAAGGAACAGTTGTGTGCTTGTAAGAGACTGAGCATCTTTCATCCTAGGAACTAGAGTTCCTCACTCATCACAGAATGAGGGAACAACGCAGAGTGGGAGTCAGCCATTTTATTGTGGTTTCTGGCCAGTCCATGGAAAAGTGTTGAGAAACCAGGACTGGGAGGCAGAGGATGTGGGTTCTAATCCTGGCTCTGCCACATGTCTGCTGTATGACCTTGGGCAAGTCACTTCACCTCGCAGTGCCTGAGTTACCTCATCTGCAAAATGGGGATTAAGGCCGTGAGCCCCAAGTGGGACAGAGACTATGTCCAACATGATTACTTTGTATTGACCCCAGGGCTTAGACCAGTGCTTGGCACATAATGAGCACTTAACAAACAACAAAACAATCATTATTGTTATTATTAGACCCAGGTCTGAAGCTGGTAAGATCTGGGTTCCAATTTGGCCCCTGACATAAAAGGGTTCACCTCTAAGTCCCTTCCCCATCTTGTTGGTTTCAACTGGGGAGCCCATCTTCACCACCCGAGGCCTATCTGAGGATATTGGCCGTGGCCCATAGTCAAAGCCAGGGACTCAGTGTTTGTATAGGTTGAGAAGCAAAGTAGCCTAGAGGAAAGAACACAGGCCTGAGAGTCAAAGGACCTGGGTTCAAATCACAGCTCTGCCCCCTGCCTTCTGTGTGACCTTGGGCAAATCACTTCTCCGTGTTTCTTGATCTGTGAAATGGGGATTCAATGCCTGTTCTCCCTCCTACATAGACCATATTTTATCTTGTGTCTACCCCAACGCTTTAATACAGAGCTTGGCACATTGTAAGCATATAACAAATACAAACATTTTTGTTATTATCATTATTATTATTGAGAAGGGCTAGGTAGAGATTTTTCTCACCAGCTTTCTGCTTCTGTTACCTTGTTCATCCTCAGCCTTGGGTGAACAGCCTTGGCCTTAGGCCATCCAAACCCAAGAAAGCCACAGGCCCTACCACAACTTTTCCTGCCTCCTTGTCCCGACTTTCTGTGACTCACCAGTCCCACAACAGGCCCTTGACTTGGACCTTTGTATCCTAGTGTCTGAGATGGGCAAACTAGATCAAGTGATGCTCAGTCCAGCCCTCCTCCCCCCAACTTAGATACAGAACTCTGTACATCTCTAGTGCAGTGCTTGGCACACTGCTGTCTGCTTAAATGAGGATTGTTTGCCTCATGGTGCCTCAGTTGGGATTTGACCTCACTTTTCCCCCAAGTCATCTTCAGACAATGGGTTCACCCAAGTGGCCTGCAGAGCGTACCTGGGATAAACTGACACCTATAAGCCCAAGTGTCAGCCCCAACAGTTCAATGACTGTGAGCCCGTTGTTGGGTAGGGAGCATCTCTATATGTTGCCAACTTGTACTTCCCAAGCGCTTAGTACAGTGCACTGCACACATTAAGCGCTCAAAAAATATGATTGAATGAATGATTTATTTCATGAAGCAAAAAATTCCTTTAAAAACTCTTCAAAGGAAGAGCAGTGAAGTTCTCTCCAGCTATATTCATTCAATCATATTTATTGAGTGCTTAGTCTGTGCAGAGCACTGTACTAAGAGCTTGGGAGAGTACGATACAATAAACAGACACATTCCCTTCCCACAGTGAACTTACCGTCTAGAGTGCCAGGTCAGACATCAACCTCACAACAGTGGGGTGACCAGTCTGGTCTGGGCACAGTTTTCACCATATCATTTGGATCTCTGTGGAGCACTAGAGGAGGGTTACTGTAGAACAGGGGATGTGGTGACAGGAAGGGGGAACAAGATGACCTCCCCCCAACCCACACCATTGATATCTACTGGACTTTTCTAGGTCTTTTGGTATTGCATCTCCTCCCCCTAGCCCTTGTTGCTTAGCTAGGACCCAGGTTGCTCCTCAGGTACCGGAGTGGTTCAGCAAAATGACCACATTGAATGGAGAATCTCACCGAAAGAGAATTAAAAAAAAAAAAAAGCAAGGATTCCATTTCTTCAACCCCCACTGCCTTATTTTGGGGAGTCTGATTTTTTCTCTTTAAGCCCTGGACTCAGGCTAGTTCAGTTTATAGATTTTTTATGACAGCCTTATAAATAAGAATATTGGTCTGAAAATGATTGTTTTTTACCAGCTCATCCCATGCCTAGGAGGCACACAGATAATACAATAACAGTAATCAGCCTTCTCCTTGCCAGATATTAATTGTTGTTCACCCAAGGCAAGTGGTTGCCTGCAAGTCTGGAGTTTGAGAGATCTGCTTGAACCCAACAGGACAGCACAGGGACATTCCAATTATTAGCTTGCATTAGCCTTGCAAATGGAACTTTTGCAGTCTAATGAGCTTCGAAAGCCCGAAGATATTGCATTGGGGCCTCCGACATTTATTCCAGACACTTCCCTTCTCCTCCCACGATGCCCTCTGGTCCTAGCTAAGGTCACTAACCCCTGCCAGACAGCCTGCAACAAATAAATGGGCCCCGCCACCCTACCCACACCGATGGCTCTGGGAACCAAACTGAGAGAGTAGAAAAAGAACATCCATCTTCACCCTGATTCCTTTTAGGTCCCGGGTCCTGACGCCAGCACTGCTTTTCACAGAGAATTTAGATAAACACTTTAAATCTGGAAACCAAGCAAGTCCATTCCTGAGGAGGACCCAGGGTGCTGCTCCAGCTGTTTGCTTCTTTAAGCCTGTTCTTCCCCTCAGGGCAGAGAGAAGATGGTCGGCTCTTTCCTTTTCCCCTTCAATTCCTGAGTTGGCATGTTTCAGCAAGAACTGCGATAACCTGTTGGGCTTGGTTCGTTATTTCATCTGGTAGAGTGAAGTGAGCACTCTGAGAGCTTTCAGGATTTTAATTAAACATGAAGATCGCTGAGCAGAAGTATATATTAAAACTTTTATTAAAAATATGGGTAAGGGACAGCGTTAATCAGGATCCCCATCTTGCCCTTGCTTTTCTTAATGGACAGTATTACTCATTATATCATTAGAACCAGTTCAGGCCTTTCAGGCTGTCATGTTCTTTTTTTTCCTTCTAATGCTGATATCTTATGAGTCACCTTCCATTTTAGGAATGAATACATTTATTATTATTTGATTTGTTATGTGATTTTTTTTTTTTTCAAGAAAAGGGCACTTCACTTTCCCGAGCAATTTCGGGAGGTGCTATGGAAATGGAACAACTAGACACCAAATTAGCCACGTCTATACATACGCTTGTGTGATTTATCATCTTCCACCTGCTTTGAAGCGCAGCACATACGATGGGGTCTGGGAATGAGCAGCACTTAATCTCATTTTCCTCCTAACACAGTTGACAGTTGGCACTAAGTGGAGGCTGATTTGTGCGATTGGTTGAGTTTTGGGTTCTGTACCTGTCACTTCATTCCATTCCCAGAAGGACCCCCTTTCCTTTCCATTCCCTCTGGCCGATGGACATTGATATAATAGTACCATTCTCCAACCTACTTAAAGTGCTTTATCCACATTCATCTCATTCAACCATAACAGTATCTACATATATTGGCTCAGGACAGGTTTTTGATCCACATTTTCTAGAGGCCGAAATGCCAGGGGATTTTCTTGTGGTTTTTAGATAGTCTCTGACCTTTCTCATTTCATTTTTACCGGGGCCTCCTTGTTTTGTGCAGGCTTGAAAGCTAGGATAAATTAAAAATAAATAGCATTGTTCCTCCTTTAGAATGTGATAGACATCTGAAGAAAATCTCCCTCTGATGTTCACGTTCCTGCCCTTTTTCCCATCCTCTTCCTTGACTTCCCTTCCTTTTCTTTGGTGCCTCCTTTATTCCCCGAAGATGAAACTTTACATTTTTCTCTATTTCCATGTCGGAACATTCTTCCCACTGTTGCTCGAGAACTACACTGGCCCTGGGTCTCACAGCCTTGTGCTTCAATGTTTCAAGGCTTCAAGGTGCAATGGAAGAGACGGCCGATTCCTGCTCATCTCCCTTCAACATTCGTGCATTTCTTTGGCCTCGCCTCTGTCAAAGGAAATGTCTCTAGATTTCCATGGGTTTACCGTCATGAATCCTGGATTATCTGGGTTTAATTTATATCATGCTAGAAGCTGAGTGGCCTAGTAGAAAAAGCACAGGCCTGGGAGTTAGAGGATCGGGGTTGAAAACCCAGCTCTGCCATATGTCTGTAGTATTACCTTGGGAAAGTCACTTCACTCCTCTGCACCTCATTTAACTCATCTGTGAAATGGGAGTTAAATCCTACTCTCTCCTACTTAGACTGTGTGCCCCATATGGGAGATACACTGTGTCCAACCAGATTAACATGTATCTACCCCAGTGCTCATAGCAGTGATTGGCACATAGAAAGGGTTTAACAAGTACCATAATCATTACTATTATTATTGCTGTTGCTATTATTTACCTTTTGGATTTAGCATCCTAGCCAAAGGAGCATGGCCTAGTGGACCACGGGCCTGGAAGTCAGAAGGTCCTGGGTTCTAATCCTGGTTCTGCCACTTGCCTGCTTGTGATTTGGGCAAATCACTTAACTTCTTTGTGTCTCAGATTCCTCATCTGTAAATGGGAATTAAGGACTTGTTGCCACCACCCCATCACTTCTGGAAATAGATGATGATGATAGATATTCCAGTTCTGTGGAAATTACATTTCACAGATGCAAATCCCTACAAAATGATGTTACCTGCTCCTTTCTATCTCCCTGGGATGTCGAGAGGATACAAAAAGACAGCAAAAACACTTTAGGATTAAAAGTGGCCTATCCTTTAAGGTGTATTTTCTATTCATTAATTACCAGAATAATCAACCACTATTATTGAGAAAATGCACACTGTCTCTTCCCACTCTTATTCTGAACCCAGATGAATATTGATTGATTCTCTTTCTGCTTGTCTAGGCCCTTACCTATTCTACAGGGACTGAAGTGTAGTAGATTAGCCAAGAATTTCCACTAACAAATTAGGAAGTTGTAACAAATCGCAAGACCAAACTAGGCTTTAAAGCTTGTGGACAAGGGCAAACAGCACAATTCTTTCTCTCCATCCAAACTGCCACCACACTGGTCCAAACACCTGTCATATCCAGATGCTTAATTACGACTATGAAGGCCTCCTCACAGGCCTCCCTACCTCTAGCCTCTCTCCTCTCCAGTCCAGATTTTTCTACGCTACCCAGATCACTTTTTCTAAAATACCTTTCTGCACATGCCTGCCCACTCTTCAGAAACCTCCAATGGTTGCCCAACCCTCAAGCAGAAACTTCTCACCGTCAGCTTGAAGGCACTCAATCAGTTCTTTCCCCCAGTGAAGGAGATGATTTATAAAATGGAAGGAGCTAGTAGAGAGACTTGAAGCCAGTTGTGAAGACTTTTTATTCCAGTGCTTAGAACAGTGTTTGGCACATAGTAAATGCTTAGCAAATAGCATCATTGTTATTTAGGTAATGTAGAGGGAGTTGAACAATCATTGGAGGTTTCCAAGAAGGGGAGAAAAGTGCTGAACTACATTTCAGGAAGATGATTCTGGTGGTAGTTTGCAGTATAGCCTTTAGTGGGGAAAGATAGGAGGCAGTGAAGCCAGTGAGGAAGCTGATAGTTTACTCACGGTCTGATGAGTACTTGAGCAAAATTGGTGGCTGTTTAGATAAGGAGGAAAGAGTGGATCTGAGAAATGGTTACAAGGAAGAATTGGCAGTGTGAATGATGCTATGATTATTCTATTTTGGGGAAAACCAAAATGCCGTATTTTTTTGGCCTAGATCTAAGAAGATGATGCTTTTAGGGCTTAGCTATCCTTGAAAGCAACAGAGTTTCCACATGGAAAAGCTGTTACTACATGATACTCTGCCTCCAATTGCTCAAGGAACAGAGCTGGTTGGACTGGCTTCAGTTTACCGAAAGATGCAAAGAGCCAAAGACCATCACCAAGGAAATCAGGGAGCTAAAACCATCTTCAGCAGGTTGAAAACAATATCTTGTCCTTTCCCTGAAAATAAACCAGTAGCCAGTGCCAACTTTAAAAAGTCCAGATGCAACTTGTTCGAGGTCACCATGGTACTGCCAAGGTAGAGAATGGAAATCACCCTATGTGGAATGGGAGACAGTGTGCACCCAGGTGTATATAATAATAATAGTAATGTTTTTTGTTAATTGCTTACTACATGCAAAGCACTGTTCTAAGCACTGGGGGGGGGGGATACAAGGTCATCAGATTGTCCCACGTGGGGCTCACAGTCTTAGTCCCCATTTTACAAATGAGGGAACTGAGGCACAGAGAAGCTAAGTGACATGCCCAAAGTCACGCAACCGACAAGTGGCGGAGCCGGGATTAGAACCCATGACCTCTGACTCCCAAGCCCAGGCTCTTATATTCATGACAGAAACAGTGTGTACAACTGAATAGGACCCTGGTCTAGGTTTCAGTAGGCCTGGAAGCTATCTGAGGTACTGTGTCAGTTCTGTTTCTGACTGACTTGTTGCCAAATGCCTTCCCCATCTCTACTTTGGTAATAATAATGCTGATACTTCATCTGCCTCATAAAAGACTTGTGTGGGTAAGATGACTATACAATACCCTGTTCCTTGGAGAAAAGAAACACATACCTAACACTCAAAGTTATATCACCCCAACAGTTCCCTCTAGTATTATACCCATCCTCTTCACTTATAGAGTCAATTATACAATTGATTACTTATTCTGATTCCACCATTTGTACATAGTATTATGTCTTTTCTCCTCTGTTTAGAGTGTAACTGCCTTGTGGGCAGGAAATGTGGTTCTTTGCATCTATACAGCATTTAGAGCAGTGCATGATGCCCAGTGGAGGCTCAGCAAATACCATTTGTGCTGCTGCTGCTTCTACTACTGGGTGTTTTCATTATTAGCAGAGAATTAATTGAAAAAGGATCAAGTCATCCTAAGGGCAGAGGGGAATGTCCTGGGGTGAAGGTGTACCAGAAAAGGCAGGAAAAAGAAGGGGGGAAATGGATAGAGGAGAAAACCATAATGACCAATATGAGAAATCCCTGATTTCTCATGCTAGATACTGGACTCTCTCTTTATTGCTTCATGCTTCAGCTATCTCCTCCAGGTTAGAAGGGTTGGAGTGGATGATGATGATGAACACAGTAAATAAATCAGGGCCCTAATTCAATTTTAATATTGAATAAATAGGTTGTCTCATTTAGTAAACAAAATTTAGGTGGCTAATAAGATTTTGACTGGAGGCTGCATGATGCCCCAGAGGCCATATGCCAAGGATTCACCCTTGAATGTTCCAAATTTGGCTTCATGAGGTCCTGGGTAGTTCATTTATTAGTTGGGTCTTAAAGGAGCAGGAGAGCGAAGGAAACACAAGGTTGCTCTGCTGTATGGGTCTCCTGTTGTACTGGCAACAGGGGCAGGATTTGGGTTAGGAGAAAGGCTCCTGAATGTTTACTATAAATACCCGTATGCTTTGGGGAACCATCCTTGGGGTTAAAGGGCACAGGCAGGAGCCATCTCATATATGAATAGTCAGAACAGGTTTCTGGGACTCCCAGCTTCCAGAGTGACTGTGAAATAGTTGTTTCTAGGCAGAAGAGAGATAACCTAGAAAAATGGTAAAAGGTGCAAAAAGGAGAAACCACAAGGTTGAATTCTCACTTTTAACCCTTTCCATGGCAGTGGCGTAGACTGGTTTTAGATCAGGATAGTTGAGAGCTGGCCTGTCTCCCATCCATTAATGATACAGCACTGAACACAAATGTTCAGAATTCATATTTTGCCTGTCAGTCAACTGTATTTATTCTGTGCCTACTGTGTGCAGAGCACTGTACTAAGTGCTTGGGAGAGTAAAATGTAACAATATAACAGACACATTTCCTTCCCACATAAAGCGTACAGTCTAGAGGGGGAGGCAAACATTAATATAAATAAATTGCAGCTAGGTACGTAAGTGCTGTGGGGCTGAGATGGGGGATGAATAAAGGCAGCAAGTCAAGGTGAAACAGAAGGGAGGATAAGAGGGCTTAGTCAGGGAAGGCCTCTTGGAGGAGATGTGCCTTCAGTAAGGCTTTAAAAAGGCTAGGATGTGAGGAGGGAGGGCATTCCAGGCCAGAGGCAGGATGTGGGCGAGAGGTTGGCAGTGAGATCGATGAGATAACTGCCTTGGTTCCTGCCACCAAGTTCCACAGCTCGGAAGTAGAGGCTGTGTTTGCGATGAACCGGGAGGGGAATTGCAATCCCACTGGAGCTGAGGTATGTGACGGGGGGTGCTAGGTTGTCCCTGCTGACAACCTCCAGGCTCTATCCGATTCCACACAGATGCTATTAGAGGTCATTATGTTACATTGCGCAGCCTGTGTTTTGCCTGTTGGAAACGTTGGAGCAGGTAATAGATGGATCAGCAAAGGGGCATCCAGTACATTTAAGTGCTGTCAGTGTGGTATATATAAGTGCGAGACAATGGAGAGCTTAGAGTTGTGATGCAAGGGAGCAACCCAGCTCCAGAGTCAGTCACAGCCCACTGGCCCAGTGGTTGTAGCATTAGCCCAGAATTGGAACTGTCTGGGCCCCAGTAGTGGTTTGGGTCTGAAGTGGTCTAGTTGGCATAGGGGCAGTAACTCTTAGTAATTATATTTGTTAAGTACTTTCTATGTGCCAAGCCCTTTATTAAGCACTGGGGTAGATTCAAAATAGGTCCCATATGGGCTCACAGTCTAAGTAGGAGGGAACTGAGATGCAGATGAGGGAACTGAGGCGCAGAGAAGTTAAGTGATTAACTCAGGGTCACACGATGTGGTGGAGCCGGGAATAGAACCCACGTTCCTCTGAGTCCCATGCCTATGCTCTTTCCACTAGGTCACACTGCTTCTCTAGCAGTCCCTTATAGCTTCCAACTCAAGAACTGGGGCATCGCCAGTGTTTATTGTAGGACAGTTCCTTAAACCATACAATACTTACCCATGATTCCAGCCTTATCATTACAGTGTGAATTTCAGTGCACTTGTAGATCTTGGGACACCAACAGGAGTGGTAAAAATCATCATAAGCAACATCGGTCTGTGTCTCTCCCTTCCTTCCTCCCCATTCCCTAGCCGACTCCAGAGGCATCCTTCATCTTAGGGAAGAAATGTAGTGCACCATCAGGGGGCCCATTGATTCCCGGCTCAGTTGGGATCCCAGGCCTAAGAAACCCTTCCCCCAGACCATCCAACCACAGTGGGAACGGGTCAGTCGATCAATTGTATTTATTGAGGGCTGTTTATGTGCACAGCACTGTGCTAAGGGCTTGGGAGAGTAAACTATAACAATATAGGAGACACATTCTCTGCCCAAAACGAGCTTACAATTTAGGGGGTGAGGCCAGCTGTCAGATATGGTGATTAAAAGACACTGCTATTCTAAGTCCAGAGTCACTGAGATCCCAAGATCCCCATGCCTGCACTTTTCCTTCAGCATAAGAAGCTGAACTGTCCCCTGACCTCAGTCGTCTTTCACAAGACAAGAGGAAGGGAGGATGCCACTAAATGAAAATGTTGGGTGATCTCAGTAGTCTGAATAAATGCATGATCAAGGAGGGACCAGAACCAGAATTCTGAAGTTCCTAATCCACTGATTAGCTAACTGAATCATCCTGCAGGGATTTTTTTTTTCTTTTGGCGAGGTGGTCCACTTGCTGTACTAAACACTATGATGTTGCTAATTCACAAAAGCAAGTTAGGGTGACTTTCTTAGTGCTGAACCAAACCAGCGTGTCAGAGGCAGTGAGAGAGAGAGTGTGTGTGTGTTCATCTAATTTAATATTTAAATTATATCCTTCGCACCTACCTCACCATAAGTGAGGTCATAAGTGCCTCACCACAGGTTCATATCTCTTATTATCCCCAATTAAAGTGATGCCTGCTGTATGTATTCTACGCAGCGATGGAAATAATGGGGCCATAATCTTTCTGTCAAGTCAACATTAGAGTCAAGTTTATTGGATTTGAGGGGAGTAATGTAAACTCAACACGGCAAAGGATGCATTCATTGTAGCTACGATCTTGATCTCTTTTTTGTTTCCAGGTATTGTTCAGATACCTGAATAAGCCAGATAATCAAGTTTCATGTGTGTAGTTGTTGGTTTTTGTGTGTGTGTGTGTGTGTGGCGGGAGAGAGAGAGTGTGCATGAGTGGAAACTGTAGGGGGAATGATGGAGAGGGAGAGAAGCAAGCATCTGGGCTTCATTAGCTGCAATGCAATTTACAAAGGACAGCTTTTCAGATGTTGAGATAATCACCAGCCTGTTATCAAGGTAGCACAAAGTAATCACCAGTTGACATGAGCAATCCATGCCCGGTGAGATAAATGGTTTTGACTGGCAGGGTAGCAGTTGGACTTTAATAAAAGCCAAATTGAATTTTTTTTTCTGTGATTTAATATAAGCATCTTCTGGGCCCTCGCGTTGACCCCAGCACTGTGGTCAATAACCCAGGGGAAAAGGGAAAATAGTAGCCTTATATCTAAGACAATTTTGGGGGTGGAAATGCAGAGGTTAAGTGTAGCAGTGGAAGAATTGGGAAAGGAGAATAGGAGTCAGGGACTTCCGTGTACATTCCAGAAGGCCACCCCCAGTTTGCCATCAAGTCATTGACAACTTCCTTCTGTATGACCCTCAAGTCAGCTGTGCATCTACTTAAAATACTTTCCCACCTGGAAGTCTAGATAAATTATCCCTATTGCATCCCCATTACCTGCCACTCTCTCATAGGGGGAGATTCCATGCGTGTGAGGTGGAGGTGGGCCACAGAACTGATAAGTCCTTATTACCATGAGGGCAGACTTTTCCTCGTCCACCTCTATGGGTTTCTTTATCTCACGCACCCCATCACTGTTGCTGCTTATGAGAGAGGTAGGAGTGATAATGCCATTTCTCCCTCTCAGACAGAAGATCCTAGATTATAATAATAATAAAAATGATGGTATTTGTTAAGCACTTACTATGTGCCAAACACTGTTCAAAGCTCTGGAGTAGATACGAGGTAATCAGGTTGTCCCATGTGGGGCTCACAGTCTTAATCCCCATTTTACAGATGAGGTACCTGAGGCACAGAGAAGTTGTGACATGCCAAAGTCACACAGCTGACAAATGGCAGAGTCAGGATTAGAACCCACAACCTCTGACTCCCAAGCCCATGCTCTTTCCACTAAGCCACGATGCTTCCCTGGATTATTCCTTGGATTGTAAAATCCAAAGGTGACAATATGTATTAGCTTGGATCCTGGGTCTTTAGTAACTCTCCCCTATGGTAATAGGAGCAGTATGAATGCAGTGATTGATAGACTACTGCCTTTCATCATGTCTCTGTCACCTTCAGATAATTAGCTATCATACCAAACCACAAACACACTCTGTCATTGTTAAGAGGAGCTTGGAAGAGCAGGTCTACAAGCTCCAATCATTTAGATGGAAGCTACGCCCGTGATCAGTTTGACAAGGGCTTTAGGTCATATTCAGAGTCTCTTCCGCCTCAATCAAATATCCATGCCAAAGGTGGACTGCACACAACTGAAGGTGACAGGCTAGGAAGAAGGAGAAATAAACCAGGAAAGGAAATTGCTCTAATGCCGTTAGTTTGGTACAATCCCATCCTACTCTAGTCACTGGAAATGGCCTGTTCCTTGGGAACGGGGAGTGATATGAAGCCTAAAGGTTTTCATCTGTTTTTGTACCTACGCAGCTTGACCCCAGCCTGACGTTGGAGCATGCCAAGAAGTAACTAGTTCAGCCAGATCAAGGATTTTCAAATATCATGTGTCCAGCAGAAATTCCATTCAGTTACAACAATTTACTGGAGCCCAATCTACCCCTTTCACTACCACGTACACACCCGAGCATTTCCCTTTCCTGCCCCTCACATAAGGAGGCACCTGCTTCTGGAAACTTCCTGAACACAGAATGCAGGATGCTCTGGTTGTACAGCTTAACTGTCTCCCCTCTGTGTCTGAGGTGGACACTATTTATTTTATTTGTACATATTTATTCTATTTTATTTTGTTAATATGTTTTGTTTTGTTCTCTGTCTCGCCCTTCTAGACTGTGAGCCTACTGTTGGGTAGGGACCGTCTCTATATGTTGCCAACTTGTACTTCCCAAGCGCTTAGTACAGTGCTCTGCACACAGTAAGCACTCAATAAATACGAATGAATGAATGAATGTTGAGCCTCACAGATATGCTGTGAACATTAGCAGGTATGTGGCACAACTTAATTCCATCATATGCAAGATTTTTCATAAATTCTGGGGAAGATGCAGGTGAATCAGGCCAGATACAGTCCCTGTCCCACATGGGGCTTACAGTCAGGTAGGAGGGAGAACAGGCACTGAATCTTCATTTCGCAGTTGAAAAAACTGAGGCACAGAGAAGTTAAGTGACTTTCCCAAGGTCACACAGCAGACAAGTGGTGGAGCTGGGATTAGAACCCAGGTCCTGTGGCTTTATCCACTAGGCCATCTTGCCCCCTGTGAATGCAGGTTTACTTTCTGAGCAGTGGAACCTAAAAGGTACTGAGGTGGAGCGAAGGGTCTGATTCTGTGTCCATGCCTGTTAGGGGGATGGGCCACCTGAAATAATAAAGATGGTATTTGTTAAGCGCTTACTATGTACCAGGCACTGTACTAAGCGCTGGGGTGAACATAAGCAAATCAAGTTGACCACAGTCCCTGTCCCATGTGGGGCTCACAGTCTCAATCCCCATTTTACAGATGAGGTAATTGGGGCACAGAGAAGTGAAGCGACTTGCCCGAGGTCGCGCAGCAGATAAGTGGTGGAGCCGGGATTAGAACCCCTGACCTTCTGTCTCCTAGGCCCCTGATCTATCCACTACGATGGTTCAAATCCCAGATGAGCAGCCATTTTATGTGTTACTCGGCCAGACAGCTCAGCAACCCTTTTGTGATCGGTCAGCCATACATGGGGCAGCTTTAGAGACCCCACGGGGAAGCGAGACTGGTCTAGCGTTGGTGACATGCTTGTGATGGTCTCCCAGGAACCCTGATACGGCAGTCAAAGGAGGTGAACAGAGTCAGCTCTGCTGGGAATCAAGCCTTCTCTCCAACCTCCCCATAACTGCTTCTGCAGGGATACTTCTTCCACTCTCTGCACAGTCCCTCGATGTTTCACCAGAGTCAAGTGATAGGTGCCTTTTGCTCACTTCAGCAGGAGGGGAGAATGTTTCTGGGAATCCCCGGGGGATGTTGCCAGAAGCCAAGCCTCAGGCAGTAGCCCTCCTCCTCAGTGGCCCCTCGTTCAGGATGAATGGATACGTCAGCCCCGTTGATTGAGCACTTCCACTGCTTGGCTTTCTCCCGAACTGAGGACTGCTGTGATTTAGAGGACTAAAACTGCCGTCACTTCTCCCAGAGTCACCTCCTCTGATCCTCTAGGTCATTTGTTAACTTGCCAGCCTCAGTGTTGGACAGGAAAGGCTCTGAGGTTGGGGAAGCAATGCACGCTACAGATATTTTGCCTTCTAAGTGTTACTGGCTTCAGTGTCTACTCTGGTCCTAGGCATCTGGGGAGAGAGTTATTCTGTTGCCCTCCAGAGATTGCATACATATGACTGGAAGGATCTGGGAATTTCCTTGGGGATCTTCTAGCCAGCCTTTCTGCTTTTGGCATTTTTTTTTGTGTGTGGGAAGAGCAGAGGGGAATGAGCAAACCTTCAAATAGGAGAAGTTGGCTTGGCCAGGTTAAACTTAGACCTCCTTATTTCTGCCTCTTTTTTTCCCATGATATGCTTTAAGCACTTACTATGAGCCAGACACAGTACTAAGTTCTTGGGTAATAATAATAATAATAATAATAGCATTTATTAAGTGCTTACTATGTGGAAAGCACTGTCCTAAATACTGGGGAGGTTACAAGGTGATCAGGTTGTCCCACGGGGGGCTTACAGTCTTAATCCCCATTTCACAGATGAGGTAACTGAGGCCCAGAGAAGTTGTCCCACAGCTGACAGTTGGTGGAGCTGGGATTTGAACCCATGACCTCTGACTCCAAAGCCCGGGCTCTTTCCACTGAGCCATGCTGCTTGTACCTGATTAGATACAAGCAGGTCAGGTTAGACCCAGTTTTTGTCCCACATGAGACTGTCTTAATTCCCATTTTACAGATGAGGAAACTGAGATAGAGAAGTGAAGTGACTTAGCCAAGGTCACACAGCAAACAAGTGCCACAGCCAGGATTAGAACCCAGATTCTCCTGACTCCCATCCCATGTTCTATACACCAGATAATGCTGCTTCTCTGCCTCTTCTTGTCGGCACACATAGTGCCTGACTAAAGCGATCAAAACAGCGGAACAAAACGTCTTGTCATTGTCAAACAATGAACATTGTCTGTCATTCATGCTTTGGTGGTCTTTCCTTAGGCTTCTGTTTCCCATCAGTCTCCTCCCATTGGGGAGGCAGAGGGAGAGAAAGGTCATAGAATCTGCTTCCTGTAAACCTTAGGTATTACAAACCCTCGTAAACTCAAATTATAGTGAATTTGGCCAGAGTGGCACCATGGCACCCGTTTATTCCATCAGGATTGCAATTTTCTTTCGATAAAGTTTCCAGAGGGTTTGCAATTCAGTTATCTGTTGGTGGAATGACCAACCTGGGATTTCGCCTTGCTTCTTTGCAAAATGTTATTAAATTATCCTGCATTTAACAAATAGTTACTTTGCTATCTCAGAGCCGCAAGAAACAAATCAGATTGTGCTTCTTCTTTGGTGTGTATATTAGGTGTGCAGTGGAGACAGGCCTAATTTCTACCAAGAAAGATAAATGCTCAAGTCCGAACATTTATAGCTCCAATTTAGATAGTACATTGTGGTATTTATTTAGGGCTTACTCTGGTCCAAGCGATGAGGTAGGTACAAGATAAATAATTTCAGATTGGCACCCATCACACAAAGGGACTCACAGTCAAATTGGAGGAAGACAGATGTAGAGGGTGATATATAGAATTACAAGCTACAATAAATGATAACATGCAGCAGTCCAACATAATGTTGAAATGAGGTCCAAACGGTCCTGGAAGGGGTCATTATTTTAAATATTTAAGCCTTTACTCTGTGCCAAGCACTGGGCTACAGTGAGGTAAATACACTGCTATCAGTTTGGATATTATTCCCGTCCCACATAGAACTCACAATTTAAAGTGGGGGGGGGGGGGGCGGTGGGGGTACAAGTATTGTATGTCATTTTATAGATGTAGTAACTGAGACACAGCAAAGTTAAGTGACTTGCCCAAGGTCACAGCAATCAAGTTGCGGAGCCAGGATTAGAACCCAGCTCCCCTGGCTCCCAAGCCGAAGCCCTTTACACTTTGCCCTGCTGCTTCCTAGGCTCTTTCCTGCTCTTGTAGACTGTAAGCTCCTTATGGACAAAGATTTCATCTTCCAACTCTGTTGTAGCGTACTTTCCCAAACACTCAGTACAGTGTTCTGCATGCAGTAAGGGCTTAATAAATACCATTGATTGAACAATGGATTGTTCCAGGCAAGCAGTCCTTGGTTACAACCTGCTGTAGCCAAGCATAGACACTACGTTGGTCGACAGGAGGCAGAAAGGCTGGCCCAGGCTTTGGGCAACTCCTGAAAGTTGCCCAAACTCAGGCCGCGGGGGTGGTCCTAGTTTTTGCATCCCCACACCACTCCTTTAGGGCATGGAACAATGGATTTACTCCAAGAAACTGGAGTCGGATGCTGGATGTCCGCCACTCCTTTGGTAAAAGCTTCAGAGAAGCATTGTTGTCCAGTGGATAGAGCACGGACCAGAAGTCAGAAGGACATGGGTTCTAGTCCTGGTTCTGCAACTTCTCTGTCGTGTGACCCTGGGCCAGTCACTGTGCCCATTACCTCATTTATAAAATGGAGATTAAAACTGTGAGCCCTCTGTTGGACATGGACTATGTCCAACCTGAGTAACTTATATCTACCTCAGAGCATAGTATAGTGCCTGGCATATAACAAATACCCCCCCAAAAGCAAAAAGCAAATAAAACAAACCAAAAGAAAAAAAGGAATGCTGGAATTAGAATAGAATCATGCATGTGGGGGAGACTGGTAAGAACATTTTGTAAATGACTGAGAATACTGCATCACCTCTTATGGATTTTTTTCACCATTATGAGTAACTACAGTCAATTTGGTTTAATTGAGTTCTATGAAGTTTCACTGTGAGCAGCCACTTTGTGACATCAAGGTTCACCTCCAAAGAGTGTGCACTTTATCAAAAGGCGAATTGATTTCGAGAGGCCCTCAGGTTAGGCTCTCAGCTCGAGAAGTCGAATTGTATGTGCTTGCTTGGGAAGCCCTGGTTCCACCTGGGTGCATTCTCTCCAATAGGGGAATTGTGGAAATGAATAAGAAAATGTCTCCATTTATCCAGGCAGGGCAAAGGAATCTTGCAAGCGTAATTTCATCCCACTGAAGGACAGTCATCCCTGATGGGGTCATGGAGCCATTGCTTTGGCTCCTAATAAAGAACTGGGATAAGAAAAGGGGAACATCACCATGTTCAAAGCTTCTTATCTCCCAGGTTAGTGCTCTGTGTATTTAAAGGAGAAACAGTGTTGCCTAGTTTAAGAGCATGAGCATGGAAGCAGCGTGGCTCAGTGGAAAGAGCACGGGCTTTGGAGTCAGGAGTTAGGGGTTCTAATCCCGGCTCCACCGCTTGCCTGCTATGTGACTTTGGGCAAGTCACTTAACTTCTCTGGGCCTCAGTTACCTCATCTGTAAAATGGGGATGAAGACTGTGAGCCCCAGGTGGGACAACCTGATCACCTTGTAACCTCTCCAGTGCTTAGAACAGTGCTTTGCACATAGTAAGTGCTTAATAAATGCCATCATTATTATTATTATTATTATTATTAAGTCATGGGACCTGGGTTCTAACCCCCGGGCTCTACCATTT
The DNA here is from genome assembly GCF_015852505.1 of Tachyglossus aculeatus. Taxonomy (NCBI): domain Eukaryota; kingdom Metazoa; phylum Chordata; class Mammalia; order Monotremata; family Tachyglossidae; genus Tachyglossus; species Tachyglossus aculeatus. Next base: position 25,258,709 of record NC_052074.1, on the reverse strand, counting down.
GTCTGTTGGGTGACCCTGTACAAGTTACTTAATTTCTCTGGGCTTCAGTTTTCTCATCTGTCAAATGGGGGTTCAGTTCCTGGTTACACAGAAGTCACCCTTCTCTCTGGTCACCCAAAAGCCCTCTCAACTCCTGCTATTCAATATCTGTTCTTTATAATATAAAGATATAATATATAATATTATATAATATAATATAATATAAAACTGGAGAAGGAGGTGAGCGGGGCACAGTGTCTGGGAAAAGGTACAAGCTTTTCTCCCACCCTCATCCCTCTCATCTTTCAGTACTGCCTCGTCTCCCCACCATCCCACCCCGGCTGCCTGACTTTGCAGCGTGGAAGGCGGGGACAACCACAGATATGGCTGCTACAGGGAGAGCAAAAGTGGATTGGTTGACTGATTGGCAGGGGCGATCTGGCAACTTTTGAGGTTCTAGAAAATAGAGAGAGGACACAGGAAGTCGGTGAGACAGGACAGGTTTGGGAGGCCTTGGGTGAGGAAACTGAAAGGCCAAAAGCTTCAGTATCCCCCGGGAGAGGGCAAGGGGTTGGGGCTGGATTTATATGCCTCAAAGTTGGTGGGGCTAGCACTCCAGCAAAAACATCATTAAGGTCACCCCTGAGGTTCCTAGAGTGGTCATATTTGGTGCTGTCATGTAACTGAGGTAGTTACCAATTAGTTCCTTCCCTTTCAGGACTGCCTTGTAACATGTCTTTTGAGATCTTCCCTAGAACAGCATGGTTTTCTGTGCCTTGAGGGTAGAGTGGGGAGACACAGCAGAGTTGGGGTCGTTAGAGAGAAGCCTTTGACAAAGAGAAAAGGGCAAGGACCTTTTAGACTGTGAGCCCACTGTTGGGTAGGGACTGTCTCTATATGTTGCCAACTTGTACTTCCCAAGTGCTTAGTACAGTGCTCTGCACACAGTAAGCGCTCAATAAATACGATTGAGGATGATGAGGAGGAGGAGGAGGAGGGCACTAGCCCGGAAGTGGAGGATTGAATCCCAGTTCTTCAATGAAGACCACAGTGGCTCTGTCTGGATGGTGAAAACTCAATGCCAGAGCCACTGATGCCTTGGGAGGTTCTGCCTTGGTTTACCAACCTTGGCTACCTCAGTAGGTTCTGCTCTTTATTGTTGTTCCATTACTGCTTGTGCATTACTCCCATGCGCAAAAGTTACCCCCACTACTTAATAATAATAATAATATTTGTGATATTTGCTAAGTGCTTATTATGTGCCACGCAGCGTTCTAAGCACTGGGGTAGACACAAGGTAATAATAATAATGATGGTATTTGTTAAGTGCTTACTATGTGCAAAGCACTGTTCTAAGCGCTGGGGAGGTTACAAGGTGATCAGGTTGTCCCTCGGGGGCTCACAGTTTTAATCCCCATTTTACAGATGAGGTAACTGAGGCACAGAGAAGTTAAGTGACTTGCCCAAAGCCACATAGCTGACAGTGGGTGAAGCCGGGATTTGAACCCATGACCTCTGACTCCAAAGCCCATGCTCTTTCCACTGAGCCATGCTGCTTCTCCAAGGTAATCAAGGTAATTACAAGGTAATCAAGGCAGACACAGTCGCTGTCCCACATGGGGCTCACAAGTCTTGATCCCCATTTTACAGATGAGGCCCAGAAAAGTGAAGTGACTTGCCCAGGGTCACACAGCAAACGTATAGCAGAGCTGGGATTAGAACCCAGGTCTTCCTGACTCCCAGGGCTGTGATATGTCCACCAATCTGACCCTACCCACTAGCCACCAAACCTTCCAACTGAGAAGGTGACCCACTTTTGATCTGTATGTGTGAGACTCCATTGGCTCACAGGAAATTTCTGACCCTAGAAAGTGGCTTTCAGGAAGGTAGGGACAGCTTTCTCAATCAAAAACAGCAGACTGGAGAGTCCAAGCCTACTAATGTTCTGAAACTACGTAAAGGGTCTTGGTTCAGATATGCAGCCCTGAAGCAATTCTCCGAGAATATCCCAATTTTGTTTGGTCTTCACTTTCCCCACATCAAACCCACCCAATAAATCAGTAGGGTTTTTTTCCTGAGCTCTTGTGTGCAAAGCATAGTACTAAGGGCTTGGGAGAATGCAATACAGCTGGTAAACATGGCCCCCTCCCCACAGGGAGCTAAAGACATTAATATACTTTTGTACTGTCATTATTGTTCTTGCTCAAATTCATTCATTCAATCATATTTATTGAGCGCTTACTGTGTGCAGAGCACTGTACTAAGAGCTTGGGAATCAATCAATCAATTGTATTTATTGAGTGCTTACTGTGTGCAGAGCACTGTACTAAGCGCTTGGGAAGTACAAGTTGGCAACATATAGAGACAGTCCCTACCCAACAGTGGGCTCACAGTCTAGAAGGGGGAGACAGAACAAAACCAAACATACTAACAAAATAAAATAAAATAATTCAATCGTATTTATTGAGCACTTACTGTGTGCAGAGCACTGTACTAAGAGCTTGGGTAGTACAAGTTGGTAACATATAGAGATGGTCCCTACCCAACAACGGGCTCACAGTCTAGAAGGGGGAGACAGACAACAAAACAAAACATATTAACAAAATAAAATAAATAGAATAGTAAATATTTCACAACTGGCTCCTACCTGAATATCCCTGAGATGATTACTCAAAATCGTCAGAACAAATAGAATTAAAGCGATATGCACATCATTAACAAAATAAATAGTAAATATGTACAAGTAATAGAGTAATAAATCTGTACAAATATATATATATATATATACAGGTGCAGTGGGGAGGGGAAGGAGGCTCAAATGCCTAAGTGATCGAGTTCCAAGATACCTAGTCTGTGGTGTTTTCCTTTATTCCCCTCTTTTTCTCATTCTCAATTAGATCCTTATGATGTTTTTTAATTGTGGGTTCCTTAGGATGGGGTTTAATTGAGCAGCTCTTATACTGCCTCAGGGGACCAGATTATAAATAAATAATCATTACGAGCCACTCAGCTGTGATCCCTTGAAAATTAAGTATAGAGGCTGACCTGGCAATGAATACAGAACTAACCTGAGAGCCAGAAGAACCAGAGCTTAGTTATTTGTCATGCCTGTCACTCCAGGGAAGCAGTGAGGACTAGTGGATAGAGTACGGGCTTGGGAGCCGGAAGGACCAGGATTTTAATCACGGCTCCACCACTTGTCTTCTGTGTGACCTTGGTCTCTTCACTCCTCTGTGCCTCAGTTGCCTCGTCTGTAAAATGGGGATTAAGCCTGCAAGCCCTATGTGAGAGAGGGACTATGTCCAACCCAGTTAGCGTGTATCTACCTTAATGCTTAGTACAGTGCTTGGCACATAGTAAGCGTTTAATAAATACCAAAATTATTATTATTATTATTCCTTGGGTGGCCTGGGTCCAGACACATTCCTCCTCTGAGCCTCAATTTCCCCTTATGTGAAAGAGAGAGACCATTGATGTGGCCTCCTGGAAAGAACACGGGGCTGGGAGTCAGAGGATCTGGGTTCTAATCCAGATTCACCACTTGTGTGACCTTGAGGAAGTCATTTCACCTTCTCTGTTTCTCAGTTTCCTCATTTGTAAAATGAGAATTCAATTCTGTTCTTCCTCCCTCTTTGACTGTGAGCCATGGGTGGGACGAGGCCAGTGTCCAGCCCGATTATCTGGTATCTCCCCAAAGTACTTAGTACAGTGTTTTGCACATAGTAAGCATTTAACGGATACCACAATTATCTCTCTACCTTATGGAAGGGCTATAACATTAACGAGCTGAAGTCTAACAAAGGGCTTTGGTTCCAGACAGTGTTATTAGTGGTGGGGAAAACCAGCCTAGACCAAAATGGCTTTTTCTAGCCCTGCAAGACAATGACAGAGAAGCACCGTGTCTCAGTGGAAAGAGCCCGGGCTTTGGAGTCAGAGGTCATGGGTTCAAATCCCGGCTCCACCAATTGTCAGCTGGGTGACTTTGGGCAAATCACTTAACTTCTCTGTGCCTCAGTTCCCTCATCTGTAAAATGGGGATGAAGACTGTAAGCCCAACATGGGACAACCTGATCACCTTGTATCCCCCCAGCGCTTGGAACAGTGCTTTGCACATAGTAGGTGCTTAACAAATGCCATCATTATTATTATTATTAGAAAGACTCTGGTGATTCAATAGTAAATGCCCTGGATTAGCATCCTGCCCTTTCTGGAAAAGCAGGAAGGTTCAAGGGTGAGTTTAAGTTCAAGACTCAGCCCTTTTAAAATTAAGCTTCCTTTGAAAGGAGGAGGGAGGGAAAAAGTGGGAACAGGGCCATGTCTAGACATTTCAAAACTGTGGCTTCCCCAGAATCAATTAATTAATCATATTCATTGAGCACCTACTGTGTGCAATTCACTATACCAAGCGCGTGGGAGAGTACAGTGTAAGAGAGTTGATAAATATGTTGCATGCCCACAATGAGCTTGCAGTCCAGAGGGGGATAAACTTTAATCTCCCCCTCCCATTGCAGTAGATGGTGGGTTACATCTCCTCCTGTCACTGGAAACTATCTCCTTCCACTCCTACACACTGCCACTCAAACACTTCCTTCTAATCAATCCACCGATGATATTTATTGAGCACTTATTATGTCCAGAGCACTGTACGAAGCACTTGGGAAGTATAATACAACAGAATTAGCAGACATGTTTCCTGCCTATAACGAGCTAATGTTCCAGGGCTCATTTAGGTGGTGGCAACAAGGGGAAGGACAAGGGAGAAATTCTAATGAGCACCACCATGGGTAAAATCCCTTCTCTTCATATCCCAAATACCAATTCTGCTTCACATTTGGGGTCACTTTACTTGCTCTACATGTGGCATGACTCTGGAAGGGAGGTGAGACTGAAATCAGTGATGCTTATTGGCTAGAATTAACAGTTTGCAATCAGTTTCTGGTGTGCCCTAGAATTGTAAAACTCTAAAACATCAGATTAACAGCTAATGAGCACTAGCCCCAGCCCCCTGATGCCTGTGAGGGCTTGAAAAAGTCATTGTTCCGTTTGTCAGGATTTTGTGATAATGTATATCTACTCACCTTGATCTACTCACGTGATGTAGCGTGGCTCAGTGGAAAGAGCACGGGCTTTGGAGTCAGAGGTCATGGGTTCAAATCCTGGCTCTGCCAATTATCAGCTGTGTGACTTAGGGCAAGTCGCTTCATTTCTCTGGGCCTCAGTTCCCTCATCTGTAAAATGGGGATGAAGACTGTGAGCCCCCCGTGGGGCAACCTAATCACCTTGTAACCTCCCCAGCGCTTAGAATGGTGCTTTGCACACAGTAAGTGCTTAATAAATGCCATCATTATTATTATTATGTAATGGAGATGAATGAGATGATCTGTGAAAACGCTTTAAGTTCCATAGAATAGGAGCGCTTCAAAATACCCAAAGAGGTATTGTTATAGATTCTTTCCTAGATTGCATACTGATTTCTTTTCCATCCTTCGTCAGTCTTCCTGGCCTCACATGGGAGCTCTCTCACCCCCAACATCCCCAGAGAAATGTTGGCTTTATTACTCCCATTTTGCAGGAAAGGAAATTAAGGCTCGGAGATGGAGAACGGCTTGCCAAGTTCATCACACCAAGAGCAATCTATCATTCTCATTTCTCTCTGTAATTTCTATTAGTGATGATATTTGGTTTCACCTTCCATCATCTAGTTCAGTAGTTCTGTGGATCTGTGAGTGGTGTTGTCCGTTTCGGATTGCTGGGCTACCTCTGTTTGCTGATTCTTGGTAGAGGGACCTGGGGATTTGTGAGGTTTTTGAAGAAGTTGCTGATTGGAAAAGCCAGAAGCCAGTATTTGTAGTGACTGCCTGACCAAACCCAGTTTCTTATTTAGCTTGTCTCTGCCCTCTCTCATTTTTCTGCCTAGTTTGAGGCTGGGACACTTGCCAAAGCACAGCCACGGAATGCTTTTCTGTGTGTTCCTGACAAGAGTGGTAAGGCGTTCTGCTCAGCCAACTGTGGGAGAGGCTGAATTATTTATCCTCTTTGTCAGTCATCGAGAAAGTTAATTTCATTGCTGAATTTTAAGTTTTTCATTAATTAACCACTTTTTTTCAGTTCAGCGCTTCACAGCTAAGGAAGAACTCACTGCAGATGCATTTAGGAAGAGAGCCAGGACTGTGTTTAGGCTTTGGCCCCTGGAGCTTTGAGTAACATTCAGATGTTTTGATTTCTTTGTTTTTCTGTGATTTCCTTAGATTTTCTTTGTCCCTGATCGTGGAAGTTTCATTTAAGACTGAGCAAAACTCAAACATCTTGCAATTTAATGTCACAATATATACATGACTAAATCATCTCAATGTCAGTTTTATCTGTCTTTATTAAAACCCATTTTTCATAGAAAATTTGCTTCTAGTAGTTGGTAAGGCACAATCACCTCACAGCCAAATGTGTGTGTTTGTGTGTGTGTGTGTATACATATGTGTATATAAAAATTGTCTCCCCCTTCTAGACTGTGAGCCCACTGTGGGTAGGGACCGTCTCTATATGTTGCCAACTTGTACTTCCCAAGCACTTAGTACAGTGCTCTGCACACAGTAAGTGCTCAATAAATACGATTGAATGAATGAATATAAATACTCGCATTGATGTACTGCATACACACACAGACATACACATGAAGCAGCAAGGCCTACTGGATAGAGCATCGAGTGGAGAGTCAGAGGGACCTAGGTACTAATCCCAGCCCCTCCACTGTCTGCTGCGTGATCTTGGGCAAGTCACTTAAATTACCTGGGCCTCAGTTACCACATCTGTAAAATGGGGAGTAAGGCTGTGAGCCCCATGTGGGACATGAACTGTGTCTAACCAGCTTAGCTTGTATGTACTCCAGTTCTTGGTACAGCGCTTGGTATATAGTAAGCACTTAAAAAATAGCATTTAAAATAACTATAGATGCCATGCATATATGTCTTTCACATGAACAGATGATGCTCCTCATAGTGGGATCCTAGCCATGCCTGAGAGAGTGCATGGAAAGGTCCAGGTGTGATTGATTGCCCATATATGTTGTATTCACTATCTCTGTGGTAAGTGTGGCTGGGCCTCACTGCTCCATAGAGATTTGGACCCTATAATGCCTCTCTAGGCCTTAGGTTTGGTCTGAATTTTGATGCCATTTGAGCCCCACACTCTGTTCACTTTCCAAAGGATAAACTAGCTTTCTGGATTGGGTTTTCTACCTCCGTCAATATAGGCAGTGCGCTGCCTTCATTCATTAAGATGAATGATAACCCCTCCCAGCCCATCAGTTTACCTCAAGCAAGAGTCTTATTCCTTCACTTCCAACCTGTCTTTTTTTTTTCAAACTGTAACTTTCTCAAGGCTATATTCCTGCTAATATTAAGATGCTGCAAAAACAGTGTGGGGGTGATCCAGTTTAAGGAGATAACGTGAATTGGACCAGGTCTTTGATGTTAGTGTCCCGAGGGGTCTCAGTTTCTAAGACGGCTTTTCCCAGAAACCAGTGCAGTAGCTCGATGCTTGATGACAGGAAGACCAAATACGATCTGAAACACAGATCCTGTTGAAAGTGCCATCACTAAAAAGCCACTCAAGACGCTAAAATCTGATTTGGGGCAGTCAAGCATTGGTTTTGACTGCTAATCGTTTCCCCCCCACCTTCTTTTTTTTTTTTTTTTTACTGCTCTAATTTAATCTAGCGAAATATCGAACTCATATGGCAAAGGTAATAAAATCATTTTTAGGAGTAAGACCATTTATGTTCAGAATAACAATCTATCAATTTTGCAAGGGGCTGTTAAATTGCTGCTTTATACTGGTGATCAGGTTAAGTTGGATTGGCTTTGTTTGGGAGCTTTGCTTTGCCAGAGAGTTAAACCAAGCTACGTTTTTCCTTCTGCTCCCCCTCTAAATCTATCCAATTTACATCTGCCTGTCTCTTGCAGGTCCTCTAGCATAAGGACCATGTCTTCTTCCACCATACTCCAATTGTCTAGTACAGTGCTTGGCACAGGGTAGGTGCTCAGTAAGTGTGTAAGCAAGCAATTAAGGGGAAGCAGCATGGCTCAGTGGAAAGAACACGGGCTTGAGAGTCAGAGGTCATGGGTTCAAATCCTGGCTCCACCAGTTGTCAGCTGTGTGACTTTGGGCAAGTCACTTCACTTCTCTGTGCCTCAGTTACCTCATCTGTAAAATGAGGATTAAGACTGTGAGCCCCCCGTGGGACAACCTGATCACCTTGTAACCTCCCCAGTGCTTAGAACAGTGCTTTGCACATAGTGAGCACTTAATAAATGCCATCATTATTATTATTATTAAGTGATAATTACAGAATGAATAAAAGAAAGGTGGACCCAGGAACACCAAAGGGGAACTTCCCTGACCACCATCTATGCATTTGTAATCTTATTTATTTATAGTAATGTCTGTTTCCCCCTCTCAACTGTAAGCTCATTGTGGGCAGGGAATGTGTCTGTTATATTGGTCTAGTGTACTCTCCCCAGTGCTTAGTACAGTGCTCTGCACACAGTAGACACTCAATAAATGCAATTGACTGACTGACCAGCCATGAGGTTTTTAACTGCACACAGAGAAATCTTCTTGATGTGCAGATCAGTGCAACATCTAGCGTTCTCTTAGGGTTTATTGTTCAGTGACTGAGAAGTGTCATTTTAGATCATTTAATCTGCTGATTTGTTGCCACCTCATTAAAAGTCGAAACAGCATGGGCCTGGGAGAGGACGTGGGTTCCAATCTTGGCTCTGCCACGTGTCTGCTGTGTGACCTTGGACAAGTCACTTCACTTCTCCGTACCTCAGTTACCTCTTCTGTAAAATGGGGATTAACACTGTGCGACCCATGTGGGACAGGGACTGTGTACAACCTGATTAGCTTGTAGAATAATAATAATAGTAATAATAGTAATGGTATTTGTTAAGAGCTTACTATGTGCCAAGCATTGTACTAAGCGCTGGTGTAGATACAAGGTAAGCAGATTGTCCCAAGTGGGGCTTGCAGTCTTAATCCACATTCTATAGATGAGGTAACTGAAGCACAGAGAAGTTAAGTGACTTGCCCAAGGTCACACAGCAGAAAAGTGGTGGAGCCAGGATTATAACCCATGTTCTCTGACTCCCAAGCCCATGCTCTTTCCACTAAGCCACGCTGCTTCCCAACTACCCCAGCTCTTAGAACAGTGCTTGGCACATAGTAAGTGCTTAACAAATACCACAATCATTGCTATCATTATTATTATTATTATTATGAAAGTGTCATTTCATACCATTTAATCTACTGGTTTATTGCTAACTCATTAAAATCCATTTTTTTAACATTGCTTTCTTAGTTTCATGAAAGGCCATGTGAAGCCAACATCTCTCAATCTGTTTCCACATTGGAGTCAGAGGTCATGGATTCAAATCCCGGCTCCTCCAATTGTCAGCTGTGTGACATTGGGCAAGTCACTTCACTTCTCTGTGCCTCAGTTACCTCGTCTGTAAAATGAGGATTAAGACTGTGAGCCCCACAGGGCACAACCTGATTACCTTGTATCTACCCCAGTGCTTAGAACAGTGCTTAGCACATAGTAAGTGCTTAATAAATGCCACCATTATCATTATTATTATTATTATTATAAAAATCCTGCTTCCCCTCCACTTAGAACCATGAGCCCCATGAGGCGGGCAGGGACTGTGTCAGATCTGGTTGTTTTGTACCTACTCCAGTACTTGACACAGTGTTTGGCACATAATAAGCACTTAACAAATACCACCATTATATAATAAGAACAACAGCAATAATAATAATAATAATAATGGTATTTGGTAGGTGTCAGGTACTTTACTAAGCGCTGGGTTACATACAAAACAATCAGGTCAGACACAGTTTCTGTCCCACCTTGGGCTCATGTCTGTAGGAGAAAGAACAGGTGTTTAGCCCCTATGTAAGCCTGTGGACAGGGAATGTGTCTGTTAATATTATAACAGACATTAATATGTTATAATGTCCTCAACACATCATCCTTTGTGCATTTCTACCCCTCTCACTCTTCTATTTAGGGCATTGAGACACTTCCTCTCCGGACAGTCCTGCCCCTTCTCAACAGTCTCTGCTTTCCCCAAGCCGAGGTCCCTATGATTCTTGAAGCATATGTGAACTCAGCTACATGCTCTCCGTCCTTAGTTTATGATTTATTCATTTGCCTTTTACTGAATGTTGCAATAATTAGATTGTGCTAAATAAATATGCTTTAATGTCAGTTACAATAATTTATCCATGCCTCGCTGAAATACATTTTCTCGTAGGGCGGAAGGTGATAAATTAATAGAAATAATACCAAAAAAAAAAATGAAGATACACAACCTCATTAAGGGTTGATGGCAAATATTAACAATGTGGAGAGACGCAGAAGATTAGAAACCTGATCATATTAAAAACAGTGTCATCATTTTAGAGGCCTCCAATACTTGTCAGGGAGATGCTGCCTTTATCAAGCGACAAGACGGGTTTCTCGAGCTTCTGCGTTGTGTAGTTTTTCGATCAATCAGTGGTGTTAAGCACTTATTGTGTGCAGAGCACTGTATGAAGCATTTGGGGGAGTACAATGTCGCAGAGTTGGGCGATGCAGTCTCTACCCACAAGGTGCTTACTTTCTAGATGGGGAGGTGGGCATTCAGATAAATTACAGACACAGGGAAATGACAGAGTATAAAGATATGAACATTAAGTGCTGTGGGGCTGGGCTGATTATCAAGTGTTGGAATTCCACTGCTTCCAGCTTTGCCCCCAAAACACACACACACACACTCACACTCACTCATCAACACCCATCTTCCTCCTCCAGTATCATTATGGCTCTTTGGCTTCCACTGTTCATAGAGTTTGCAACAACCTGGTATTCCTTGCTGAGTAGATACATGACTCTGGTATCCAGGCCTGGGTAAGTCCAAGAGGGTCTGGGACTACCAAAGCTGTGAGTCCAGCAGCCATTTCTGGCCTGAATATTGTGGTCCAGAGAAGTTTGTTTATGTTAATGTTTGTCTCCCCCTCTAGACGGTTCACTCGTTATGGACAGGAAATGTGTCTATCAACTCCATTGTATCGTACTCTCCCAAGTGCTTAGAAAGTGCTCTGCACAGGGGAAGTGCTCAGTAAATAGGACTGATTGGCTACAGCCAGAGGTAAAAAAAGACCATAAGAAAAGCAGCATGTTCAAGTGGAAAGAGCACAGGCCTGGGAGTTAGAGAACGTAGGTTTAATCCCGGCTCTGTCACATATCTGCTGGGTGATCTTGGGCAGATCACTTAACTTCTCTGTGCCTCAGTCTCCTCATCTGTAAAATGGGGGTTAATTCTACTCCTTCCCACTTAGACTGTGAACCCTGTGTGGGACGGGGACTTTGTCTAACCTGATTAACTTGTATCTACCCCAGAGCTTAGAAAAGTGCTTGTTACATAGTTTGTGATTAACAAGTACCAAAAGTATTATGATTATTACTTTAAGGCAACTGAAATGCCCGAAGGGCAAGGAGCAAGAAAGGTTGCATTACTATTTGCTCATGAAGGAAGTATGCCCCAGATTCTCAGCTTGACATCTCCCTGTCAACAGCATTGCCTTTGAACCGAAGCATAACACCATGTTCCCTCATAGTTCCGAACAAACATAATCCTCTGAAAGGGTTCTACAGGGACACATATACAGTATGACATAGGCGTAATTGAGAAGTATAAATAATTTGCCCCCATATTTGAGGCAAACAGCTGAAATATGGGTACTCATTGCAAGTAGTTCTTGAAAGAAGGACCCTCAGTAATGAAGCCCACATTTCAATTTGACTGAAACGTTTTTCGGTACTCTGAGTTTCCTTGAGGACTAAACTTCTGGTGTCCTTTCTCTTCGTGGACTTGATCTGAATTTGCTGAGTATGTGGAGATTTGTGCCCTCTGCTAGGTTGGTTCAAATCAAGAAGGTAACAGTGATAATATTGAGACTGTGAGCCCCATGTGGGACAGGGACTGTGTCCAACACAATTTGCTTGTATCTACCCCAGAGCTTAGTACAGTGCCTGGCCCACAGTAAGCACTTAACAAGTACAGCAATTATTAATAGTGGTTTTTGTAAAGCAATTACTAGGGACCAAACAGTGTACTATGTGCTGGAGTAGATATAAGATAATGAGGTTGGACAAAGTCACTGTTCCACATGAGGCTCACATGGAAGATTAGAGATCGGAAGACAGTCTTTTCAAGGAAACCAAGATAACGAGAATTTTTGAAATGCAGCTTTAAAGAGTTTCATACTGAAGATTTCCCCTATCATGATGGAATTATAGAATTGTGGGGCTGGGAAGAGCCATTGAGAGATTTGCTAGGCATTACTTTTTTTCAGTTGGTGGTACTCTACCTGTGGTTGAGTTTCACTGAATGTCAGGTGCTATGGATCTCTTACAGCTGAAAGGAAGAAGATGAGGGAGAAAAGCCCAAGCTCTTGATTCTTCCCCTCTGGGAACCCCATTCCTTAACTGTCCTTCCTGTTCCCCATGGATTTTTAGAGGGAGATGAGCTGACAGATTAGCCTTTTATGTTTCTGCCCTCCTGATAATTGTCTATCCCCATGGAGAATGCGAAAGACAACTGGGGTATGGGACGCTTGGGAGAAAAATGTTCTCCAAGTGGTGCTCTTTAAAAATTGTTTTTTAAAAAGATGGTGAGACATTTATCTAATCTGTGCCCCTGTTTCTGGACAGGGCAATTACTCCTACAACAGCCGTACAAATGATCACAAGCCCATTACTTTGCAGCCTGGGAGAAGCCAGATCAGGCCTCTAAAAAATGAGGCTTAGGCCAAGAAAAACGTGTACTTAAAAATTGAAGCTAAAACGCTTAACAGCTAGGCCAAACTTCCCCAGGTTTCTGCTGTTTGCTGCCATGATTTGCAGCTATAATCTTAATGGAGTATGCGAGGAAAGTGCTGAAGAAAGTTATTTCTTGCTAAACAATTTTGTGGACCATGATATTTTTTAAAAAATATGAACCATCAATTATTCAGGGTCTAATTATTCTGTCTGAGAATCATCTAGTACTTTTGCTTCCCTTCTTATGACTGACCTCGGGTCTAATATGCTTCTCATTGGCTGGCTGCTCTACAAAAAGAGACGATAACTTTAACTCCATGCATTAGCTTTAGGGGAGGATGTCGACAAAGTAGTTGACTCAAAGTTTTTGCATTGTCTGCTTTTCATTTATCCCTGTCCTTCCTCAGAAGGTCATTGGGATGTGCCTTAACTGCAAAGCTTAACTAAACCAATTCAAGCATTTAGCTATGTATTTCACAACCGCTATGCCACTGTTCGTTAGTGTTTGGGAAATAGCACTTGACTCTAAGGAAGTTATTCCTTTCCAGCTAATCTGGATTGTTCATGTGAAAAAATTCCATCAGTAGCATCATCTCTGACTGAAAGGCAACACCGTATATGTATACACCATATTTGTATCATTTGTATCTATAGATATGTCCTTGGTTTCCGAACACGATGCAACCAACACTCCTTTCTGCACTGACTGCAGATAGTGCGGGATCATTGCTTTATTAATGGATTTGTCCCATAAGGGCCTCCTGTCTCTCTATTTAAGCTCTGTCTCTTGGTTTCCCATATCTTCCTGAAAACTTTGCTGGAAGAGAGCAAACCTAACTCCCAATTACAGGCTTCCAGGCTGGTGTATCTGCTGCAGTATTCTCCCAGGAGCTCATTCTCCTAAAGAGAGTACGTGAAGAAAGGAAAAGATGGCTCTGAACCTACATACAAACTGAAGCCGGTTGCCCAGAAAGCATTGTGCTACTTCTTCACCTCTTGCGATAGATTCTTTTTTTATCTCTGTTCCCCTCCCTCTCACTTGGAATTAAATCAATTGTTTATTTTTCATTTGGCTTCCCCTTTCTCCCTCTTGTCAGGGCAAGCTCTTTTCTATTTTCCTAGAGGATTACCAAAATGAGCTCTTAGGAAAAAGGGTTTCTCAGCACTTTAGCTTCTGTTTCCTTTCATTTATTTGTCTCGCCTTTTATTATCTTTTCTGCTGACATCTCAGGACCCTGAGTACCATTATTTGCTTCACCTTTTTTTCTTAAAGGGACCTTGTTTAATGTGTGCCAGACCTAGAAAGAGAGTTCTGCCTCTCCTCATTGGCCCAGAGTTTAGTGAAGAAAGGTGATGTGGATTTTGGGGAGATGGCTCTTCACTCAACTTTGAAAGTGTTTCTGAAGTAATTCAAGTACTTTTCTGATTCCAAGCATGATACAGGTCAGTCCACTTTGAGCCATCAAGCCACTTATCAGGACAGTCCCGTGATGGGCTGGAGGCCTTCTGAGAGTTTCTGTCCGTTTCAGAGTTGTCAATACAGTTTTTCTTATTTTTTATGGTCTTTAAGAGTTTATTATGTGCCAGGCTCTATATTAAGCACTGGAGTAGAAAAGAGCTAATCAGGTTGCACACAGTCCCACCTGGGGCTCACAGTCTTAATCCCCATTTTTCAGATGAGGTAACTGAGGCACAGAAAAGTCAAGTGACTTGCACAAGGTCATACAGCATTCAGGTTTTGGAGCAGGAATTAGAACCCAGGTACTTCTGACTCTCAGGATCATGATCTATCCGCTAGGCAATGCTGCTTCTCACTAGACCATGCTGTTTCTCCTTTCCAGAGATCTTTTCTGGAAAATGCTGAGGTGAATCCCATCTTGACTCCTGGCAGAGTAGCTGGAAGCAGCCATCCTGATGGAAATTGCTGCCGCTAGCCTTCCTTTGTTCAGATAAGCCAAAGGAGTTGAAACCCTGTTTTAACTCATCTCTTTGAGGCCTGAGTCTGTGGCTGTTTATGTCTGGAAATACCTCAGATATGTTCTCCCCCTTCTAGACTGTGAGCCTGTTGCTGGGTAGGGACCGTCTCTGTATGTTGCCAACTTGTACTTCCCAAGCACTCTGCACTCTATAGTGCTCTGCACACAGTAAGTGCTCAATAATTATGAATGAATGAATGAATTCCTAAAGACTAAAACAATTATGAAAGGGGGATCTGACCCCCAGGTAGAGAGGGGCCCCTTTTATCAACTTCTTTTTTCTCCCCACCCCCAATGCCCATTTTTGGTGTAAGTTTGTTTGAAGTTCATGCGATCCATCTTAATTAGCCAATTCCCCAGGTACCTCATTAGAACCATAGCTGTCATGGGTAAATAAGCACTGAAAGGGAAAGGAAGTGAGGAGAAATGAATTCTCACATAATTTAAAAGATGTACATTGCCATTATCTGAAACAACTTATGAAATTGACTGTTTTGAAAATGGAGGCTGGCAGCCAACAAGGAGATTGGAATCAAATACAGAACTTTGTCATAAGCGAAAGACAGTAAAACTCAATTTCTTATTGATAACTCTGTTGCACAAAGAGAATTCATATAAATATCACCTTGCATATTAGAGTGAGGGAAAATAATCAATTTTCCAGCCAACTCTGGAAAAGGCCCATATTAAGATTCTGAATGGCTAGGAAAAAATCGACAGTAAGTCTTCAGAGCAGGTGATGAATGAACAACTTAAGAACATGGTAATTTAATGTTTTATCTACTAGAAGGCAACCCTTAATGAAGATTTGGTTCATTTTCTTTCCAAAACCTTCTCCTAGGCCCCTTGTGGATTGGCTGAATACCAGTCAATCAATCAGTGGTATTTACTGAGCACTTACTCTGTGCAGAGCACTGAACTAAGCACTTGAGAGTTCAATAAAGTGTGCAGTGCTTGGGTGCCCATTGGCTGCCTGTGAATCCTGAGTGTGGTGATGTTTGTAGCCAGAATCATTGCCTGTACATAATCCGTAATCAAAACCCAAACCCCCTAGCAATGTGCTCTCATTTCATGTTCTGTACTCTGCAAAGTGCTGTCAATCATTTTCTTCCCAAATCTGCCCAACAATCCCAGGGGAGAGGTGGGGAGATAACTCTTGGTAGCAAGGAAATGGAAGTCAAAAGTGTCTCTTCTACTTCACCCCAGCACCTGTTCTCCATTCATGCCAAGCTCACCTTTTCACAGTGCCTCGTTCTTAACTCTGATTTGCACCCTTTCTTCTGCCTGAAGCTCCCTTCCCCTTCAGCCAGACCTCAGCTCTCCCATCTTCAAAGCCTTCCTGAAAGCCTGCACCCTCCAGCAGACTTTCACCACCCTGTTTTCTTCTTTTCCAGGTTACTACTATCATAGCTGTTTAACAACACTACCGTAGCACTTTTGCATTCACTCCTTCTCAAACATTCACACATATTTTACATATTCTACTCCTTGCAAACTTCTTCCTATCTGTTTTTTTTTAATGGTATTTGTTGAACACTTTATGCCAAGCACTATACTAAGCACTGGGTAGATACAAGGTAATTTGGTTGTACATAGTCCCTGTCCCACATGAGGCTCACAGTCTTGATCCCCATTTTACAGACAGGGTAGCTGAGGCACAGAGAAGTAAAGTGATTTGCCCAAAGTCACATAGCAGACAAGTAGCAAAACCAGGATTAGAACCCAGGTCCTTCCGACTCTGCTCGAACATTCATTCATTCATTCAATCATCTTTATTGAGCGCTTACTGTGTGCAGAGCACTGTATTAAACGCTTGGGAAGTACAAGTTGGCAACATATAGAGACGGTCCCTACCCAACAGTGGGAATGCTCCCTTGCTACGTTGTAAGACCCTCAAGGGCAGGGATCGTTGTGTTGCCTTCTGTTGAACAACTAATTGCTTGTCTCCCCACCCCATTTTTCTCTCCCTTTGCACTTGAATCCATAGCTCCTAAGCATTTTGGTTCTTACCCCACCCTCTCCCTGCCATAGTCAATCAATCAACGGTATTTATTGAGCGCTGTGTGCAGAACAAAATGCTTGGGAAATACAATAGAATTGGTAGACATGATTCTTGACTACAAAGAGCTTACAGTCTAGAGGGGGAGATGGACATTAAAATTAATTACAGATAGAGGAAATGGCAGAGTGTAAGGATATGTACAGAAGTGTAGCAGGCTAAGAGTGAGATGAATATCAAGTTTTAAAGTGGTACAGATCTGAATGCAGAGGCAATTCAGAGGGAAGGGCTTAGCACTTTTGTACAAATTTTTATACTCGATTACCTGTAATTTATTTTAATGTCTATCTCCCCTGCTAGACTGTAAGCTCCTTGAGAGCAGGGATCATGATGTTTGAGGGGCACGGGAAGAATTTGGAAGATGGATGGAGTTCATTATTGGACTTTTTTTACTCTTTGGTCCCATTTGGGGTAACCTAGCTTCAGGTTAAGGTGGGCCCCTGGTAGAACCCAGGGGAATTTGGAGAAGGCTAAATGCCGCAACCTCTCTCTAAGCATGTTTGCTGTTCCCAGTCAGTGGGAGATTGAAAACTTTGCCAGGTTTAGAGTAACTGCATGTTGTCAGTTTCTCTGTTTTCTGTGTTAATTCCAGTTCGTCTTTTGTGGAAGCAAACTTCCTGAAGCACAGTTAATTTTAACATAACTTAAGTGTTCCCCAGTACTTTCCCCACCTTGTGTTGGGCCTTAAATTGGTCCAGCCAATAGTACAATCTCTATTTCATATCAAGTGCCTGATTTACTTGGTTGTGTTATAGCCGTCAGATTATTTGAAGACCAACCCAAGTGAGTGCTCTGCCTGAAACATTGGCTACAGTTCTACCTCGTGGGAATCTCCTCATTCTTCCCAACCTGGGCTCTAGTCACAGAGCTTTCAAAGGTTGGCAGCCCTCTAGTTTCACACTTAGCATGCACAAGACCACCTAAAGATAATCAAGCATTGGCAGGCAGGGCACAGTATTCATTGTCTCCAGGCTGCAGGCAATGCCGACCTTTTATGATCTGTCAATCAATTAATCAATCTCTGGCTGCCTCCCTGCCCCCCTGGGCTGGAGGTGAATAGTTACCTCTGGTTCAGGTACCAATTAATTGGCAATATTAATATTAATTGATATTGAGCACTTACTGTGTGCAGGATTCTATACTAAATACTTGGGTGAGTAATAATAATAATTATGGTGTTTGTTAAGCAAGGTCATAGGTTCTAATCCCAGCTCCACCACTTGTCAGATGTGTGACTTTGGGCAAGTCATTTAACTTCTCAGTGCCTCAATTACCTCACCTGTAAATGGGGATTAAGACTGTGAGCCCCCCATGGGACAACCTGATTACCCTGTATCTCCTCCAGCTCTTAGAACAGTGCTTGGCACACAGTAAGTGCTTAACAAATACCGTCATTATTATTATTTTGTGCCAGGCACTGTACTAAGTGCCGGGATGGATACAAGCAAATCGGGTTGAACACAGTCCCTGTCCTACGTGGGGCTCACAGTCTCAATCCCCATTTTACAGATGAGGGAACTGAGGCCCAGAGAAGTGAAGTGAGTTGTCCAAGGTCACACAGCAGACAAGTGGCAGAGCTGGGATTAGAATTCATGACCTTCTGACACCCAGGCTCATGCTCTATCCATTACACTGAGAACAGTGCAACAGAGTTGGTAGGCACGTTCCCTGTCCACATGGAGCTTATGGCTATTTTGTGCATAAGTGCTGTGGGGCTGAGGGTGCCGTGAACCCCAAGCACTTAAAGAGTACAGATCCAAGATCCAGAGGACACTGGTAGCATGTTCTGCTAGCGGAAAAGGAGATAATCCTGACTGCAGGGGGGAATTGCTTTCAACTAACTACCAATTCCTGATTCTATGTTGCCAACTTGTACTTCTCAAGCGCTTAGTACAGTGCTCTGCACACAGTAAGTGCTCAATAAATACGACTGAATGAATGAAAAATTCTATTTTCAGAGGAGCATTGTGCAACCTTTTCAAACTGCACAGCTGGGGCTGTCCTCAGGGGCAGTGTCCCATCCACCCCATCCCACTAGCAGTGTGGTCTAGCAGAAAGAGCATAGGCCTGAGAATCACAGAATCAGAGAGCTAATCCTAGCTCTGCCTGTCTGTATGACCTTGGGCAAGTCACTAAACTTCTCTGGGCCTCAATTACCACATCTGTGAAATAGCAATTAAATCCTACTCCCTCTGACTTGTGATCACAGTGTGGGATAGGGACTGTGGCCAATGTAGTTATGTTGCATCTACCCCTACACTTAGTAGAGCTCTACATAAATGCTACTATTATTATTACCCTCCCCCCTTCCATCCCCACTAAATTACTTTATGGGGAGAGTACCCCCCCATTAAGTTTTGATCCCCATGTCTATCCCAGAGTTGGGAGTTGGGCTAATAGTTTTTCCTGCATTTTGAGAATTTTGGCACAGACCTTTTTTACACATTGGCCAAAATCATTTCTGTTACTTGACAGGGTCTTGGTTTGCTGTGAATTCAGACCCTGCACCTCTTTGACACTTCCCCCCCAGCCACCCATAACTGAGTCATGATGTTGACCTGTTTCAGTGATATTGTGAATCTTAATTCCTCTTCCAGAATATTTGAAATTGGTCTATTTCCCAGTGGAATCTTCTCTGTCCATTTGAATTACATTCTATCCCTGGTTGCTTGATCCATGGAATATTTGGTAAATTGGTTATCAGCCAAGGGAGGCTAATTTGAATTGCCTAAAGAGAACTCAAGTGGGCTGAGCACTCATTAGCTTGCTCCCACTGGAGAAGTCAAAGATCTTACCGGAATAGGATTAGCCTACAAAAGTTGATGTTGCATATAATAACCAAAACTTTAATGTTGAGTAGGTGAGTATCAAATTAATATGTCACAAGGAAAGGCTGGAATAGTAAAACTGTGCTGAGCATTCATTCTGACACTAATCCCTTTCAATTGGACATTTGTGGTGGTTCACACCACAGCCGTTAAGCCTGCATTTCACACTGTGAGCAGTTTTTGGGTTATTTCCAGGCAGAAGATATGACAGTCCCATGAGAAAAGTGCCTCTGTTCTATAAGGTGAGGGAAAGAGGGCAAGGACTAGAAGCCAGGCAGATAAGGAGTTCTGGCTGCTAGACAGGTTTTAAAATAAATTCCCTCATGACTTCTGGCCTGATGATAAAAACAATAATTAATAATTGTGCAATTTGTTCAGCACTTACTATGTGCCAAGCACCGTACTAATCACTGGAGTAAATAATAGATAATCATATTGGATAATAATAATAATAATAATAATAATAGGGATGGTATTTAAGTGCTTACTATGTGCCAAGCACTGTTCTAAGCACTGAGGTAGATACAAAGTGATTAGGTTGTCCCACGTGGGGCTCACAGTCTTCATCCCCATTTTACAGATGAGGTAACTGAGGCACAGAGAAATTAAGTGACTTGCCCAAAGTCACACAGCAGACAGGTGGCGGAGCCGGGATTAGAACCCATGACCAAGCCCGGGCTCTTGCCACTAGTTCCTCTTCCACAAGGGTCTCACAGTCTATGGGGGAGAAAGAGCAGGTCCCCACTTTACAGATGAAGAAACTGAAGGACTGAGAAGTTAAATGACTTGCCTAAGATCATACAGCAGGTAAATGGCAGAGCCAGGATTAGAACCCAGGTCCTCTGACTCCAAGGCCCAGGGTCTTTCCAGACGCTGCCTCTCTGTCACTTGCTGGCATTGACAGAGTTGTTTTTTGTCACCCAAGGTTGATCCTGCCGAGTAGGAAGCAACAGCAAAGAGGGTGTGTTTGAGGGTAAAATCAGAGATCTTGGAAGCCTAGGGAAGAGGCTCTGACCTGGGATTGCCAAAAGATTCAAATCCCAGTCTGTCACTTGTCTGCTGTGTGATCTTGGACGCATCACTTCACTTCTCTGTGCCTCAGTTACCTCATTTGTAAAATGAGGATTAAGACTTTGAGACCCACGTGGGACAGGGACTGTGTCTAATCTCATTAACTTGTTTCTACCCAGGCGCTTAGTATAGTGTCTGGCATTATTTGTGTTTAAAAATGCCATTTTAAAAAAACCAATAATAATAAAAGTTGCTGCTGTTTCCCTATATTTCTGGGAGCTGTTGTTCCCGTTTCTGATCAGAAAACAAAAGCACGTCGTAATTTTCCTCCTTTCCAAAGAAGAAACCTAAAACACTGGATATAATTGCAGGGCCCACTCAGGGGACTTAGGCTGTACTTAGGTTCTCAGTGCAAGAGGCGACCACCGGCTAAATGCGTTCTGAGACTCATCCTCTCTTCTCTCTCTCTGTCTCTCTCTAGGCTCATTCCTCTTCCTCAACGTCTCAGAAAACACCCAGCACTCCATTCTGAGCCCCTGGGTGAGAAGTCACAGCGAACACTGCATCTTGGAGGTGTCTGTGTACACTGCACGCCAATCCACAGGAAGATACGTTGCCCAGATTCTGCCCTACGGGGAAGGCAGCAAGGAGATGCTGCTGGAATCGACTACAGAAGGATCCGGGTAGGTCCTCTTCCCATTTTTGGTTGTTTCGGTTTGAAGCATCACTCCTTGACGTCGATCCTCCCAAGGTGTCTGAAATTGGCACAAAACACTGGATGTTCTTTTAATGGGTAGGTCCAGGTTGAACCATCACCACCAACTTTGCCAGTGGCTCCTGGTGCCTTCCTCGACTGGCGACTTTACTCAGGTTCAGAGGCACAGATGTTGCCCTGGGTAGATAAGAAGCAGTTACAGAAAGCACTTCATCTCCCGCGGTACAGACAAAGCCAAAGGAAGTGGCCAGAAATTAAAGGAGCTAAATGTCTTAGCATTTGGGCCTTCCTAGAACGGGAAATTTATGATGATGATGGTAGTTAAGTGCCTACTATGTGTTAAACACTGCGGTAGGTACAAGCTAGTCAAGTTCACGCCTGAACTCAGCAAGGTGAATCGGCTGTTTGCCACTAGGAGAGCTTCCTGTGGGGCTCTGGCTGTTTTCTCAAAGCTCCTCTCTGTGTTCAAAAGTCTGGGAATACCTCCTCTTTCGATTGCCTGCTGTTTCACAGGAGCAATTATCTGGAATTGGGTCTCTTTCCAAAGCAGCTGCTCTTTTGCTGTGGAAGTCCGGTTTCCAAGCGAAAACCCTCCATGAAAGTAGGGTATGTATAGCAATTCTGGTGCACGATCATATTCTGAAGGCATTTTACAATCAAAGAAACTGTTAATTTCACTCTTTTTAGGCCGTTTGTTTCCCAGAAGGAGACAATATTCTCCCTTGGTGATCAATTCAGGGACATGTGTGGATTTATAGTGTCAGCCAAGGCAACGCTCACGTGATCACAAAGGAGAAAACCACAGAAAGGGAAAGGGAGACAAATCCTGCCTGGGCACAAATCTGTGGAGATTATGGTGCTTTCTGGAAAGTGTTTCCCAAGTTCTGGCACTGCCAGCCATTCTGTGAGATGACAGGCTGCAGAATCTGGGTGGACTAAACAAGGAAGGAACTGAATGAATTCTAAAGGTGGCACTGAGAGGACCTTCAAAAACTGAGATGGTCATCTCCCATGCTCCCAGCATGCATTTAGGAGTAACATCTGTAGGTGTCAAACTAAAGTCAGAATAGAGGGGACCCAGGAAGGCTGTGAAAGGAATTCATTGTCTATTCTGTTTTTTTTATGCCATTTGTTAAGCGTTTACTATGTGCCAGACACTGTACTAAGCACTTGGATAGACACAGGCTACGTCCCACATGGGGCTCGCTGTCTTAATCCCCATTTTACAGGTGAGGTAACTGAGGCGCGGAGAAGTAAAGTGACTTCCCCAAGGTCACCTAGCAGACAAGTGGCAGAGCCAGGATTAGAACCCAGGTCTTATGACTTTCAGGCCCATGCTCCTTTGTGCTTTACTACCCTGCTTGTTAACGTTGACCAGAGCCAGAGCTCTTTGGCGTGGGTTGAAGGCTGCCTTGTGGCCCTGCGTTCATTGTTGCAGCAGCAGAAGAGGATAGTATTAATGCAGTAATGATGACAGATTATAATTCCAAGTGTTGCTGGCTTCATTCTGTCATGGGAGATGAAGATTATGGGATCAGTCTCGTTGCAAACACAACCATCCAGGTTGGTAGCAACCAGGGAAGAAGGTGCTATAAACAGGCTAGCTATGAAGAGGCTGAATAATGGCGATGGAAATGCTACACAATCCTAGGGAACACATGGAGTTGTGAGCACGCGGTGTTAGATGATGTGTGACAATGGTGGCGGCAGCAACTACCTCCAACCGCTCAGAAATGACTGTCAGAATTGGGAAATAATCTGTTTTAGGAAGCACTCTTCTCCCTCCTAATTAGACTATGTCCAACCTCATTAACCTATCTATCCCAGCGCTAAGTACAGTGCTTGACACATTGTAAGCAAGACTGAAAGCCTCATGTGACACAGGGACTATGTTCACCTTGATTAACTTGTTTCTATGCCAGCACTTAGTACAGTGTGTGATGCATAGTAAGCACTTAACAAGTATCATAACCATCACCATGCAGCTGCTTTGTTCTCAGGTGTTGGTTTAGTTTTTTTTTAACCCCTGAGTTCAGGACTTACTGAAATCGTGGGGCACGAACTGCCACCTTGATGTGCCCAGCTTATTTAGCTTCAGCGGTGACATTAGAAGGACAGAGGATATTGCCATATCAGACAGCTCTCCCTTCCAAACTAGAGAGTTTAAATGACATCAAGGGACACTAAAAGCAAGGGCCTTGCCAGTACAGTGGTCTGAATGGTAATTTTCCTTTGTTCTGTAAGCGCCTTGGAGAACTTTTCTCAGGCCTTATTCTCTGCTCTGTGTAATTTATCTCCAATATGTGAATGTCTGCTTTCCTGCATTCGGCTTCTCCTAAAGGACAGCTTGTGCCCAAGGCTTTCATTAAACGTGACAAAGCAATACGTGGTGTTCAGAGGGGAGATATATAATGGGAGAATTGAGCACAATGGGACTGCCAGGTGCTCATCATTTAAACCAAGTCCAAAGTTTTTAAGATTTTAAGGGTCCCAGGATTTCTAATGGCAGAGCCAAAATAGCCAGTAAGGGATGCATATCTTTATCGCAGACTGAAGGCAAGACCACCAACCAATGAGTGTATTTTCCTCATCTTAAGTCAGCAGGGTAAACCAGGACCAAGTCAATTTCTTCTTGACCCCTGGGTGGGTAAATAGAGCAAGGCAATTGAGGTTTCAGATAATAATGCTAATTGTGGTATTTATTAAGCACTTCCTAGTGGATAGAGCCCAGACCTGGGAGTTAGAAGGACCTGGGTTCTAATCCTGATCCCACCTGTCTGCTGTGTGACCTTGGGCAAGTCACTTCACTTCTCTGTGCCTCGGTTACCTCATCTGTAAAATGGGGATTAAGACTGCGAGCCCCATGTGGGACAGGGACTGTATCCAACCTGATTAGCCTGTATCTACCCCAGCACTTAGTACAGTGCCTGGCACATGGTAAGTGCTTAACAAATACGACAATTATTATTAATTACTTTTATCACTCTTCTGAAAGCTTCCTGCTGAAAGAGTGGGGCAGTCCTGGAGTTCCCAAGGGATTCTAATATGCTTAGAGAGAAATGTGGGGAGCAGGAGAGTGGGGTGTGGAGATGGATAACCATGGCTTAAGTACCTGTTTTCCCCCCTACTTAGACTGGAACCCCATGAGGGACAGGAACTGTGTTGCCGCTGATTATCCTCTATCTACCCCAGGTCTTAGAATAATGTTTGACATATAGTAAGCACTCAACAAATACCATTAAAAAAAACATTGATTTTTTTTTTAAATAAGGGCCTTGATTTCCAATCAGACCCAATCTCTCCATTGCTTTCAAGAGGATGAAATGGATTAGGACTCAGGTCCCCTGATTCCCAGTTTACACTCTCTCCCTTTACCACTCTTCTTCTCTGTGTAAGTCCCTTGCAGGCAAGGAACTGATTCACTACTTTGTTTTGTACTTCCCAAGTGCCTTGTGCCAGTGGGTGTTCAATAAACACTATCAAGAATGGTATTTACTGAGCACTTACTGTGTGCAGAGCACAGTACTAAGCACTTGGGGGGAGCATAATACAACAGAATTGGTAAGCTCTACATTATTTATGTCTACTAGGAGACCTGATTTCTAGTTCTGCCTCCTTGGCATTTCTCTGAACCAGGGCCATTTCCGCCCAATTTGCATGGGGTGTTGCGAGATCTTTCTACTTAATGTCAGTTGGGTTTCTAGTGGTTGATTAAACCCAAGTATACAACGAAAAGGTCCCCAATTGATTCCTAAATGTCATTTTTCTTAGGCTGGCAGTGAGAGTGAAAAAGGGATGTGGCAGAGCAAAATGTTTCAATTAACATTTGTTTGAAACTTGGCCTTTTTCACTGATGCTCACATTGGAGCCGGGTTGAAGTGGGAGACTGTTGGGGAAGGAAAGGAGTCAAGACTGAACCCGGGAAACAACCCAAAAGAGCACTTGCAAGTGAAATGACATTTAATGCTTTCAGTGCCATTTTGTTGCTTTGTTCTGAGTGGTCTACAGTAGGATGATAGAAACCCCCAGCCTGCCAATATTGGACAGCCGGACAGCTCTGAATCTTTGACCAAAACCCTCCCAACCCTTAAGTGGACAAGCGCTAATAAAGGGGATAGGTCATCGAAACCGATGCACTGTAGTGACGGTGTGACCGTGATTTAATTCAGGCTGGCTTTTCCCTCCCATTCAAAGTCATCTATGGACTCAGCCAGAATCCTTTGTCCTTAATTTCAACACCATGGTAATAAATGTGTGCTAGGTTCTCAATGGTCACGGTGGTTTTTCACAAAAATTTGAGAAGCAGCATTGCCTAATGGAATGAGCACAGGCCCAGGAGTCAGAAGGACCTGGGTTCTAGTCCCAGATCTGCCACTTGTCTGCTGTGTGACTTTGGGCAAGTCATAACTTCTCTGTGCTTTAGTCTCCTCATCTGTAAAATGGGGCTAATACTGTGAGCCCCAGGTAGAACATGGATGTTGTCCAACCTAATTATCTCATATCTACCCCAATGTTTAGTACAGTACTTGACTTATAGTAAGCATTTAACAAATACCATAAAAACCTAGTGTTTTTTAAATAGTAAAATATATTGTCAGAAACTTTAATAGTAATTTTCAAAAAAATATCCCTGGATTCACCCTTCTAGGCTTGAATAGCATGCTGGTCTAGGAATAGTTCCGGTCTGCTCTTCCCTGCATTTATCAAACTAAGGTGTTCAGCAATCTGCCATCTGAATTACATGTGAAGCCATTGACGGAAGCGTACCAGGTCACACAAGAAAATAAGCAATTCTATTACTGGGTTACACCAATGCGTCATTTAGCTCAGGTCAGCCTTTAATAACAACAACAATAATAATAATAATAATAATAATAATAATAATAGCATTTCTTAAACACTTACTGTGTGCAAAGCACTGTTCTAAGCGCGGGGAGGTTACAAGGAGATCAGGTTGTCCCACGGGGGGCTCACAGTGTTAATCCCCATTTTACAGGTAAGGGAACTGAGGCACAGAGACGTTAAGTGACTTGCCCAAAGTCGCATAGCTGACAATTAGCAGAGCCAGGATTCAAACCCATGACCCCTGACTCCAAAGCCCGTGCTCTGAGCCGTGCTGAGCCACGCTGTTTGCCAGTAGCAAAACAACTCTTAGTGGATCTATGTCTTTATATCAATTCTAATGTCAAGGATTGTACCATCTATTATCACTTACTCGTCACCCATTTTGGATCTCTCTTCTATTGGTTATCCAATCCCCAACTGAACCTATTAATGTTTTCTGCATACACAACTTTGTGTGTGTGTGTGTGTGTGTGTGTGTGTGTGTGTGTGTGTGGTATTTGTTAAGCATGTACTATGTGCCAGGCATTGTACTTAAGTGATGGGGTTGATACTAGTTAATCAAGTTGGGTATAATCCATGTCCCACATGGGGCTCATAGTCTTAATCCCAATTTTACAGATGAGGTAACTTAAGCACAGAAAGGTTGTGAGTTGCCCAAGATCATACAGTAGACAAGTGGAGGAGCCAGAATTAGAACCCAGGCCCTTCTAACTCCCAGGCCCATGGTCTAGCCACTGGGCTATTCTGCTTTCCAATGTTTCCTTCTGTTTATTTTAAATCATCCAATCCATGGTATTTATTGGGTGCTTACTGTGGGCAGAGCACTATGCAAAGGGGTGGAAATTTCCTATGCAAACCTTCAGGAGATACCCCTTGTCCTGGTTGTGAGATTTGCAGAACATAATTGCACGTCCACCATGTCCATACCTTCCCTGAATTTCTTGCTTTCAGTCATGACCCCTCTCAGGGTATCTTTCTAACTGACGGATGCCACCTCTGAGTCTCAGAAAGTTTCGCCATTCCCCCAGTAATCTTGCATTTCATTTTCTGTATCTTCTCTAGCTCCATTTTGTCATTCCCAAGATGTGGCAGTCAAGAACTGCACATGGCATTCCGAGGGTAAACTGAGAATGGTTTTGTTGAGGATCAAACAACGTCTCTTGTTTTGTTTTCTATCCCTTTTCTGATGATGCCTAATGTTCGGTTGGGCTTTTTGGCTGCTTCTGCACATTGATTGGTCTGATTGGACCAAGAATTTAAAAGGTCAGTAATAATTCCAAACTCTCTTCTGAGCCACAAACTGAGCCCATCATCAGGTTACAATTTGAATTATTTTTTTCCTCAAAATATGTCCTCACATTTGCTCACATTTGAGGTCACTTACCTCTTTGAGGTCTTTTTGAATTATTTTATCCTCTGCACATTTGGGAAATTTCACTGCGAACTTCTTTTCCGGGTCATTTATTAAGAGGTTAAATGAAACTGGTCCCAGTTCACAATCCTGGGGGATCCAATTATTTATGCTTCTCCATCCTCTTTCCTGGCCAGTTATTTTTGGCTTTGAGGGAACCTTTGCCCCATTCTATGATTTATCTGTGGCTGTTTTTCAATCAGTCAGATGGAGACCTTTTGAAAATCCAGTTGTAGTATGTGTGCTGTATCATAGTTGTACTATATGTTGTAGTATAGTACATACTATCCAGTTGTACTTGTATGTGCTGACTCCTTCAAAAGCTACAGTACCTTAGTGAATCCTGATTTCCCTTCACAGTAGCCATGTTGTCTTTCCTCCAAGTTGTGTTTTTCTAAGTGCTCACTAATCCTAAATATCACTAGACAGACTTAATTTTCCAGATATAGATGTTAGTTTTACCACTTGCCTCTGCAGCCCCTGTTATAGATTGAATACCCACCAGTCCCCTGGTACAATGGCCATATGTAAAGACAGGTTGCATGATTTCCAAAACAGAAGTGCCTTGCATTCTGCTCTGCATACAGTAAGCACTCAATAAATACGATTGAATGAATAAATTCCCTTCCATGTTCCTTCTAGAAGTCTTATGTGAAAGGCATTTGGCCCTGGTGGTTTATTTACACCTAGTTTATCAGTTGAGGCCAAAATCCAACTAAAGAACTCAATGAGCCATTCATCTACCTCCTTTTTCATCCTGGCCCACCGTCATTATGAAGCCAGCTTCTGGTATATTTGAAGACTCTATTGTTATTAACTTTGGCATTATTTGCAAGGTGCCCTTCAAACTTATTTACAGATTTCCCTGTTCTCCATGTCCCTGAAATCTATCTGAATATTCTTATTCTTCCAGAGCAGTTCCTCTTGACTCCATGTCCCTATTTCCAAAGCCCAAGGTCCTTAGAAAACAAGAGTATGGGGGAAATTCTAGTGCTTGGGATCTCTTTCCCCTCCCTGTTATGAATGAGTTGTTTAACTGTTACAGTCTTTAAGCTTTTTAAGCCTTCTTTCCCTTTAACCTTCTCTAGGTTATGTCGGCCCAGGCTTAGCAACAATCCATCACTCATGCTGGTCTTGTAGTCCCCTCCCCTCCCCATCCCAGTGGAAGTCGGGTTGATTTCCAGGCTTTCTACTATTTTGGCTTTGAAAACCCCCAAGGGAATCATCCCTTAGTGCCTAGTTGACCAAATACAATATATCTGCATATATCCAATAGACTTGGAGCCCTAATTGGTATGTATATTTACCCTGATATTTTATTCCTGGCATGTATTTATGTCATTGCCACTGTTGCTAGCTTATAAAGACCATACTTTGAGGATCAATAATACACTAGGCCACTGTATAGCTGGTTTTTTTTTGCAACTACTAGCTACTTCCAGGAGAGCAGATAAAGGGGGCAGTCCTAGCATCTCCAGTCCCCGAGTTCCCCCCGCCAATCAATCAATCACATTCATTGAGTGCTTACTATGTGCAGAGCACTGTACCTTAGTTCCCCTATGGTACTAAGTACTTGGGAGAGAACAATACAATAGAATTAGCAGACATGTTCCTTGCCTATAATGAGCTTTCAGTCTAGAGGGGGAGACAGGCATTAATATGAATAAATAATTTATAATGTATCATTTAAAGATATGTACATAAGTGTTGTGGGGTTGAGAGTGAGGAGAATATCAGGGATCCAAAGGTCACACATGGAGGAGCGTAGATGCAGCAGAAGGGAGAGCGAGCCGGGAAAAAGAGGGCTTAATCTGGGAAGGCCCCTTGGAAGATATGTAACCTTAGTAATGCTTTGAAGGTGGAGAGAGTGATGGTCTGGCATATATGGAAAGGAAGGGAGTTCCAGGCTGTGGTGGAGGGATGTGGAGAAAGGGTCCCAGCAACTGTTCTCTTCCAGAAGAGAGAATCTCTCCACTCAGCTCAACCTTCCAAAAGGACTCTTAGAGCTGGTTTTGCCCTGTAAGAATTCTAATGTAAAATGGAGGCTGCAGAGCAGTGACCAGAATATGAAAAACCCAGCACTTAGTACAGAGCCTGGCACATAGTTAAGTGCTTAACAAATACCGTAATTATTATTATTATTCTAAAAGGGATAACGGCGCAGTCCTTTTTCTGGCCCAAGGCGCAGCTATCAGGCTGCACCTGCTTTCTGAAGGTTGCCCCTAAATGCCAAAGACAACTTCTCTTCTGGCAGATACAACTTTTATTCATGATGGCTTTGGTTGATGGATGTCAAGAAAAATAAATGAAAGAACTGCTAACTTTGGCCTTAGAGGCTTGACAGGTGAGGGCTCTGTAGAGTCTTTTTCAAGTTGCCCTGGATCCTAAGCTGATTTGTAACTGGGAATTTCAGAGAATTGTATGTACCTAAAGCCCTTCAGCTTGTCAACAGCACATCCAGGCAAATATGGTAATGAAAAATAGGTTTCTCAGAGTAAAATATGCTAAAAAATGGGCCTTTTTGTTCTGGAGGAGATTTAATTGAGCTTCACCACTCCCTTAGGGCAGTGAAGGACTATATTAAGTGATAGAATTTCGCTGATGGACTTGGAGATGAGAGAGACATCATCATGCAAGTTCTCTAAGTTCACACAGTAGGAGTGTCATGATTCACCAGTGTTCCCATTATCAACAATATCAGGAGTTAAATTTCATTCAAAATCCATTTCCAAAGTGCAAATTAGGGCTTGAACGGTGTAAAAGCTAAGGCTGAAGTTGAGGCGAGGGCTACAGTTGTGGTTAGTATAGGAGTTGGGGTAGAGCAGGAATTAGAAACCATTTTAGAGTAAGAATGTGAGTTTGTCCAGTTACACTTAGGGTAAGAAATAGAATTTAGGTTGGGACTAGAAGTAGAGTTCAAGATCATTGTTGAATCAGCTTCAGTCATTTCTTGGGTCAACTCCCACGTTAAATCATAAACCGTAAGTCACTTAATTGTCGATGATTTGTTACATTTGCAGACTAGCTGGGAAAAGCTTTGAAATGTTCAAATATTTTAGGAAATGGAAATTTATGTATTTAGAATAGCACTAAAAAGAAGACTTGAGGAGGAAAACTTACAGTAGGAAATTCTCAACTGAATTGATATGTCTTATTCGATGGTTTGCAAAGCTGTAGCATTTAGGAAGATTACTTTGAGGGATGTACTTATACTCTCCTATTTATTTATCCTATCTGTAATTGATTTTAATATCTGTCTTCCCCTGTAGACTGTAAGCTCCTGGTGAGCAGGGATTGTGGTGGTCTACTGGGTCTAGAATATTGTACTTTCCCAAGCACTTAGTGCAGGGCTCTGCACACAGTAAATGCTCAATAAATACCACTGATTGATTGAATGGTCACTGGGTTTGTACCTGTGAGCCCAATGTTGGGTAGGGACTGTCTCTATATGTTGCCAATTTGTACTTCCCAAGCGGTTAGTACAGTGCTCTGCACATAGTAAGCATTCAATAAATACGATTGATGATGATGAGAGAGGGACTGGGAAGAATTAGCAGTGATCTCTCAGGCCTCTACAATGCTCTGACTATACGCACATCTGAGATAGGTGCACAGTTTTCTTTCTTTCTCTCTATACATATGTGTGCAGAGAGAGCTGTACTTAGTTTTCAAAACTGCCAATGGTGAGATGATTATAACCATATTAATATTATCATTGTAGTGTACTTGTTAAATAGTTCCTATGTGTCAAGCACTGTTCTAAGCATGTGGTAGATTCAAATTAATCATTCCTCCTGGGGCTCAGGTGGGGCTAGAGAGAAACCACTACTACTGTCACACCCTTCCACATTGTTGCACATAAAGAGAGTTCTTTGATGCAGGAGTGCATTCATCCCAAAGGAGTTTGTCTGCTTTCAAGTTTGACCCTGGGCATCCTGACTTGGGTGAGGTCTTTGCTTGAAGAGAATAAACCCTTTCTCCATCACTGCCCACGAGGCTGGCATATATGCTGCAGTGATCTCCCACTGCTCTGTTGACCTGTTCAAGACTGTTTCACTGTCCCTAAGCCATTAGTTTTGCTCTACCTGTTTGCAAGGGATGCCTTTCAGTTCTCCATTCAACGGCTGCTTTGGTCTCCTGCTGTCAAACATTCCGCTCCTCTGATCTATCCGGCAGAGCTGGGTTGCTAGAAGCCGACTGCATTCCAGGATCTCATTGCTGGTGACCTTGTCCTACCATTTGGTGTCGAGTAGGGTTCGAAGGTGGTGCTGGGGAAGCTGAATGGGTTATCTAGAGTTTGGCCAAGACCCTCCAACCATGTAGGCGTCCCAGTGACACAAAAGCCCTAAACACCTTCCGCTTGGTCTGGAGTTGATATATGTTATTGCCATGTTCTGTATTGGCTGAGTCTAAGCTGCTCCCACCCCCAACAGAAAACAGGTGAAAAGCTAGTTCTTGCATTAGGCCGTTGGTGAAAATATCTCTAGTCCATCATAGGATGAGAAATTGACTTTCAGTGTTTGTTTCTCCACTTCGGAAATGAGCTTAATGTTTGTGAAGCATTTGGTAATGTACTGTGCAAATACAAAGCATTACGTTACAACTCTTGCTTATTCCAAATATGTGGGCACTCGAGACCTTCCGGCTATTTATATAAAAGATTGAGAAGTATCGTGGCCTACTGAAAATAGCACAGATCTGGGAGCCAGAGGGCCTGTGTTCTATTCTGGCTCTGCCACTTGTCTGTTGTGTGACTTTGGACAAGGCACTTAACTTCTCTGGTCCTTCGGTTTCCTCATCTGTAAAATAGGGATTCATTACCTTTTCTCCCTCCTGTTCAGCCTATGAGCCCCATGTGTGGCTCACAGTATGTCCACTGTGATTATCTCATATCTACCCCTGTGCTTAGCAAAATGCTTGGTATGTAGTAAGCACTTAACAATTATATTTATTATTATTCTCATTATCAGTATTACTGTTTATGATAATTATATCAGCCCAGCCATTACATTCAGATTAAATCTTGCAATCAAAATGTTTTCCCCCAGAACCAAGCAGGGATAAGGGATTTCAAACCCATAAAGGTATGAGAAGCAGCGTGGCTCAGTGGAAAGAGCATGGGCTCTGGAGTAAGAGGACATGGGTTCAAATCCCGGCTCTGCCAACTGTCAGCTGTGTGACTTTGGACAAGTCTCTTAACTTCTCTGGGCCTCATCTGTAAAATGGGAATGAAGACTGTGAGCCCCCCCTTGGGACAACCTAATCACCTTGTAACCTCCCCCACGCTTAGAACAGTGCTTTGCACATAGTATGCTCTTAATAAATGCCATTATTATTATTATTATGTTAAAATGGGAAAACCGAGGCAGATGTAATGATAATTATGTTTTTTATTAAGCCCTTACTATGTGCTAAGCACTGGGGTAGTTACAAAGTTTTGAAATTGGGCACAGTCCCTGTTTTACATAATAACGCTTACAATCTATCATATCCCCATTTTACAGATGAGGAAACAGGCCCAGAGAAGTTAAGGGACTTGGCCAAGGTCACACAGTGGGCTGGTGGCAGAGCTCGGACTCAAACTCAGGTTGCCTGTCTCCAAGCTCCATGTTCTTTCCACGAAGTCACACATGGTCTCCTTCAGACATTTTCACTCACTCAATCAATCAATCAATCGTATTTATTGAGTGCTTACTGTGTGCAGAGCACTGTACTAAGCGCTTAGTACTCCTTAGTCAGCATTCCCTCTGGAGTGAGCCTGATGATCATCCCTTACCTGAGACTCGGTGCCAGGACACTGAGGATGCCCCCGATGGTACAGAGGCAACAAGGCTCGAATTCTTCATTCAATCATATTTATTGAAAGCTTTCTATGTGCAAAGTGCTGTACTAAGCACGTGGGAGAGTACAATATAACAACAGACACATTCCTGCCCACAACGAGCTCACAGTCTAGAAGGGAACTACTGTAACTACTACCTACTATAGTTAAGTAACTACTATAGTTAATATGTATTGCTTGCACCTCATTCCAGTCATATTTATGTTTTCTTTTCTTTTTAAATCATCATTCTCATCATCATCACCAGTGGTATTTATTGAGCACTTACTATGTGCAGAGCACCATACTAAGCACTTGGGAGAGCACGGCAAAACTGAGTTGGCAGACACGTTCCCCTGCCTACAGTGAATTTACAGTCTTGGTAGTTTTTTGGGGGATAAGCTTGGGGGCTACAGGTCCAAGGGAGGGAAAGGTTAAAGAGAAGAGCTCCTCACCAGTGCAGTAGTTCCACCCTTAAACTGCTCCTCAAGGAAACCGGCACTGTTTTGGGGGGTGGCAGGGGAAATGGTCCAACACTGAATAGTTCTACTTCTTGCTTGGAGGCCCGGGGCTCAGGCCAATTATCCTGATCGAGAAGCAGCATGGCCTAGTGGCTAGAGCCCAGGCCTGGGACTCAGTAGGTCATGGGTTCTAATCCCGGCTCGGCCACTTGTCTGCTGTGTGGCCTTGGGCGAGTCACTTCACTTCTCTGGGCCTCAGTGACCTCATCTGTAAAATGAGGATTGAGACTGTGAGCCCCACATGGGACAGGGACTGTGTCCAACCCGATTTGCTTGGATCCACCCCAGCGCTTAGTACAGCGCCTGGCACACAGTTAAGCACTTAACAAATACCATTATTATTATCCTCCCTCCCTTCGGAGAAAGCATAGTCTGAGAGGCCAGCTGACCCCATTGAACATCCACCCCTCAAAGGCTGGCAGTGTTTCACTGAGCATAATTCCAAACTGTGAATTCTCATTCCCTTATAAACTCTGTTTTGGGGGAAAAAAAAATGGGAAAGGTAGGAGTGTAGGAACTATAACCAACAGTTTAGATGGGAGAGTTTATGATTAGTAGTGGTAGTTCTGGTGCTGCTTCGCAGCAATCCTGTGCTGGGCCTGGTCTTAGGAGCTACCTTGTGCTGTATTCTGCTCCACCCCTCCCAGTTAAACCTCTTTGTCTCTTGGTAACAACCCACCTCTAAACCTCTGGAGTGCAGCCAGTATCTCTTCCTAAGAGAGATGAATTTCCTCAAGGTCCAGAGCCTTGGTTAAGAACTGGATCAACCATGGGATTTAGTGTTTCAAAGGCTTTGCAAAATATACTCAGAAATTTGGTCTCAATGCACTCTCTGGCCCTGAAAGAATCCAGTTCAACCAAGCACAGTGAATGAGGGCTCCCTTGGGCATCAAACTACTGATAGAGAAGCAGAGTGGCTCAGTGGAAAGAGCACGGTCTTTGGAGTCAGAGGTCATGGGTTCAAATCTCAGCTCCGCCACTTGTCAGCTATGTGACTTTGGGCAAGTCACTTCACTTCTCTGTGCCTCAGTTACCTCAACTGGAAAATGGGGATGAAGAGCCCCACGTGGGACAACCTGATCACTTTGTAACCTCTCCAGCACTTGAACAGTGCTTGGCACATAGTAAGTGCTTAATAAATGCCATTTTTATTATTATTATTATAATAACTGTTTGGTCACTGATAGAATTGGAACAGAAATATAAATAGCCTCTCTGGGTGTAGGGAGTAGAGAATGGACAGCCGTTTTGGCTGAGTGGTAGCCCAATCTAGGGCACATGATGGAGCTACAGAATAGAATAGCAAAGTTTAGCCAATTATCGTTCTAGCAATGGAATACGCATCATAAGGAATTAGGAGTTCATTATACACCAACCTCGCTTCAGAAGGTGGTGCTAACAGAATACTCATCACATAGCCAGGCGCTGTTTCTCACAAACAGTAACAATAATTGTGTACCTGATTAACGACTAAGTTGTTGTTATGTTTCAAGACCACGTTAATCTGGCCAGTAAGAATGAGCAGTAATATTTATTAAAAATAATAGTAAAACTCATTATCCTCAGAGCCAAGTAGAAATGATGTTATTTAAAAGACAACAAGACCTTGGAGAGCAGAGTGAATGAGTTCAAAAAAGAATTTTCCTTTGTAGAGCATAAATTATTGGAAGCATCCAGGCCTGGTAGAGAGAACAGGTGGGGTGATAGGGCTGCTAGTCACGGATAAGTTATCAGTGGGTTCATAAACCACATGTCAGCCTACAGAAAGTTGGGTCTGGGCAAACCAGAGCCCAGAGCTGAATGATATTCCTATCCAGCCAGGCCTAACATACAGTGGTCTACTGGAGAGACCACTGGGCTGGGAGTCAGAAGGACCTGGGATCTAATCCTAGCCACTTCTCTGCTTGTGTGACCTTGGGTAAGTCACTTTTCTTCCCTGGACCTCTATTGCCTCATCTGTAGAATGGGGATTAAAACTGGGAGCCCCATGTGGGACAGGGACTGTGTCCAACCTGATTTGCTTGTATCTACCCCAGTGCTTAGAACATGACACGTACTAAGCATTTAACAAAAACCATCATCATCATATGCTATTCCATACTGGAATTAGCTTTTTGAAACATACAAACATATAGGTAGGCTCATGTTCTCTGCTCTCGCTTTTGAATTTATGGTCCCTTGGAAAATTAACATGAAACTGATTCAGACCACTGTTCACTATCAGGTAACCTACACAGCTCTTTCCATCCTCTGGGCAAACTATAAGTGCTTTTCAGGTGTATCAAAGGGAGTTCCTGTGTAGGACTCCTTATGGATGATGGCAATATCCTCCGAGCTCCCTCTCTGCGGTCTTTTCAGCCTCTCTGATTATCTTGGCAATTTGCTTCTGCTTATTTTATGGATCTCCCAATTTTCTCCCACCTGAGGCTTCTAAGTTGTTGTTTTTTTCAAGCCTCCTTCTGTATAGTTTACTAATTTTTACATCCCCACTTAACCACACTGGCCCCTGTTGTGCTTTTTATCTGTTCAGACAAGTCAGGATGAATTTCAATTACCACCTCTCCAACTGTTTCTTAAATATTTCCTCCATTATTTTTTCTCTTTGCAGTAAATTTTCCTCTACAGTAGAAAATGGCAATCAGTGGTCTTTAAGATATTTCACTCCAGGCTCTTCGAGTTAGTTTGTCTGCCACCCGCAGACTTCCCGACTTCTTCCCTGCATTCCTAACCTTTTTCTTTTATACTGCCAACTGCTTTGTCCTACTCTCCCGTCCTTGGCGATTCACATCCAAACTTCGATTTTACTGGTATTTATTTCTTGGGTGCTTACTGTGTGCAGAGCACTGTACTAAGCGCTTGGGAGAGTACAATCCAGTGGAGTTGGTAGACATGATCCCTGCAAGCAAGGAGCTTACAGCATCCTACTGATCTATTCAAGCTTCTGCCCTCCTGTTGGAAGGGACTGTTTTAGGCACTTTATTCTTGAGTACTAATCCTCAATGGACCGCTGTTTGATTGGATAACTATTTTGAAGTGGCTATGAGGGGTGAGGCCAAGGATTGTAATAATAATTGTGCTTTTGGTTAAGCACTTACTATGTGCCAAGCGCTGTACTAAATTCTGGGGTAGATACGAAATAATCAGATCCCACATGGGGCTCATAATCTAAGAAGGAGGGAGATCAGGTATTTTTTTAATGGTATTTATTAAGTGCTTACTATGTGCAAAGCACTGTTCTAAGCGCTGGGGAGGTTACAAGGTGATCAGGTTGCCCCGCAGGGGGCTCACAGTCAGAGAAGCAGCGTGGCTCATTGGAAAGAGCACAGGCTTTGGAGTCAATCAATCAATTGTATTTATTGAGTGCTTACTGTGTGCAGAGCACTGTACTAAGCGCTTAAGGCTTTGGAGTTCAGATGTCATGGGTTCAAATCCGTGCTCCGCCAACTGTAAGCTTTGTGACTTAACTTCACAAAGTCACTTAACTTCTCTGTGCCTCAGTTACCTCATCTGTAAAATGGGGATTAAAATTGTGTGAGCCCCCCATGGGACAACCTGATCAGCTTGTAACCTCCCCAGTGCTTAGAACAGTGCTTGGCACATAGTAAGCACTTAACAAATACAAACATTATCATTATTATTATTATTATTAATCCCCATTTTGCAGATGAGGTAACTGAGGCACATAGAAGTGAAGTGACTTGCCCAAAGTCACACAGCTGACAATTGGCAGAGCCAGGATTTGAACCCATGACCTCTGACTCCAAAGCCCGGGCTGTTTCCACTGAGCCACGCTGCTTCTCCTTGAATCCCCATTTTGCAGGTGAGGGAACCGAGGAACAAAAAAATTAAATGATTTGCCCAAGGTCACACAACTGACAAGTGGCAGAGCCTAGATTAGAACTCAGGCCCTCTGGCTTCCAGGTCTGTGCTCTTTCCACTAAACCATGCTGTTTCTGTACTGTCAATTAGTACTTCAATCAATCAGTGGTGTTTATTGAGCGCTGTGTGCAGAGCAGTGCTAAGCACTAAGGAGAATGCAATATAATAGAGTTGGAAGATATGTTCCCTACCCACAACAAGCTTACAGTCTAGAGGGGTGTTTATTGAGTGTTTAAACAAGTGCAGAGCACTATACAAAGTGCTTCAGAAAGTACAGTAGAGTTGATCATTGGTTAGGGTGGTGAAATAATAATAATAATGACGGCATTTATTAAGTGCTTACTATGTGCAAAGCACTGTTCTAAGCGCTCGGGAGGTTACAAGGTGATCAGATTGTCCCACGAGGGGCTCATAGTCTTAATCCCCATTTGACAGATGAGGGAACTGAGGCACAGAGAAGTTACGTGACTCGCCCAAGGTCACGCAGCTGAAAATTGGCGGAGCTGGGGTTTGAACACATGACCTCTGACTCCAAAGCCCATGCTCTTTCCCCTGAGCCATGCTGCTTCTCTAAATCAGGAAATCAGGGAGATCAACCAGATTCCTTCAGGAATAGGTTGTAATGCCTGGGAACATCAAACTGCCCTGCATATGTGAGATCCAAAAGACTGAGCCTCCAGATTTATGCTTTGACATATGCCCAGTTCACTAAGTACAAGCATCAGTAGGTTCTTGGTACTGCTCCATGAGTGTTCTTAATTAGGTCCGTGGAAATAGAGTGTTAAGCAGAAACCCTAAACAAAGTGTAGCTTCCCATAGGAAATAAGGCAAAATGCATTAATGTGTCCCCAAGTTTCACAAAATTGAGAAAAACAATATGAATATATTAAA
Source organism: Tachyglossus aculeatus (assembly GCF_015852505.1). NCBI lineage: Eukaryota > Metazoa > Chordata > Mammalia > Monotremata > Tachyglossidae > Tachyglossus > Tachyglossus aculeatus. The sequence continues at coordinate 25,219,908 of NC_052074.1, read as the reverse complement.
AAAGTGTTGAAACAAACAATGAATATGTTGCATGATGAAGTAGCAGTGTAACTGCCAATAATGAAAGATTTTGAATTAGATTTTTTTTACGCAAGTAAATACAGTACTAAACTTATTTTCAAAGTAATATCTTTCACATCCCATTCAGCAAAACAGCACTCTTGGCTAACAGGCCTTCCGTTACTTTTGCTAACCCATATGTCATTATCTAGTGTTAAATTGACTTGGGTTTGAGTAACTGTTACCAGGTGAGTCGAAATGACTTCAGAGGAAAGGGAAGGGAAAACCTGAAGCCGAGATTAACTTCTTTTAGCATTATCTTAGTGAGAAAGCCCAGTAAGTAATACCAGCATTAAAATCCAATAGCACTATTTCAAAAGACTGCTAAAAACAGGGGACTATAATGGCTTGGTTGCATACACCCTTGGGTTCAAAGATGATGCTAATACCTGTGGAATTTTAGCCCCAGTGCTAGTGACAGAGCATGTCATGTGCCCAGCCAGATCTTGGAAGCCATAGGACCCAAGCTAGTGGAAATTGTGCTGGCACCAAGCGAAAAAAAATCAACCCATCAAGGATATTTTCTGAGTGCTTACTGTGATGCGAACTTGTACCAGCTCTTGGGAAAGTACAACACAGTAGAATTGGTAGTCCAAATCCCAGATGTCTTCAGGCTAGCTTGTGCAACACTTCTCCCTCATCTTGCTGCCTGGGTCCTTCAGCAAGGAAGGAAGGGAGGAAAGCTTAGAGAAGCAGTGAAGCCTAGTGGATAGAGCACAGGCCTGGGTGTCAGAAGGACCTGAGTTCTGATCCCCACTCTTCCACTTGTCTGCTGTGGGACCTTGGGAAAGTCGCTTCACTTCTCTACCTCATCTGTAAAATGGGAATTAAGACCATGAACCCCAAGTGGGACACAGACTGTGTCCAACTTAATGAGCTTGTATTTTGCCCAGAGCTTAGTACAGTACCTGGCATATAGTAAGCGCTTAACAAATACCTTAAAAAAAAGCTTAAAGGGATAGGAAGCAGGGCCCAAATATGGATCTAATGTCCATTCTCTTTTGGTTTCATCTAATATTAATAATAATAATCATGATGTTAAGCACTTACTATGTGCCAAGCGCTGTTCTAAGCACTGGAATAGATTCAAGGTAATCAGGTTGTCCCATTTGGGGCTCACAGTCTTAATCCCCATTTTACAGATGAGGTAACTGAGGCACAGAGAAGTTAAGCGGTTTGCCCAAGGTCACACAGCAGACAAGTGGCAGAACTGGGATTAGAACCCATGTCGTCTGACTCCCGAGCCCGTGCTCTTTCCATTCAGCCACGCTGCTTCTCCCACCAGGTGTGGCAATACCTTGGGATAAATGCCCAACAGCATATGTTTAAATAATTCAGGTTTGGGACCATCCAGATGGCAAACTTTTCTAAGCCAGTGTGCTTCAAGCTAAGCTCACACTGCTATGGGATATGTTGGCCCCCGCCAATCTGGCCTGTGCATCCCTTTGACGGAAGTGGCTGAAAAGATTGAAGTAGGCTGGCAATCTATTCCATGCCATATGTGGGGAGAAGGTAGTCCTTTGCTAGCCCATTTTCCACTGAGCGTGTCTGGTGCTGTCTTGAATGCTCTTTCTGGTGATGCCTCTTGCAATCACAATTTTCCCAATGCCGCTGGTCGAGGAGAACCATCCTCCTGCCGCATCCGAAATCGGTCTGTCTGTTAGTTGTTATGGTTAGGCCCCAGCATACCACTGCTACGGCTGTGATGTATTGTTGAGGCTGTTTCACTATTTCTTTAAAACATATGTTTGCCCTCCATGCCTGCAGAGGCCCCATTTCACTTCTCCATTCAGCAGCTGCTTGTGAGTCCTGCTAGCATCTATTTACCGCACTCGTTCTGCCCAGCACAGTAAGGAGTGATGATCCAGGCTTTGACACACTCAATATATACTCGTCGACCACCTGAAATGCCTAAAAGCTAAAAGGATGTGTTTTTCCCCAATTTGGATTTTGTGATCTCCCCACCCTGTCATTTTCATTAGACTCTTCCTTTTTTCGCCTGTTCTTTTGTGCTGCTTTCCCACTGTCCCACTTTCAACTACAATGTCAGTTACCCCAAGTGGCTAGGTATCCAGTAGTGGGTAAAGGCATTCCTGGAGTCTGAGTTTGAAAAGTGGTTCAACTTTCAAGGGTCGTTCAGCTGAAGAGCTCTCAGTTGCTCTGCTGTTGTCCTCCAAATCCTCGGACAGCCTTTCTGGGAAATGTTGCTGCCTTTCCCTCTAAAAGGAAAACCCTAAAGCTGCTTTTGCAGACAAAAATGTTTTTCTTGAATCCTTCCTTTGTTTACCACTGATGTTCGAAAATCTGCTGGGCCAGAGAGGAGTTTCAGCTGCAAAATCCCCAAATCATCTTGCTTTGCTTTCTCTCCTCATCACATCACCAGCTCTGCTTCTTGACGCCCTTAATTGTCAGACATTTTTACACTTGGAAAACTGCATCCGATTCACCACAGAATGAATTGATTTGGTGAGAGTGCTGTGGTTCTGTTTCAAGGGAATATGAACATTTAGCTCTGTGATCTAAAATGGCCCTGAGTTTTTGCCATGGAGAAGGCCTCATGGATGTTCTGTTTTCTTTATTTTTTTATGGTATTTTTAAGAGCTTATTATGTGCCAGGCACTTTACAAAGCGCTGAGGTAGATGCAAGCTCATCAGGTTGGACACAGTCCTTGTCCCACATGGGGCCCATAGTCTAAATCCCCATTTTACAGTTGCGATAACTTAGGCACAGATAAGTTAAGTGACTTACCTAAGATCACGCAGCAGTAAGTGTCCGAGCTGGGATTAGATCCCAAGTCCTTCCGACTCCAGGCCCATGCTCTATCCACTAGGCCATGCTGCTTCTCAGTCGCCCTTAGCAAGACATTCTGGCAGGTAATTGCCCCCTTCGTTTCTAGGTGGGACTGAAATCTGATGGTACTTCAAGACCTCAGTTATGGAACCTTTGTATCAAACTGTAGAATATTTTTTGTTTTAATGAGGAAAGAGGAAAAGGGCTAAGGAAAACGAGATTCCTCTGCAATGTCTTCTCTGGCATTTGCAGAGGAGAGAAAAGGCAAGGGAGCACATTCAGCTCAATTCTCCCTTTATCTCCCAGAAGACATATAGAGAATATGGTACTCTCCCAAGAATTTAGTACAGGGCCCTGCACACAGTAAGTACCTGATAAAAGATACTGAATCCTCGTTTTACAGATGAGAAAACTGAGGCACAGAGAACAATAATAATAATGGCATTTATTAAGTGCTTACTATGTGCAAAGCACTGTTCTAAGTGCTGGGGTGGTTACAAGGTGATCAGGTTATCCCATGGAGGGCTCACAGTCTTAATCCCTATTTTACAGATGAGGTAACTGAGGCACAGAGAAGTTAAGTGAGTTTCCCAAAGTCACCCAGCTGACAATTGGCGGAGTGACTAGCTCAGGGTCACACAGTGGAGGAATGTAATTAAGGAGGACATAAGATGGTGTTTTATAGCTATAATGAAGCAAAATCTCAGACAATATGACATAACCGTTTAAAGCTGTGACAGAAGACAGACCAGCTGGTGCCCAGTACCCAGAAATGGGGTGACTTTTAGCAAAGGCTCTGGAGAAGATACAGGTGCCAAAAGAGAAGAAAACAGGGTCAGTCCCTGAGGATGACCACCCAGAAAGGTGGTCCGCTACAATGGGGAGGGATTGTTCAACATACTTCAGTCTTATGTCACCTTCCCAAACAACAATAAAACCTCCCAAAGGTAGCAACATCTTCAAAACTCCAACAGCTCCATATAACTCCCTGCTCAGTTCTCTGAGCCATTAGGATGGATCATGTCACAGATTATGAAATCTGAAGATATGTGAGTGACCAATATATCCCCTCATAGTCTCCTGTGCCAGTTATTTTTTCCTTTTGTTTTCATGGTATATAAGTACTTAATAAGTGTCAAACACTGTTCTAAGGGCTGGAGAAGGTTCAGGTTAATTAGGCCTGACAGTATCTATACCACATGAGGCTCATAGTCTAAGTTGAGAGAGAGAGAGCAGGTATCCCTATTTTACAGCTGAGGAAACTGAGGCATAGAGAAGGGAAATGACTTGCCCAAGGTCACATAACAAGCAATTGGCAGAGCCGGGCTTAGAACCCAGGTCCATCTGACTCCCAAGCCTGGGGTCTATCCACTAAGCCACACTGCTTCTAACCAAATGCTTCACAAATATGAGAAGCAGCATGGCTCAGTGGAAAGAGCCTGGGCTCTGGAGTCAGAGGTCGTGGGTTCTAATCCCAGCTCCACCACTTGTCTGCTGTGTGACTTTGGGCAAGTCACTTCACTTCTCTGGGCCTCAGTTCCCTCATCTGGAAAATGGGGATGAAGACTGTGTGCCCTATGTGAGAGAACCTCATTTCCTTGTATTCCCCCCAGTGCTTAGAACAGTGCTTGGCACATAGTAAGCACTTAGCAAATGCCATCATAATTATTAGTAAATATCAACTTGCTTCTTAGATCATCCTTTGGCTGGAGGGATTGTGGTAGCATCACCATCCCTCCTGCCCACAGGGGCAGGTACAAAAGCTTGGATTTTCATTCATTCATTCAATCGCATTTATTGAGCGCTTACTGTGTGCAGAGCACTATACTGAGCACTTAGGAAGTACAATTAGACAACAGATAGAGACAATTCCTACCCAACAACAGGCTCACAGTCTAGCAGCGAGGAGACAGACAACAAGTAAACAGGGTCCCCAGACTCCAAGTTCTGGAGTGTGAATTCAGTGGCCTAGGTCCCTCTGCATTCTGGGGCTCCACTTTCTTGTTAAGCGCTTAGTACAGTGCTCTGAACACAGTAAGCACTCAATAAGTATGATTGAATGAATGCCCCAGCTGATAAGGATCCCCATCTGCATGGGCCTGGTGGGTAGATACGACCAGAGAGGATGAACAGGAAGTAAGACACAGCCCCAGATCTTTGGCCAAAGCTTGAGCCGAACCTATGGAGACATGCTCCAAAGCGGTTTTAATTCACTGCTGAGAATGTGAAATGGAGAAGGGGAAGTAGGATTAAGGTTTGTGGATAGATTAAAGGAAATCTGCAGAACATGTTTGCTTGGTATTTTCCTAAGTCCAATAAAAGTGAGAGTGGGGATGGAAATCACTCTGCACTCCTCTAGTCTCTAGTGTTTGCTGAGCTAAAGTGCTTTATAGACAGTAGTTAGGAGGCTTTACTGTGCTCTTTCAGAGCTCCGCAGGACAGGGAGGAAGTGGGATAAAATGGCAGCATAAAGGGCTTAGGGAAGAACCTGCTGACAGCAATGGTTATTAAGTTTTGGATCAGTCCACTAAGGAAATCACTTTCACTGTAGATCTTCAGTTCAAGATAGCCAGTGTTTAATTTCTGTTGGTGGGAGGGCTCAACCACGGGACAGAGGGTTGGGGGTATGCGAGAGGTGACAAGGGGGTGTTTGATTTACTGCTTCCAGATGTTCAAACTTTTGAGAGAAATGGGTCTTTTTTTGGAATGACAAGTGAGGAAGTCACGTATCTTCTCAAACTCCCCTTCCTCCCTCCTGACCCAAAAATCAGCTGAGCAGGTAACGAGTGAGGTCTTGGGCACAGAGGCATGGTCACAGCACAGGGCTTCTCCTGGTGCAAACTAAGCTGCTCATCTGAATGACCTCTTAAGCACTTTGAATGCAACAAAGTTTTAAAAACCTTTTCACTTGAGAAAATATTGACTGATTTGTGGAAAGAGCCGGGGCTACCAATGAAAGCTTATGGCTCCTTAATTGGGGAACAACTCTGCCTCCTCACTGGGCACTGACAGTTGGACCCTTCCCTCAAAGTGATTACTGTCTAAGCAAAAGTGAGTACAGGCATTTTACCGCCATTTTATGTGAGGAAACTGAGGTACAGAGAAGTTAAGTGACTTACTTGAGGTCACACAACAGTAGTGGCACTTCCCCCTTTGAACTCCCGCAGTCACTGGGTCTTCTGTAAACAGGAATAACTGGTCTGGGCCAGACTGGGAAAGTAGTGTCCAACAGCTGATGCTATTATCCATTCCCTGAGTTACCCCCTCCCTCAGTTGACCTACTTTAAGCCTTTAACTTCCACATTTGCCCAAAAAATAATTGTTACAGAGCACATTATCTGATGGGTGCATTAAGCAATTAATAGCGACCTTTGACTCAACAACCTTTGAACACTATCTATGAAATGAACCTTCAAAACCTGTGGTGACCCGTGATCCATTCTTTTCAAAGAGGAACAGATTCGGGGCACCAGAACTAAAGATCAAACCCATTGATACTATATGGAGTGAAAGGACTACTAAACATATGGGTCACCATGCTCATTAAGTGCAGCCTGCCCCACTTCCGGAATTTTCCTCTAAAAAGGGAAATGGATCTTTTTCCATGGAAGCCCTCCATTGTTCCTGATTCAAATTTTCAGATGAAAAGGAAAGACAAAGATTATTGGAAACAAGATTTGTTCTAGAGAGATGATTTCCTTTATTTGAGTTTATTCTGAAATCCATGAAAAGAGCCTGGGCACAAACATGATCTCCCAGAGAATCCACATGGAGTTGCAGTTGTTTCTTTTTATGGCTGCTGGAATTGTATTTGACTTCATTTATCTGCCATCTTTCAAGGGATAAGACTTGAGAGCCTTGTTTTCTTGACCCATATCATTTTAGGGTGCTTACTGTGTGAAGAGCACTGTTTTAAGTGCTTGGGAGGGTACAGTAAAATGAAGCAGCGTAGCTCAATGGAGAAGACCACGGGCTTTGGAGTCAGAGGTCATGGGTTCAAATTCCGGCTCCACCAATTGTCAGCTGTGTGACTTTGTGCAAGTCATTTCACTTCTCTGTGCCTGTTACCTCATCTGTAAAATGGGGATTAAGACTGTGAGCCCCCCAAGGGACAACCTGATCACCTGATCCCCAGTGCTTAGAACAGTGCTTTGCACATAGTAAGTGCTTAATAAAAGCCATTATGATTATAACAGACACATTCCCTGCCCATGACAAGCTTACAGTCTAGAGGGGGAAACAGGCATTAATATAGATAAATTACAAATATGTACATAAATGCTGTGGAGCTGGGAGGGGAATGAAAAAAGGGAGCAAGTCAGGGCAGCATACAGAATGAGAGAAGAGGAAAGGAGTCCCTTTTGGGGCAACTCTGCTTTATTGTACTCTCCCAAGTGCTTAGTACAGTGTTCTGTACAGAATAAATGCTCAAAAACTACCACTGATTGATTGGAGCTCAATAAATGTTCGTTAAAGTGGAATCATTATTCCCAGAATATTTTCCTAACTCTGTGCCCGCAGTCCCCTCCCACCCATTTGCTTTTAGGAGAACAAGACACAGGGTCACGTAGTATATCAGAGTGAAAGCTGAGCTCCATCAGCATCTCCGGGCTTTAACTTCTCAGAGCAGCACTCTCATCTCCACCTCACAGGGGCAAGAGGGTGGGATGAAAGTTGCGGTCATTCAATTGGTGAGGACCAGGATTTGAAGAAGAGTTGGGCACAAATTAGCAAACTTGCACTTTGAACTGTTAAAGACCAAATGAGTCAGAAATTGGGAAGGGGAGGCCTTCCCAGACTGGACCCCCTCCTTCCTCTCCCCCTCCTCCCCCTGTCCATCCCCCCCCGCCTTGCCTCCTTCCTTTCCCCGCAGCACCTGTGTATATGTATATATATTTGTATGTATTTATTGCTCTATTTATTTTACTTGCACATATCTATTCTATTTTATTTTGTTAATATGTTTTGTTTTGTTCTCCGTCTCCCCCTTCTAGACTGTGAGCCCACTGTTGGGTAGGGACCATCTCTATATGTTGCCAACTTGTACTTCCCAAGCGCTTAGTACAGTGCTCTGCGCACAGTAAGCGCTCAATAAATATGATTGATTGAGTTTTGTGTCTTCATGGGTTTTGAATGTCACACCCCATTGCAGTGATCATTTCTGTTTAATGGCAGTGGAGGCAGTGTGGCCTAATGGAAAGGGCATGGGTCTGGTACTCAAAAGACATGGGTACTAACCCCAGCTCTTGCAAACATGTATATTTTTCTTTCTTTATAATTATTTTTTATCTGTTTGTCAGTACAGTCAACTTTATTGAGCTATCTCATCCTGTTGTCGATTCCGCTTTATCCTTGTTCTCCCACTGGCTTTCATTATTGATAAGGAATTTGGGTCCCTCTCTCCCATTAAATTCTAAACTCCAAGGTAGGGACTCTGGAGGTGTCAAGCATCCTCCTAAGCGCTGAAGCAGATACGATGTAGTCAGACTGGATGTAGTCCCTGTCCCACATGGGGCTCACAGTCTAAGCAGGCGGGAAAACAGCTTTTTTGCCCCTATTTTACAGTTGAGAAAACTGAAACACAGAACAGTTAAGTGACTTGTCCAGATTCCTATAGCAGCCAAGTGGCATTTATTCATTCATTCATTCATTCAATTCATTCAATCGTATATTTTTTGAGAGCTTACTGTGTGCAAAACACTCTACTAAGCACTTGGGAGAGTACAAGAAGCAGCTTGGCGTAATAGAGCATGGGCCTAGAGGTCAGAAGCAGTGTGGCTCAGAGGAAAGAGCCCGGGCTTTGGAGTCAGAGGTTATGGGTTCAAATCTTCGCTGTGCAAATTGTCAGCTGTGTGACTTTGGGCAAGTCACTTAACTTCTCTGTGCCTCAGTTACCTCATCTGTAAAATGGGGATTAAGACTGTGAGCCCTCCGCGGAGCAACCTGATAACCTTGTAACCTCCCCAGCACTTAGAACAGTGCTTTGCACATAGTAAGCACTTAATAAATGCCATTACTGTTATTATTATTAGAAGGTGTTAAATTCTAATCCCGGCTCCATCACTTGTCTGCTGTGTGGCCTTGTGCCAGTCGCTTCACTTCCCTGGGCCTCAGTTACCTCATCTGTAAAATGGGGATTGAGACTGTGAGCCCCACATGGGACAGAGACTGTGTCCAACCCAATATGCTTGTATCCACCCGAGCACTTAGTACAGAGCCCCGCAAGTAGTAGGCGCTTAACAAATACCATTATTATTATTATTATTATTAAAATATAGAACCAGAACTAGAACCTGGGTCTGACTTCCAAAATGTTTTGTATTATTTTTATCACGATCATTATCACTATCAGCTCGCTGTTCTTGAGGCCTTAAAAGTGAAAGGAGGAGCAGATTGAAGAATGCAGTCCACTGAACCAGAAGCAACAAAGAGCAATGTCATGCCTATTTTGCTAATAAATAAACTGTGGCCCAGAGAGAGAAGGGCCTGCCTGCACCGGGTCAGAGCGGAGCCAGTGAAGTCGGGCCCAGAAAGAGGCCAGATCTCTTGGCTCCCACCCTGTACTTTAATCAGTAGAACTTGCTCCCGTCAAACCAGTTCAGTCGAGCTTGAACTGGCCTTTCACATTCATTGTTCAGCTGCTTTCCAAAGGCTCCGGGGAAGAGTAGAAAAAAATCTATCTCTTTTTCCAATTGGCTTGCTGAAATATCTTTCTCAAATTGAACTTTTCCCCTGTTTCTTGTGTCTTTTGATGCTTGCCCTTAATTGCTTTTAAACAGGAAACTCCAGTGAGCAGAGAAATCAGAAGTTTCAACTCCCATTGCCTTTCACCAGGCTTCTTTTTTTTTAAGCGGGTATTTGCTGATTAGCATTCTTCCACCGACAAGCCCGTTGGTCTAACTGCGACTGATCGGTTGGGTGCTAAAATGATAGCAGAAAGATACATTTTCTCTGATCCAATTAACTCCTGAAAGAACTTTTCCTCGAGTTAAAGGGAAGGGCTGGTTTTCCAAATCTGTTCATATTTGGACAATTTTTAAAGTCAACTTGCTCTTTAATGTACTGGGAAGAGCCCAGAGCTGATGTGCATAGGTTTCAGTGAGAAGGGATGTTGAAATCAGTAATGCTGAAAGTGTTCAGACTGTAGTTCGAAAGGCATGGGCCCATCCAACTGGGTTAGGTGCTCAGCAGTAAGCAGCCCTGTTCAGCCCATTCCCCCTGCCCTTGAGAAGCTCCTGAGGATAATTTGGGAATATCTGGCTGAGCTGATTTAGCACAGTGGATGTGTCTACTGACCCAAGTAAGTTTATATCTGGTGGCAATGAACACTTCTGTGGGGGACAACTTTAACAATGTACCCACTTTCCAGATCAATCAGTCAATGGTATTTATTGAGCAGAGCACTGTATTAAGCACTTGGGAGAGTACAACAGAGTTGGTAAACATGTCCCCTGCCCACTTTGAGCTTACAGTCCAGAGGGAGAGACAGACATCAATATAAATAAATGTTACAGCTATGTTGCTGTTAATGGTACTTGTTAAGCACTTACTCCACACCAGGCAGTATACTAAGCGCTGGGGTAGATACAAGTTGGTCAGGTTGGATGCAGTCCATGTCTCACGTGAGGCTCGCAGCCTTAATTCCCATTTTACAGATGAGGTAACTGAGGCCCAGAGAAGTTAAGTGAATTGACCAAGGTCACACAGCAGACAAGTGGTGGAGCCGGGATTAGAACCCAGGTCCTTCTGACTTCCAGTCTATCCCCTGTTGCTTCTCTGTGCAAAAGTGCTGTAGGGTTGGGGGTTGGTTGAATATCAAGTGCCCAAAGGGTACAGATCCAAGTTCCTAGACAACACAGAAGGGAGGAGGAGTCGGGGGAAAAAAGAGCTGAAGCAAAAACTATCGGGTAGCTGGAGCCCATTGGTAGTTTGTTCCCATTTGATGCCCTACTCTCTCTCTCAGGAGTATATACCCCTCCTGAGCAGCCTTTCTGCAGAAATGGGATTTGAAGTTGGTTTTGAGTAACAGATGGGGGTGGTTTCAGTGGGTAGAAAACAGGCTCGGGACTCCCGGAAATAGGAAGGCATTGAAGAAAACACAGGGCAGGGGTTCCAGTGAAGACTATAGGGTGGAAGAGAGCTAGTTTGGCGGATGTGAAGAGGGAAGGCATTCCAGGCCAGAGGTAGGATGTGGGACAGGGGTAGATGGCGGGACAGGTGAGAACGAGGCACAGTGAGGAGGTTAGCGTTGAGGAGTGGAGTGTGTGGGCTGGGCTGATTTTGTTGTCCTGTCTCCCCATTCTAGACTGTGAGCCCGTTGTTGGGTAGGGACCGTCTCTATATGTTGCCAACTTGTACTTCCCAAGCGCTTAGTACAATGCTCCGCACACAGTAAGCGCTCAATAAATGCGATTGAATGAATGAATGAAAGGAGAGAAGGGAGGTGACGTAGGAGGGGGCAAGGTGATGGAAAGCTTTGAAGCAAATAGTGAGGAGTTTTTGCTTCATACGAAGGTTAATAAGCAACCACTGGAGATTTTTGAGCAGGGGGGTAACATGCCCAGAGCGTTTCTGTAGGGTAAGTGCTTGGATTGACGTGGTAGCAGTTTGGAGGGAGAGAAAAGGGTGAATTTTAGCAATGTTGCGAAGGTAGAACAGAAAGACGGACTTTCTGGGGAATCGGACACAGAAACCATATCCCAAAGCTGATCCATGCTCTCCATCTCATCAGTCTGGGCACTGGGCGGAGGAGATATTCTCCGTGCTGTACTGTAGAAATACCCGTTGCTGGAACGTGGCTGAGAGTGAATGAATCAGCTGTGTCAACCCTCCCTCCTCCAGCCAAATAGTGTCTCTGCAGATTGACCAGAAAGATTGCCTGCTGAGAGCAATAAAATCCATGTATATATTCTGCGGAACAACTGGCTCAAGGGAATTGGCCTACAAATCTTTAGCCAATCAGGATTTGTTAGTTCGGGCATTTTGTTTTGATTATGCTGTTGGCAATCACTTATTTTACAGGCAGCCTGAGGGTTTCTCTGGTACTTAGAGTGTTAGTCCCCTGCTGACTACCCAAAAATACACCCAGTTTGGGCACTGTTGGGCTGAACACAGTTGTGTTTTTCCAAGAAACCTTCCCTTCAAAGTTGAAATTTGCTCAAGTTCTTAGTCTTTTTCTTCTAGTTTGCTGCAGCAACTTTGGCAAAGAATTGACTTTTTATTTTACAGGTTGGTCTCTCCTGATGATAATATATTGTGGTTCTTTGAGAGCTGCAGTCTTGTTATGTGATCACTGGCACACTATGGGTTTCTCTAATTCCATTTATTTCCCGGGTATAGACCAGCCCTAACACTGCTAGAGGGTCTGAGGTATCAATCAGCTCCTCTCAACATGGTTTAGCTGTTCCTTTGCTGTTTTCAGCTAATGATTCTGTTTGTCTGGAGCTTGTTGCTGATTAAGAGGTTTTCTGATTTTTGTCATGTTTTAATGGAATAGCTGACAAACAGCAGTGGTGTCTATCGAGTGCCTGCTATATGCTGAGCACTGTACTGGTGTTGGAGGAATAGATATAACGCTGTCCTTTGGAAGTGAACACCCTAAGAAGGAAAGATATTATTACCATGCTGGAGGAATGTAGAGCCAAATGGGGGAGAGACAAGTGAAAGCAAACGATAGACACGGATAGGTCTCAGAGTAAGAAAATTAATTCGAATGGTAAGCTCAAGTGAGTAAGGTCACATCTCCACCAAGAGGCATTTATCCATGGCCTAGTAGATAGAATACAGGCCAGAGAGTCAGAGGGACTTGGATTTTAATCCTGGCTCTGCCACTTGTCTGCTGTGTGACCTTGGGTAACTTCCCTCACTTCTCTGTGCCTGTTACCTCATCTGTAAAATGGGGGTTAAGACTATGAACCCCAAGTGGGACAGGGACTGTGCCCACCTGGATTTGCTTGTATCCACCTCAGAGCTTAGTATAGTGTCTAGCACATAGTAAGCACTTAATAGATACCACAGTGATTATTAAGCCTTCTTTTCCCCAGCTCACTCTCCCTTATGTGTCACCTGTGCTCTTAGGTCTGTGACCTTTGAGCATTTGATATTCTCCCCACCATCAACCCCATAGCACTTATGTACATATCTTTAAATAATATATTATAAATTATTCATTTATATTAATATCTGTCTCCCCTTCTAGACTGTAAGCTCGCTATGGGCCAGAAACATGTCTACCTACTGTATTGTACATTCCAGGTGCATGCTGAGCGCAGTGCTCTGCATCCATTAAGCACTCAATAAATACCATTAAAGAATAAACAGTCCTCTTTGTGGGTACGAATGGGTTAAGGTGAACTGGAAGGTGGGAGAAGTGAACACTTCCTGGACAAGGTGACTTTTTAGGAAGGCTTTGAAGAAGGGAAAAAGGTGGTTTGGTGGAGCCAATTGGAGATAGCATTCCAGGCTGGGGAATAGGCTTGAGCTACGGAGTGGAGACTAGACAGGTAAATTATAAGCTCCTTGAGACCAGAGGTCCTGTCTACCTACAGTACTATCCCCTCTCAAGCACTTAGTACAGTGCTCTGCATGCAATAAGTGCTCAGTTAATACCACCTTGGGATGAGTGTGGAGAGTGCAAGATGTGGTGTTACAATTTTTTAAGGTAATCCACAGGTCCCCCTCTTTCACTCCTATCAGTGATCATTCTTTGGCATAGAATAATAAGAATAATTGTGGTATTTGTTAGGCTTTAAATATGTGCCAAGCACTATACTAAGTGCTGGGGTAGATACAAGGTAATTGGGTTAGACACAGTCCCTGCCCTTCAAAGGGCTCACAGTCTAAGTGGGGAGGAAGAAGTGGAAGCAGCATGAACTAGTGGATTAGAGGACAGGTCTGGATGTCAAGGAACCTAGGTTCTAACCTGGACTCCACCACTTGTCTGCTATGTGACCTTGGACAGGTCACTCAACGTCTCTATGCCTCAGTTACCCCATCTGTAAAATGGGGATTAAAGCTGTGAGCCCCATATGGGATTTGATTATCTTGTATCTACCCCAGCATTTAATACAGTGCCTGGCTCATAGTAGGAGTTTAACAAATACCATAAAAAAAAGTCTGTTGAATCCCTATTTTATAGAGGAAACTGGGGGGCACAGAGAAGAGGAGAAATTGCCCAAGGTCTCACAGCCCACAGGTGGCAATGCTGGGCCTGGATGTTAGCTCTCCTAACTCCCAGGGCAGTGCTCTTTCCGTCAGACCATGCTCCTCCACTGAAGAATCCCCACTGCTGCCTGCCACATTCAGTGCCCTGAGATTGGTCACCTCTATGGGTCTCAGCACGGAGCTACAAAAGCTATCCACTCCTCTCTCCACTCTTCTGCACAGCCCCCTGAGCCTGCTTAATAATAATGCTGGCATTTGTTAAGCGCTTACTATGTGCAAAGCACTGTTCTAAGCGCTGGGGGGGATACAAGGTGATCAGGTTGTCCCACGTGGCATTCACAGTCTTAATCCCCATTTGACACATGAGGTAACTGAGGCTCAGAGAAGTTGAGTGACTTGCCCAAGGTCACACAGCAGACGTTGCGGAGCCAGGATTAGAACCCATGACCTCTGACTCTCAAGCCCGGGCTCTTTCCACTGAACCATGCTGCTTCTCTTATCCCTAGTGGGAACACCACCGGCAGGGTCAAGTGACTGAGAATGGCTCTGCACAAACCACTGTCACTACAATCAGTTTCTCCACAAAGACTCTCAGTCCCAAAACCTCAGTTCATTCATTCAATCATTTATTGAGCACTTACTGTGCACAAAGCACTGTACCAAGCACTTAGGAGACTATAATATAACAACGGACACATTCCCTGCCCACAACAAGCTTACAGTCTAGAGGTTCTGAGACTCATTCGCTGTTCTCGGTACCCAGTGGGGCCCGGGACTGAGCGCCATGCGAGGGATTCTGGAATCACTCTCAGGCTCCCAGTTTTTTTTTTTTTTCATTCCCTAAGAGTCCTGTCAACACCCACTTGGATGAGTTGGAGAAACAAGCAAAGATCAGTGGCACTGGTTTCAAAACAGAAGACACTGATCCTTTTAGTCTTCCTGGACTGAGCCATTCTTTCCGCTGTGTGATATTTCCCCTCTGCTCTACATTTTTTTAATGTATTTGTCAAGTACTTACTATGTATCAAGGATTGTTCTATGGACTGGGGTGGATATAAATTAATCGGGTCAGTTAAAGACCCTCTCCCTCATCAGGCTCACAGTCCAAGTAGGAGTTTTACAATATATCTGTTATAGTGTACTCTCCCAAGTGCTTAGTGCAGTACTCTGCATGCAGTAAGCACTCAATGAATACAACTAATTGAATAGGAGGGAGAACGGGTATTGAATGCCCATTTTGCCGTTAAAGTGATTTGCCCAAGGTCACACAGCAGACAAGTGGCTGAGCCAGGATTAAAACCCATGTCCTTCGGGCTTCAGAAACACCCAGGCTTTTTCAACTAGGCCACACTTCTTCCCATCATCAAGATGGCCTTGCTTCCTGCTATTGAGTCCTCTTTACTGTAAACCCCCTTCTTTGAGGTATATCCTTTCTTCTCTGTTTCTCTGCAAGCCTCCACACAGCATGTTGGAATGGTTCAGTTTGGGGGGTTTTATCACCCATTCCTCCCCACTGCATCAGGGGCCTCACTAATCCACGTTTCTGCTTCAGGAGACTGTCAGTACCATACTGGCCCTAGACCTATCTGTCTGTTTGAGAGGTAATGTAATGCTGAAACAATATTTAACATAGTGGGAAGAGGCATAAACTCAATATGTTTTCCAGCAGAGTAAAAAAAAAAACTTACTCCCATCTCATTAATCAAAATGAGAATGAGGGATGGGGGCAGATTCTAAGTCCTTCAGTGTTATCTCTGAGTTAATCTATCTTCATATTGGGTCTTGATAAAAAGAAAGTCCTTGTCATGACTCTGCTTGTTCGATGGCAATTTGCATCAGTGGAGGGGACCAAAGATTTACACACTACACTAGTAAATTTTAGTAAAGAAAACTTGTGCCATACATACTGCATTCAGTGATCATCCTCCAAGGGGGGAGTTCTTCAAAGAAGAAGTGAAGCAGTAAGATTGCAACTTTGTGATTTGTCGTTACCCTTTGGAGTTGATGTGATTGCCAATGACAGCTAGATGGCCAGATTGCTGAATAGGGTCAGTTGGACAGATGACCTTAACTCTTGAGCTCTTGAGAGGAAAGTTTAGAAAATCTTGCTCCTGGTTGGCTTTGCTATGAATTTCCCGTGGGACTTGACTTTTCTATGCTACAGTTTCTTCACCAATTAAATAACAGTACTGAGTCTCACCCTTCGCAGAATATTGTCAGGATTAGCTAATTAGCTGAATTCCAGAAAATAGCAGCCACAGTGCTGCTGAATAATAAAATCATCACACATTGCTTTGTTTTGGACTCTTTGAACCAATCTCTGTTCCACATCAGAAGCAGGACATGGGCGAGGGTTCAGCAGTGAGATGGACCAGATCAAGGTGCAGTGAGTAGGTTGGCGTTAGAGGAGTGAAGTGTAAAGGCTGGGTTGCAGGAAAGAAGTGAGGTAAGGTCAGAGGGGGTAAGGTGATTGAGTGCTTTAAAGCTGATGGTAAGGACTTTCTGTTTGATGCGAGGTGAATGGGCCACCAGTGGAGGTTTTTGAAGAGTGGGGACCATCACAGCTGCCTCTGGCCTTCACCATCCCATTGTCTGTGGTCCTACCTCAGTGTTCGGGATGAGAACTTGTCGTTTTTGCGGCCTGCTGCCCCAGATGGCCCGAATGGCTCGGTCAGGTTGTTGGCTAGTCAGTGTTGTGCAGACAACTAGCCTTACTGTGGTCCCAAGAAGCACCGTGGCTTAATGGACAGAGCATGGGTCTGAGTCAAAGACCTGGGTTCTAATCCTGACTCCGTCCCATGTCTACTGTATGACCTTGGGCCTAATTTCTCTGTGCCTCAGTTACCTCATCTGTAAAATGGGGATTAAGAATGTGAGTCCCATGGGGGACTGGGACTAAGTCCAACCTGATTAACTTGTATCTATTCCAGCACTTAGAACAGTGCTTTGCACATGGTAAGTGCTTGATAAGCACCATAATTATTGCTATTATTATTAACAACAGCAGCATGATGTACAACAATCTTTGCTGGTCTTTTTACTTGATCACATGACATAACTGTTTGATTTTTAGCTCATTTTTAACTCATTTTCAAGCCATATTTGAACATGAATCACATAATATGTGAACATGAATCACATAATCTACCACCAAAGAGTAATCCCCCTTGGAAGCATTGGGAACAAAACATGGAATACACATTAGAAAGGAGTATTTATCTCCCTCCTACCACTAATGAGCAGCAGTCACACTGAAATTTAACTTAGTCAAACAAGGGAAATATAGAAGAAATGAATCATAAAATTATATAGTAATAGTACTATAGAGAGAAGCTGAGCTCTGATACAGGAGCTGCTTGCTGTCTCTGGCTCTGGGAGAATTGTTTGGAACTATCTTTAATCTCGTTTTTGGTTTTTCTATGACAATTCATCTGCTCTTTAAGGCATCAACTAGGAGAGCAATTATCGTTTTCAATTTTTCATTTTGTTAATGTAATCCGAGAAATATAGAACCAGGGACTCAGCAGGCAAAGTATTTTAACTTATTTTTTCAGACCAATTCTAGCCCCATCCAACAACTGCAGTGGTGGCATGGGGGGAGAGGTGGGGGAGAAGAGAGGACAGCTCTTTTTCTGTTTTAGGGTTGGAATGTCAACTAGTACTTTTCCTCAACTAGGTCCTTTGGAGTTTACTTTAAAAAAAAAAACACCTTGAAATGTACATTTCATTCTCCTCTTTTCTCTTAAAGCAAACTTTGTAAATAATAAGTCTTGCAGAGGAAGTGTCAACATAACTAATTGCCCAGGGAAACTGCCTCATAATATTTTTCAGAGAAGTGAACTAAGGAAAAGCTCTGAACAGGAAAATGACCCCAAAAAATGGAAATGTGCCATTTGCCACCATCAATAACACTTTGCATTTATGGAACATCTGTCTTCCAAGGAGATCAAAGCATTTGAGAGACTTCTTTTATTAGATTCTAGTGGCACTTCCGAGTACCACCCACTCCCCAAAAGCTTTCCTCCAAATGTTTACGTTAGGATCTCAGCTTGTTTTGTTGGTTGGCTTCTTCTCTCACACAAGGATCAGGAAGTGTGTGTGTATGTCATTGTGGGGGTGGGGGGATTAGCTGGTTCAGAGCAACATGGAGGAAGTGATGGGTTCGATGACGCTACCATCCGAGCATCTTGAGGAGCAGCAGTTGTTTCTGCCGAAGTGTCACTCATGACTTTCTCACCTCTGTCTTTCACATCCCTTTTACCTGGTACTTAATTACCATCAGAGCTACCAATACTGATTCTCTCATGTCATACTTACCCCTTTTAGATGTATTTCTCTTTACAATTTGGCTTTTAAGTTTTCATGCTATCCAGTGAGCTCTCCCAAGAGGATGACAACTATAATACCTCAACATTCTTAATACCTTTCTGAATACCAAACATCTAGAAAATTGTTGACCCTCAACTTTGATTTTTTCCACACAGAGGACAGAGAGGTACTTACATCTTTATGCTTCTCTCTCCATAGTTTAAGATTCCTGAATTCTGTGCATTCATCGTATTTTTTCATAGTCTGCATTTTTTTTCAATTGCCGTCATAACCAAGGACAATGAACCTTTTATCAGTAGAGAGGGAAAAGGGGATTTTAACCAATCGATCAATCAGTGGTATTTACTACATTATTCTCTAAGAAAGTTTAAATTTTGGAATTTCTGATGGGCTCCTCAATCTTCCTACCTTTCAGTTCCCTCTGGGGTACCACTTATTGATAGGCTCTCCGTAAGCCGAGGGAAACTCGGCTACATTGTACTCTCTCTCAAACACTTTGTAGAGTGCTCTGCACACAATAAGTGCTCAATAAATACAATTATTTATTGTAGAAAAAGTGAATTGTAGAGAATAGAAAGGAGTATATCCCACAGATGATGCTGTTCGGACCATTCCACTACCACTGGCATAAAAGCATGCTCAGAATCAATCAATAGTATTTGGGTACTTACTCCAGGCAGAGAACCGTACTAAGCACTTGGGAGAGTACAGCACAACAGATTTGGTGAACACATTCCCTGCCCATAAGGAGTTTCTAATCTAGAAGGGGAAGCAGACATTAAAATAAATAAATTGCAGGTATGTGCATAAGTGTCAAAGGGGTGAGGGTGGGATGCTTAAAAAGTACAGATCCAAGTGTATAATAATAATAAAAATGATGATGGCATTTGTGAAGCACTTACTATGTGCAAAGCACTGTTCTAGGGGCTGGGTGAAGCAGACAGTAGAGGGAGTCAGGGAAAAGAGGGTTTACACTGGGGAAGGCCATTTGGAGGCGGTGAGATTTTAGTAAGACTTTAGAAGTGGAGAGAGTGGTGGTCTGTTATTTATGGAGGAAGGAATTCCAGGCCAGAGGGAGGGCGAGAGGTCAGTGGTGAGGCAGACAAGATCAAGGTGTCGTGAGTAGGTTGGTGCCAGAGGAGCAAAATGTGCAAATTGGGTTGTAGTAAGAAATCAGTGAGGTAAGGTTGGAGGTGGGGGAGTTGATTGAGTGCTTTAAAGCTAATGGTAAGGAGTTTCTGGATGGATAACCACTCGAGATTTTTGAAGAGTGAAAAGACGTGGTCTGAATGTTCTTTAAAGAAAACTGATCTGGACAGAACGGTGAAGTATGGACTGGAGTGAAGAGAGACAGGAGGCAGTGAGGTCAAGGAGGGGTAGGATAATCAATCAATCATTAAATGCTTACTGTGTGCATAGCACTGTACTAATCAGTTGGGAGAGTACAATATAACAGAGTTAATAGACATGGTCCCTGTCCACAGCGAGCTTACAGTCTAGAGGGGCAGACAGACATTAATATAGACAAATACATTACAGATAATTACATAAGTGCTGAGCGGTGAATAAAGAGTGCAAATCCAAGGATAAGTGCTTGGATCAGCATAATATCACATTTTGTTTTGTTGTCCATCTCCCCCTTCTAGACTGTGAGCCCGTTGTTGGGTAGGGACTGTCTCTTATATGCTGCCAACTTGTACTTCTCAAGCGCTTAATACAGTGCTCTGCACACAGTAAGCGCTCAATAAATACGACTGAATGAATGAATTAATATCAGTTTTGATGGAGAGGAAAGGGTGGATTTTAACAATGTTGTGAAGGTAGAAGGTATCTTCAATGTTGTGAATGTAGCTGTCGAGAAACAGCTTGGCCTAGTGGATAGATCTCGGGCCTGGGAGTAGGAAGGACCTGGGTTCTAATCCCGGCCCTGCCACTTGTCTGCTATGTTACCTTGGGCAAATCACTTCACTCATTTGGGCCTCAGTTACTTCATTCAATCGTATTTTCATTCAATTGTATTTATTGAACGCTTACTGTGTGCAGAGCACTGTACTAAGCGTTTGGGAAGTACAAGTTGGCAACATATAGAGACAGTCCCTACCCAACAATAGAGTCACAGTCTACAAGGGGGTGACAGACAACAAAACAAAACATGTAGACGGGTGTCAAAATTGTCAGAACAAATATTCTGAACTAAAGGCTTTAAAATGGGGATTTAAACTGTGAGGCCTATGTGGGACATGGACTGTGTCCAACTTAATTAGCTTGTACCCACCCCAGCATTTAGTGAGTGCTTAAATACCAAAAAATAAAAAATTTAAAAAAAGGATTTGGTGACCGATTCAACATCTGAGATGAATGGGAGAGATGAGTGAAGGACAATGCCAGGATTATGGGCTTGGGCGATAATGAGGGTAGTGTTGTTCTCGAGAGTGATATGAAAATCATAAGTCAGGGGAGGACAGGAAAAACAAATACTCAGTATTCAAGTGTTTCTGAGTAGTGTAGTTGCTAATGGACTGAGAAGATGTACACAAATCCTAAACAATCCTAAGCATTTCTGAGCAGGCTCTGAGACCAGTGTGAGCTACATTCCCCGGAAACACTTGCTCCAGGAGGAAATCCAGGGCACTGTCATTCTAGAACCCTTGATATTTCCAGGTTGATCCTGGACAATCTGAAGCCTGGTGATCACTTTTCTTCTTGGTCCACTTGCAGAGGCCAGATTTTGACCTAGATTGATCAGAGACTTCGTCGGGTAGAACAATCTTTTATATTTATTTCAAAGAGCACCAAGAAACATACCTTTAAAGACTCACTTAAGAAAGCAAGGTTGAACCTCTCATCTCAAATAAGTCATGGGCAACATTAATGTGGCCCATAAAAATCATGCTTGAGTATTCAACATTTCCTTCAACTCTTCGATTTTGAAATGCAAGTTTAGTGTTTTCCCATTCTAATTAAGGCTGATATTTCTTGGGATAAGCTTTGAATTAATCATATCATATAGTTGTTTCGTTTGCAGGCTATACGTACATTCAAGAGATTTTAATTGATGGTGCAATTTGCAAACCTTAGCTCTGCTGTAATATAAATGAAGTTAGAGTATTAAATTCACCTTTAAAGGTAATTAAATTAAGGGTCATTAGTTCACAACATTAAACATTTATTAATATTCCCTTGCAACATTTTTTTTGTCATGTAGCTCAATGAAGCATTCTCCATTTCTTTTGCCCCAATTTATATCAGCCCATCAGTGGTATTGATTGAGAGCTTTTACTGTGTGCAGAGCACTGTACTAAGCATTTGGAAAACTACAATATAGGAGTGTTGGTACAGTCTACAGGAGTAGGCAGACTTTTAAATAAACTACAGATGGGAGAAATAGACCATCCAGATATAATATAATAATAATGGCATTTATTAAGTGCTTACTATGTGCAAAGCACTGTTCTAAGCACTGGGGAGGTTACAAGGTGATCAGGTTGTCCCATGGGGGGCTCACAGTCTTAATCCCCATTTTACAGATGAGGTAACTGAGGCACAGAGAAGTGAAGTGACTTGCCCAAAGTCACACAGCTGACAAGTGGCAGAGCCGAGGTTCGAACCCATGACTTCTGACTCCCAAGCCCGTGCTCTCTCCACTGAGCCACGCTGCTTCTCAAAAAAATAATGATGACATTTGTTAAGAGCTTACTATTCATTCATTCATTCAATCATATTTATTGAGTGCTTACTGTGTGCAGACCACTGTACTAAGCGCTTGGGAAGTACAAGTTGGCAACATATAGAGATGGTCCCTATCCAACAGTGGGCTCACAGTCTAGATGGGGGAGACTATATGCAAAGCACTGTTCTAAGCGCTGGGGAGGATACAAGGTGATCAGGTTTTTTCACGTGGGGCTCACAGTCTTAATCCCCATTTCACAGATGAGATAACCGAGGCACAGACAAGTTAAGTGACTTGCCCAAGGTCACACAGCTGACAACCGGTGGAGCCATGGCCTCTGACTCCCAAGCCCGGGCTCGTTCCACTGAGCCACACTGTTTCCCATAAGTAGAGACGGTCCCTACCCAACAACAGGCTCACAGTCTAGAAGGGGGAGACAGACAAGAAAACAAGACATGTGGACAGGCGTCATCAGAATAAATAGAAATAAAGCTAGATGCACATCATTAACAAAATAAATAGAATAGTAAATATGTACAAGTAAAATAAATAGAGAAATAAATCTGTACAAACATATATATAGGTGCTGTGGGGAGGGGAAGGAGGTAGGACGGGGGGATGGGGAGGAAGGGAGGAAAAAGAGGGCTCAGTCTGGGAAGGCCTCCTGGAGGAGGTGAGCTCTCCGTAGGGCTTTGAAGGGAGGAAGAGAGCTAGCTTGGGAGATGTGGGGAGGGAGGGCATTCCAGGGCAGGGGGAGGACGTGGGCCGGGGGTTGATAGCGGGACAGGCGAGAACGAGGTACAGGGAGGAGATTGGCGGAAGAGGAGCGGAGGGTGCGGGCTGGGCTGGAGAAGGAGAGAAGGGAGGTGAGGTGGGAGGGGGCGAGGTGATGGACAGCCTTGAAGCGGAGTGAGGATTTTTTGCTCGATGCTTAGAACATCAGATGCTGGGAATGGAAAAGTCCTTTGAAAGTGACTTTGATATTCACCCTAGACACCCAGCACTTAGAACAGTGCTTTGCACGTAGTAAGCGCTTAACAAATACCATCATTATTATTAATGTGCATATCCATGTACTCCACTATTTTTCCTAACTATGATTTATTTTAAAGTCTGCCTCCCGCTGTACACTGTAAGCTCCTTGTGAGCAGGGATCATATCTCCCAACGTCATTGTACTTTCCCAAGGTTACAACAGCAGTAATAATACTCATATTTGTTAAGCGCTTACTATGTCAAGCACTGTTCTAAACACTGGGGTAGATGTTCTTAAACACTAGGGTAGATAATAGTTATGGTATGTGTTAAGCACGTACTATGTGCCAGGCACTGCACTACGCGCTGGGGTGGATACAAGCAAATCGGGTTGGACAGTCTCTGTCCCACATGGTGTTCACAGTCTTAATCCCCATTTTTACAGATGAGGAAACTGAGGCATAGGAAGGTAAAGTGACATATTCAAGATCATACAGCAGACAAGTGCCAAAGCTGGGATTAGAACTCAGGTCCCATGACCCCCAGATCTGTACTCTTTCCACTTGGTCACAGGTCTTAGTACAGTGCTCTGCACACAGCCAGTGCTCAGTAAATACCATTGATTGATTAATTGAAAGTCACCTTCTTAGAAGCAGGCCAACTGGGCTACCACCACTTTAAGGATGAGGAGCATAGAACATAGTATTCAAAAATGCTCTCCAACTTTTAGAACCCTTATCCTTAACCATAAAGTGAATGGAAAATAGAAAATTATCATCCAGATTCCACCTCCATAGGGTACCAGAAGACTTTTTTTTTACAATAGCCTCAGACACTGTAAGACACCACTGGTCATTGCTCCTTGATTTATTTTTTTTTCTTCTTCAGCCCTTCAACTCCCCCAGCTTCCTCTCCCATCTGCAGTTGAGGCTCCCAAACAACTCACTGTCTTCCAAGACAAAGTGTTTATCAAATTACTGAGCTCAAAAATGATTAAAGGCAACAGATTCTATGGTGTTAGGCTAAGTAACTGGGGAATTACAGTTGGAGGAGGTTCTTATCTTTGGGTGCTTGGCAATCCTTTGGGAGGGGCTGCCTCTCTCTTTCAATTGCTGCCCTGCTTCCTGTGCTCCCTGTATGATGGTATCTGGGTGGATGTATTCCTGAGCTTGTGCCCCCAGGTTGTGTGCCTGTGTTTAAATTTGTGACTGAATATGTATTTTGTGTGATGCTTTCTTGATGTGCTTATTTCCCTTGTAGGTATGTAAACATATCTATGGTTTGAGTCTGGCATAGTTGTCTTGTGTCTTTGTAGGTCCATTCATGTGTGTTTGTCTTTCCATGAGCGCCAACGTTTGTGTGTGTATGTGTGCGCATTATGCATATTCTTTAACAAGGTGGGGTGGTGCCAGCTTTGACACAGCAGCTCTGCAACAGCTTGTGCATGTCTGTGTGCAAGTGTGTCCTGGCTTCCCTGGCCCTCCCACCCTCCACGCAGTGGTAGTGAAACCCATATGCTCATTTGGAGTCCAGCAAATGCTCAGAAGTCAAAAACCCTCCCCAAAATCCAAATAATTATTATGTGAGGCAGTGGAGAAAAAGAATGTTCAACATTATTCCGTTCTGAATTACCTGATTTTTAATCCCCCCTCAGGGCCAGAGAATGAAATATAACCAGAAAGCCACCTGGATCCTATCCACCGTGAGCAAGCCCCTGCCTCTCTCTCAGCTCAGATGCACTGGCTCAGAGGATGGATTTGATGAATTGCAAATTAGAATGGTGTTGCTGTCCTGGTGTGTTTTTTAACAGAATGCTTTAGAAAAGTGAGCCGTGGGGCCCGGGTGCCCAGGGCTTGTGGGGTCAGCGAGTGCCCATGGCACTCTGCTGAACATACGGAAGAAAGGCAGCCAACCCTGCAGAATGCTAATGTTTACCAAGGATGATGAATAGGAGCTTATCATCGGGTCTGGAGCTCCGAGATGGAGTTTTGGGGAAGGCCACAGTTGTCAGACCATCTGGGCTGTGAAAGAGAAGCAGCATGGCCTACTGGAGAAGCAGCGTGGCTCAATAGAAAGAGCCCGGGCTTTGGAGTCAGAGGTCATGGGTTTAAATCCCCCTCCGCCAACTGTCGGCCGTGTGACCTTGGGCAAGTCACTTAGCTTCTCTGTGCCTCAGTTACCTCATCTGTAAAATGGGGGTGAAGACTGTGAGCCCCCCCGTGGGACAACCTGATCACCTTGTATCCTCCCCAGCGCTTTGAACAGTGCTTTGCACATAGTAAGCGTTTAACAAATGCCGTCATTATTATTATTACTGGCTAGAGTACAGGCCTGGGTTCTAATGCAGGCTGTGCCACGTGTCTGTTGTGCTTGGTGTGTGAGCAGTTTAATTCTCTTTTCCCCCAGTCTGGGTGAGCAGGATCAGCAGAGGAAGGGTAAGCCTTCTTTCACTCTAGAGCATTCCTGGGGTGCACCAGGTGGTCCCCACTACCACAAAAGGCGGAAGGAGCTCCAACTTTGTGCTGGGTGGCCCCAGATGTGTCCTGGCCTCCTCCCCACCTCAGTACCCGGCCCCCTCCTCCCGGTATCCAGATCCTCGGTGGACTTGGCTGTGGAGTAGACTGTAAGCTCGTTGTGGGCAGGGAATGTGTTTGCTTATTATATTGTCATCTTCCAAGTGCTTACTATAGTGCTCTGCACACAGTAAATGCTCAGTAAATATGATTGACTGATTGGCTGGCAGCTCTGGGGCCCCAATCCTAAAGGATCTCCAAGTCACAGGGAGAGGGGCTTTTTCCCCATGATTCACTTTGAAACAAGGCCCTGGGGAAACCATCCTAAAAAAAGGGGAAGCAGTGGGAGCAAGAAGGGAAGGAACAAGCTCTCCACAATGTCTGGCACTACCAATAATAACTCTGTTGGGTTTTTTTCTTTATGGTATTTGCTAAGCACTTAACGTGTGCCAGACTCTGTAGTAAGCGCTGGGGTAGATACAAGGTAATCAGGTTGGACACAGTCCCTGTCGCACATGGGATTCACAGTCTTAATCAGGAAAAGCAGCATGGCTCAGTGGAAAGAGGACAGGCTTGGGAGTCAGAGGTCATGGGTTCTAATGCCGCTCCACCACTTGTCAGCTCTGTGACTTTGGGCAAGTCGCTTAACTTCTCTGTGCCTCAGTTACCTCATCTGTAAAATGGGGATCAAGACTGTGAGCCCCATGTGGGACAAACTGATTACCTTGTATCACCCCCCAGCGCTTAGTGCTTGGTACATAGTAAGCACTTAACAAATGCCATTATTATCATTACTTTTTAATCCACATTTATACTGATGGGGTAACTGAGGCCCAGAAAAGTTAAGTGACTTGCCCAAGATCCCACAGTAGACAAGTGGCAGAGCTGGGATTAGAACCCAGGTCCTTCTGAGTCCCAGGTCCGTGCTTTACCCACTAGGCAATGCTGCCCAAGCGCTTAGGATAGTGCTCTGCACACAGTAAGTGCTCAATAAATGTAATCAATTGATTGATTACTGAAAGCCTAAATGTACCAGGGTCAGAAAGGTGTAGTCTAGGGAGCCAAGGTTGAGGTCTACAGGTGGACATCTTTAAATAGCCGCAGGACTCTAGCCTCAGAGCCGGTCCTGACTTGGCAGGGGCATCTTTCTTCACACCTCTAAGAAGGGTCACTGCGGGCAGGGAATGTGACTGTTATTATACTCTCCCAAGCACTTAGTACAGTGCTCTGCACACAGTAAGCACTCAATAAATAAGATTGATTGCTTTATTGCTTGGGTGGGTGGTCCGGCCGATACCCAACATTTCTGCTCACCTCCCTGCCCTTCAACTTGATACTTGCCCTCTAAGGTGATCCTCTGGAAGAAAGTGCTCTCCAACACTTCACTACAGCGTAGTCTATTTATTTGAATTCCTTTCAGGAATTTGAAACTGATTGCCCACCCTTAAACCCACTTTTTCCTCTTTCTGCATTTTTGATGACACTGGAAATTTGGAAGATTAGACTGTTCCCTTTTAATTAATTATACATTTCGGCAGCTGTAAAGGCAGAGCCCAAACGCCTGATGGAAATTGCCCCTTGCTACATTGTTAGAGATGGGAAATGGACATGTTATTTTGGGGTTTTTTTTATTGTGTTTTTTGAAAAAATGAAGAAAAGAAACTCGCCTTAGAAAAACCTGCAGTTATTTGAAAAAAAAAACCTACTAATTCCATAGGCAATTGATTTAAGTTTCATTTATGTTAACATTAAAAGGAAATTAAATTGAGCTCGTTATTGTATTAGACAGACACTGATTGCACCACTTTCATTTTAATTAAATGCTACTATCCTCTAGCCCCTACTATGTGGTACTTTTAATATTCTTTGGTGTGTAATTTTAGCAACAAAAATTCCATAAATTATCCCTCATAAATAAAATCAGAATAAGAAAGATATCCCAAACACCCCATGAAAACCAATTTAAAGACATTTGTTTATTGTTTTTAATTTACCTTTGGATATTTATCAGGGATGATTCTGAATTTTCATCCTTTGCGATAAAATTGCCTTTACCCCTATCTCTATTAAGCAGCCCTGACTTCTTGTGGCTAATGGCTGCTTTCAAGATGCCATTGATCTTAAAAATGTGCTGACTTCCCTTTGAAACACTAAGCAGAAGGTGAAGGTTATGTTCGAGTAGTAGAGAATTGAATTTAACTTCCTTTGAATATATTCTTTGAAATGGCCTCAAAATGCCCAGTAGGAAATTCAGTTTCCTCTTTAATTTTAATTCTCCAGTCTCTTTTCTGGGTGCCCAGAATGACACTGTAATACTGCTTTGGTTTATATCCCCGATATTTAGCCTCAGAAATCTCCACTGGCTTACCAGATCATGGTGCCTAAATCATAAGCATCGGAGGGAGAAACAGTGTGGCTTTATGGAAAGAGTACAGGCCCGGGAATCAGAGGGCCTGGGTTCTAATCCTAGCTCTGCCACTTGCCTGCTGTGTGACCTCGGGAAATTCACTTTTCTTCTCTGAGCCTCCGTTACCAGATCAGTAAAATGGGAATTAAGACTGTGAGCCTCATGTGTGACGTGGATGGTGTCCAACCTGATTAGCTTGCATGTAGTACCTCAGTGCTTAATACAGTGCCTGGCACATAGCGCTTAACAAATTCCATTTTTTTTTATAAGTGCAATTAACGATGCTTACGTGGCCTACTGGATAGAGCGTGAGCCTGGGAGTCAGAAAGTCCTGGGTTCTAGTCCTGCTTCCTCCACTTGTCTGCTCTGTGATCTTGGACAAGTCATTTAACTTCTCTGTGCCCCAGTTTCCTACTCTGTAGAATGAGGATAAACACTATGAGCCCATTGTGGGATAGGGACTATGTCCAACCCAATTACCTGGTGTCATCCTCGACTCCACTCTCTCATTCACCCCACACATCCAGTCCGTCACCAAAACCTGCCAGTCTCACCTCCACAACATGGCCAAGATCTGCCCTTTCCTCTCCATCCAAACGGCTACCTTGCTGGTTCAGTGTCTCGTCCTATCCCGACTGGATTACTGCATCTGCCTCCTTTCTAATCTCCCTTCCTCCTGCCTCTCCCCACATCAGTCTTTACTTCGCTCTGCTGCCTAGATTATCTTTGTACAGAAATTCTCTGAGCATGTCACACCCCTCCTCAAAAATTTCCAGTGGTTGCCTGTCAACCTAGGCATCAAGCAAAAACTCCTCACTCTCGACTTCAAGGCTGTCCATCACCTCGGCCCCTCCTACCTCACCTCCCTTCTCTCCTTCTACATCCCAGCCCGCACCCTCCGCTCCTCTGCCGCTAACCTCCTCACTGTGTCTCGTTCTCACCTGTCCCACTGTCGACCTCCGGCCCACGTCCTTTCCCTGGCCTGGAATGCCCTCCCTCCACACATCCGCCAAACTAGCACTCTTCCTCCCTTCAAAGCCCTACTGAGAGCTCACCTCCTCCAGAAGGCCTTCCCAGACTGAGCCCCCTTTTTCCTCTCCTCCTCCCTATCCCCCCTCTGCCCTACCCCCTTCCCCTCCCCACAGCACTTGTACATATTTGTACAGATGTATTACTCTATTTATTTTACTTGTACATATTTACTACTCTATTTTGTTAATGATGTGCATATAGGTATGATTTTATTTATTCTGATGATTCTGACACCTGTCTACATGTTTTGTTTTGTTGTCTGTCTCCCCCTTCTAGACTGTGAGCCTGTTGTTGGGTAGGGACCGTCTCTATATGTTGCCTATTTGTACTTCCCAAGTGCTTAGTGCAGTGCTCTGCACACAGTAAGCACTAATAAATATGATTGAATGAATGAATGAATCTACCCCAGCGCTTAGTACAATGCCGGGCATATAGTAAGCACTTAACAAATACCACAATTCTTATCATTGAAAAAACATATATGAATAAGTGTTGAGGATGGGTGTATAGATATTCCTAAGTGCTTGCGATGGCTGGTGCAATTATGCTGCCTGGTCAGGGAAGGCCTGCTGGAGGAGATGGAGTTTCAGAAGAGCTTTGAATTTGGGGAAGGTTACAACCTGTCAGAAATGAAGAGGAAACCTAATCAAGGGGAGGGAGAGTGCTGGGAGAGTTGGCATGAGGTTCAGCTAGAAGATGAACGTGGGGGGATTGAACAGAGTTGGGGAGTAGCAGCTGAAGAGAACAGATCAATTAAAGTAGGGCAGGTTGGTGGAGGATCTTGAAGACAATTATGAAGAGTGTTTGATGTGGGAAATCAGGGGAGGGTACTAAGGAGAGGAGATATGTGGGCCAAGTGACATTTCAAGAAGATGATCCTTGTAGTAGTGTATAATAGACTTGTAAACTCCTTCTAGATCATAAGCTCATTGTGGGCAGGAAACAATACAGCTCTGTTCTCTCCCAAGTGATTACTGCAGTGCTCTCCACACAGTAAGTACTCAATGAATACCTTTAATTGATTGATGGGAGTGGGGAGAGGCTAGAGGCAGACCAGAGCTTGTGCCAGGGTGCTAGCTGTTTGGATGGAAAGAAAAGGAGGGTTCCAGGACATGTTGTGTAGGAGAAACTGGCAAGATTTGGCAGTAAAGAAATGTCAAAGTTGGAAGGACAGCGAGTCAAGCTCCTCTTCTAGATTTGTAAACTTGTGAGCAGGGAATGTGTCTATCAACTCTGCTGTATTGTACTGTCCCAAGCACTTAGGACAGTGCTCTGCACAAAGTAAATGCTCAATAAATACAATTGATTGAGTCAAGGATGATGCCAAGATTATAGGCATTTGGGCCAGGGAGGATGATGGAGTTACTGATTGAGAAAAATGCCGAGGAGGACACGGTTTGGAGGGTAGGATGAGATATTAGGTTGAGTTTGGGAGGGACAACAGACCACCTGAGTGAAAGTGTGTTGGAGCCAAAAGCAGAGATGGGATTGCAGGTTCCGTGAGAGGTCAATACTACAGAGACAGATTTGAGGTTTGTATGCTTAAAGGTGGTAACTGATACTGAAAGCACAACTAGTCCTGTGTCCCACGCACTCCTGGTTATAGCGAGTCTCCAAATGATAAAGTCTACACACACAGACTGCTCTGGAATTCTCGTCGGTGATACACAGAGAAGCAGCATGGCCTAGTGGATAGAGCACCAACCTGGGAGTCAGAAGGACCTGGGTTCTAATCCCACCTCCGCCACTTGTCTGCTGTTTGGCCTTGGGCAAGTCGCTTCACTTCTCTGGGCCTCAGTTACCTCATCTGTAAAATGGGGATTGAGACTGTGAGCCCATGTGGGACAGGGACTGTGTCAAACGCAATTAGCTTATATCTACCCCAGTGCTTAGAACAGTGCCTGTCACATAGTGTTTAAGAAATACTATTATTATTATTAACAAGGATTTGTTAATAATCCTTAATTATTGGTCGAATTATTGGTCGAAGGCTTCAATGGCAGCAGCTTTTCATCAGCATCTGAAACCAGATTCGGGAATCCCATCTGATTTGGCATTGGTTCCTAGCGGAAAAGTCCCCTAAACCGCTGCTCTACTTCCTTTTGTGGCTTTCCTGTCCCTATACCATCTGTCCACAGGTCCATCCCTGGCGGGTCATTCTGCTTACCCAAACCACCCCCGCCCTCTCAGCTGCACACTACCTTCCCTCTTGGAAGCCTGACAATAAATACAATTGAATGAATGAATGAATTTTATTCTCTTCAGAGCCCTGGACTTTTTCTCTATTCTCCTAGCCCTCTCCTTCCTGCTCAGTCCCTCCCCTGAAATTGGCTGTGTTTTAAGTATTGATAACTCATACAGATAACTTTACCTTCAGGGAGAGGCCTGAGGAAAAAACACATTCTGTTCTAGAAATCACTGAGTCGTCCTCCATTGTCTACTTGTGGGGCTATCCTGTCGATCATTATGTCACGTCATTTAATGCAGAGCCAAGCACCAAGAGCGGACCATTGACCAGATACAAGAGAATCGCACCAGGATTGCAAATATTCCTCCTCTGACTTTTCATGATCCACAGAGGGTGTGGCAAGATTCTTTACAAAATGGGGGCAATCACTAGATGGTTCTGATTTCTAGTCACATCTGCCATTGCTTTCTACATTCCTTACATTAATCACAGAGTTCTTCCTCCCACCATCCTAGTGGGATGAATCAATACCATTAACCCTGTTATGGTTCAATATTTTATTTCTCCGTGGAGCTTCCTGTCCTAATAATCCATTGACTGTGTTTTAGTGGCCTCATAGAGGTTAATAGGGCAGTAATCTGGAATCATCATTACATTCCTCAGATCCCTCCATAACATTCTCTCTTAATAGTGAAAATCATGGAGCTCTCTCCTGGGAAAGGCAAGAACACTGAACTAAGTCAGGCTAAATTGTTTAATAATAATTAAACATTTACTACGTGCCAAGCACTGTACTAAGCACTGGGGTAGATGCAGTATAATTAGCTCAGACAGAGTCCCTGTCCCAACAGGGTCTGCAGACTAAAGGGAAGGAGAAGAATTATTGAATCCCCATTTTACAGATGAGGATACTGAGACATAGAGAAGTTAAGTGACTTGCCCATGGTCATACAGCAGGTGAGTGGCAGAGCCAGGATTAGAATCCAGGTTCCCTTACTCCCAGGCCACTAGGCCATGCTGGAATAAGGCTATTTTCTTCCTTTTATGAGATTATCTCCTGGACAGGATGTCTTATTTCAACATGCTACTATTTTTTGCTCCCCCTCAGTCCTCATCTCTGCATTTTTCCTCTCCTTTCTTTCAAACAATGAATCAGTGGTATTTGTTGAGTGCCTAATTTTGTGCAGAGCACTGTTCTGTGGACTTGGGAGAGTGGAAGCAGTTTGGCCCAGTAGATAAAGCACGGGCCTGTGAGCCAGAAGACCCGGG
Source organism: Tachyglossus aculeatus (assembly GCF_015852505.1). NCBI lineage: Eukaryota > Metazoa > Chordata > Mammalia > Monotremata > Tachyglossidae > Tachyglossus > Tachyglossus aculeatus. The sequence continues at coordinate 25,187,512 of NC_052074.1, read as the reverse complement.
TTCTAATCCCGGCTCTGCCATTTGACTGCTGTGTGACCTCTGTCAAGTCACTTCTCTCTGCTTCAGTTTCCTCAGTAGCAAAATGGGGATTCAATACATGTCCTCTCTTCTCCTTAAACAGTGAGCCCCATGTGGGACAGGGATTGTATCCAGCCTGATTAACTTTTATCTACCCCAGTGATCAGAAAAGTGTCTGGCACATAGTAAACTCTTAACAAATACCATAAAATGACACGGTCCCTGGTTTCATGGAGGTTGCTATCTAATGGAAGAGATACTCAGACAAAACTTACAAGCATAAGGAGCACTGGGAAGAATAAAGATCAGATGTAAGCTCGTTGTGGGCAGGGAGTGTGCCTGTTTATGTGTCTCCCATGCACTTAGTACAGTGCCTTGCACACAGTAAGTGTGCCATAAATGTGATTGAATGAATGAATGGAGAGAATTTGCCAGAATGAAATAGCATAAATAATTGAAGGTACAATTGACTATGCATGTATATATATCAGTGATGAGGATAAGTGTAAAAATCTAAGTTCTAGAGCTGGCTGGTGGGTTAATATGACTTGAGGGGTTGGGAATTAATAAAGGAAGGTTTTGGGGAGATGGGGTTTTAGGAGGGCTTCAAAAGTGGGTAGGGTGGTGGTCTGGTGAATTTGAAGAAGTAGGAAGTTCCTGGTAGGGAGAGCAGTGTGGCTGAAGGGCCGGAGTTGAGGAGGGGTCAAGAACAAAGTACTGTCAAAAGATGGGTTTGGGGGGAGCAAAGAATTGAGCTGGGGAAGTAGTGGAATGGCACCAGTGAAGCCTCTGGAAAACATATTCTCTGAGATTAGTCTAAGCCCCCTTAGATCACTCTAAGATGCAGTCAAAGTTTGAGGTGTACTTAAGGAAAAGCTTCAAAAAGTTGGGACAATCCTAAGTCTGTAGGGGTTGGAAGCATTGATGGTGTGAATGAAGTAAGAATGAACGAGAAAGAACCAAGTGGCAAAGAAGGAAAGGGAAAAACCAATGCAGCTTGAGAGAGGATTTATTTCCCCCTGCGAACACTGTGCTGATGAAATGATGAAGTAGAGCTCATTCTTGGAACACACCATTCCTGTTTGTCAATGCCTTTGTGATCTCTGAGGGAATAAATGGTGATCAATAGAGATTAACTTTTGGATCAACCAATTGCTCTGAAGCTATCAGGAACGTATCGATTGTACCCAATCTATGGAAGAGCAAATAATATATTCAGGTAGGCCAGAGTGTTCACCAATGTGCTGCTTGGCTCTGGTCAGAACCTCCGGGATATCAGCCAGGAAACCCTGCTCTCACAATGCCTTTGGTTAGAGTGAACAGTTAGCTCAGGACAGCTGCAATTTCCACCTCCCAGACAGTTCTTTTGTGGATTCTGAATCCTTTTATCATTTACTTTAGTAATAGGCTGTATTTATATAATGCTCTTCGTGTTCAAATCAATTACCTCTCTTTGTATGCCAGCAAATCAAAGAGCAGTTGAGGCAGTACTGAAACCCAAATTTAAGCTCTGCAGCTTTTTACTGTAGCGTGAGCACAAAGTGGTAGACAATACTACCAATCTAGCACTGGTTTCTTCTCCCTTTTGATTAAACTCTTGTCTACGTGGAAGCTGTTTGCGGCAGCTTGCAGACATTCTAATGTACTCAAGGGCTCTAACATCATGTGAGTGTATTTTCAGGAAGCCCTCACCTTGGCTGTACCACCATACTAGGGTAAGGACAGTCTGTTCTAACAGCCTGTGAAGAGCTGTGTCAAGGTGGCAGGGAGCTTTCTGAGGCCTGGGCCGGCACCAAACAGGTCTCTCAAAGGAAGCAGCTTGGCATAGCAGATACAGCATGAGCTTGGGAGTCAGGAGGACCTGAGTTCTAATCCCAGCTCTGCCACTTGTCCATTGTGAGACCCTAAACAAGTCACTTAACCTCTTTGTGCCTCAGATGCTTCATCTGTAAAATGGGGATTAAGACCAGGTTCCCCATGTGGGACATGGACTGTGTCCAACTTTATTGTCTTGCATCTACCCTAGTGCTTAATACAATACCAGGCACATAGTAAGCACTTGACATATATCATTTTTTTAAAGGGGGGTGGATGTCAGGAGCTGGCAGTCCAGGGAGACCGGGATGGGGTCCACTGCAGGCTCAGGTCTTGAGTCTTGCCAAGTAGTCAAGGGAGAGAGAAGTACGTGCCTGGAGTAGTGAGAAACCCAAGGACTCTCCCCTCCGAGGTTCATTTTAGCCAGTTATTTTCACATTAGTAGTTTAGATGATGGAATTTATAATCTATCATTTGTTATTCACTGTTGTTTTCCTATGTGTCTGCGTGTCTTTCCCCACTTAGATTTTGAGCCCCTTTCTGGGACAAGGGCCAGACAGGAATTATTTATCTTGGGACTACCCTACCATTTAGCCCGGTGTTTGACACACAGTAAACATTTCACAAATAGCATATCTAAAAGAGGTGCCTTTTGGCTTTTGTAACAAGTGCCAGACGCCAGACTGATCTTTTCCCTTCCTAATAAGACCTGGATCAGAAGCTGGGCAATGAATTGATCCTCTTGGAGAAGAACCCAAGTTTAAATCAATCTCCATTTCATCTCTGGACCGTTTTCTTTAACCACATGTCTTAACCCACCACTTTCTTATAAGCCACTTTATCAGAAAAAAAAAGTCAAAAAGCTAGACAGAAACCATGCTAGTTTCTCATAGCAGTAATCAGTTTCTCATTACCTAGGGAAAACATGGTCTGGAGCCTCAAATTAATGGGTGCTTTGTCATAATCAGTTGCGCTTATAACAGTGCTTTGCACATAGTAAGTACTTAATAAATGCCATTATAAAATTGTATTTCTTGAGCAGTTACTGTGTGCAAAGCACTGCACTAAGTGCTTGGGAGAATACAATATATCAGAGTTGATAGACATGTTCCCTGGCAGTTGCTACATTATAACCATGAATTTTTTTTAAAAAAAACTGGTATTTGTTAAGCACTTACTATGTGCCAGGCATTGCACTAAGCACGGAGGTGGATATGAGAAAATTCTAATTTCTATGGTTATGTTTGTTCTTGTAATTATTAATGCTAATATTATTATATTTTTATTTCTCGCCCCAATCGGGTGGTTCATGTTATAGCAATAGAGACAGTGTCAGTGAACTGCTTATTTCCTGATATTGATGTGTTCATCCATCCCCGTCTTGTAGGAGTCAGGGTATATAGGAAGGAGCGAAGGACCAGCAAAAATTCCATCAATGCCACAGCTAAGTCAGGCAGGGCACTGGGTAGCCCACCCCAGGATGATTTGGGTGGGGTTGAACCCTTCATCATCTATATTTGCTTCAGTGGAAGCAGCATGACCTAGTGGAGATAGTACGGGCTTGGGAGTCTGAAGGGCCTGAGTCCCCATCCTGGCTCAGCAACTTGTCTGCTGCATGACCTTGAGCAAGTCACTACACTTCTCTGTCCCTCGGTTCCTTCATCTTTAATATGGGGATTTAAAACTGTGAGCCCCATGTGGGACAGGGGGTTAGTATAGTACCTGGCATATAGTAAGCACTTAACAAATACAATCATTATTATCATTTATTTAACACCCACTGTGTGCACAGTATTGTGTTTGACAGGAAACGTGTAATTGACTTAATAGATGGATCCCCTGTCTTCTGGGAGGTGGAGTATGTAGGGGAAGGGGGAAGAAGGGACTGGGGGAGTAGCACCCCAATCTCCTGTCCCCTAATGGGTCTTGTGGGCCCATGCATCAATTCACTCTGGGTGGCAGGGAGCCAGCATTGCTGTACAAAAAGCCTCGATGAAGCATTGTTGTCAAGCTAATGAGTCTTCCAAATTGTATTTTACTCTCCCAAGTGCTTAGTACAATGCTGTGCACACAGTAAGTGATCAGTAAATGCCATTGATTTTCACGGTCAGTCATATTTTTTGTTGTGTGCAGAGCATTGTACCAAGCACTTGGGAAAATATAACAGAGTTGGCAGACACATTCTCTACCCATAGTGATCTTCCAGTCTAGGCAGGGAGACGGACATTAATAAAAATAAATTAATTATGAAGTGGAGAAGCAGCATGGTCTAGTGGATAAAGCCCGGGCCTGGGAGTAAGAAGGACCTGGGTTCTAGTCCCAGCTCTGTCACATGTCTGCCGTGTGATGGTAGGCAAGTCACTTCACTGTGCCTCAGTTTCCTCAGCTGCAAAGTGGGGATTCAATACCTTCCTCCTCCTTAGAGCATGAGCCCCATGTGGGACATGGACTGTGTCCATACTGATTACTTTGAATCTACGCCAGTGCTTTGAACAGTGCCTGGCACATAGTAAGCACTTAACAAATACCATAAAAAAAGTGTTGTGGGGCTGAGGGAGGGGTAAATAAAGGGAGTAAATCTAGGTGCAAGAGTGACACAGAAGACAGTGGGAGAAGAGGAAATGAGGGTAGTCAAGGTGGCACCTTGAGCCTATTAGGAAACCTTACTTACTGAATGGGTATTTTTGCTAAAGATGAAGGGTAATAAGTGGGCTGATTTAAGAAACATTCAGTGCTGCTTGATAGTTCGGAAACAAAACTGGAAATCTGTTTCTGAGGGAGTACTCACTTCCAGCTACTATTTAGAGAAGTAATGCTGCTCTTAATCCAAATGATTATTCCAACACTCTCAGGGTAATCCTACTGTCTTTTGCCAGAGACTCATAACAGGTTCAGCTGACTATATCCCACGGAACATGGAATAAATGCAAATACGTTATTAGTACACCCTACCCTAGAAGAGATTCACGAAGCAGCATGCCAAAGATTTTTGGTAGGACATCAAAACATCTCATGTACTGTATTTCCCAATTCAGGGGCCTCAATTTACTCGGGTTTTCTAGAGCAACCCTAAACTCTTGATGCGATGGGATATTTAATTAATTCCCAAAATCACTAACTGGGTGAGGAGTTTCCAGTCTGCCTGTTGGTGCATCCCTTATCCCTGCTTTTGTTAGCTGTCTCCTGAGTAACATCATTAGAGCTGTGCTGGAACAAAGTGGGACAGTGTTTATGAAGGGTGGAGAGAATGGAGAAACCGAGGCCTGATTTCAAGGTTAAGGGGCCTTAGAGACCGCAGGTGTCCGTCAATCGGTCAGTCAACATCCATCATGGGCAGAGTGCTGGACTGATAGTTTGGGGAGAGGCACAAGGGAATAAAAGCCACAGGTTTAGGAGTTTGCAATCTGAAGAGGGAGGCAGAACCATCCTAGATAAATGCAAATAAGCGCAATGATGTCCAGGTGATCATCCGCAAGCACCTCCAGCTGCTCAGGGATGCGTGTGAGGAGCTAAATTTTGGAGGCTGTTTATTCTGGAGACAGCGAGGCTGTCAGATTTCCTGGATTTGAGGGTCTGGATTTGAGTTGGGAGAATGGAGAAGAAATGGTGCATTGCTTAGGAAGAATCAGTAGGGCTTGGAGAGCTACTAGCTGACAGGGTTGAAGAAGAGAAAGGAGGTGAAAGTGTCTCCCATTTCCCAAGTACATGCGCGGACGAAAAGTTCAAAATGGGTCATTACAGGGAAAGAATGTAAGGAAGAAAGGATTAGGGAGCATTCAGAACCATCCCACTTTATTGCTGAATTGTGTCAGTCTCCCAGGATGAACTCGGTAAAGGATCCAGGACTTTAGAGATATTCAGAACCTCTCTGCGTAGTACCAGCTATGGTATTTATTAAGTGTTTACTATGTGCCAAGCCCTGGGCTGGACATTTGGATAAATTCAAAATAATCATATCAGACAAAGTCCCTGTCACACTTGGAACTCACATCTAAGAGCGAGAGAAGAGGAATCTTACCCCGCATTTTACAGATGAGGAAACTGAGTATCAGAGACATTCAATGACCTACCCAAAGTCACTCCATAGGTAAGTGGCTGATCAGAATTAGAACCCAGGTCCTTGACTCCCAACCCCACACACTTCCCACTAGGCAACGCTGCCCCTTTTGCATAAGACATTCAGCTACATCGAGGTTGGGCATTTTAGGTAGTGATGCCTTGCTTTAACAGAGATCCTTTCTCCGCATGGGTTGCTTTGCCATCCTGCACCAAACCTGTTCTTATTTCCTCAGAACCATTCGTCAGGAGGTAGGAGAAGAAATTCCATTCCTCAAATCTTCCTCCCCTCTCTTCTTTCTTCCTGATTTTGTTTAATCACAATTTCGGAGCCAGTTTCAGCCCTGATGGGATCCAAGATTACTTTCTCCATCATGAAGCTAATGGTGCTGGAACCCAGAGAGGGAAATAGAGGAGCAGCTTGGCTTAGTGAAGAGAACACAGGCCTGGGATTCAGAAGGACCTGAGTTCTCGTCCAGACTCTGCCACGTGTCTACTTTGTGACCTTGGGCAAGTCACTTTATTTCCTTTGGCCTCATCTGTAAAATGTGGATTGAGACTGAGAACCCCTTGTGGGACGTGGACTGTGTCCAACCTGATAAGCTTGTATCCATCCCAGTGTTTAGTACAGTGCCTGGCACTTAACAAATACCCTAAAAAGTGCTTACCCAGAGCATCAGGGGCAGATCTGTAGAGAAAGCTCCAGTGCCCAACTTCAAGTTCACCATGAGCGACCATGAGCAGCCCCTCACCATCACCCCAGGCAAGAAACAGATCCAACACCACCTCAGACACTCCAGAACATTTCTTCCGTCACCACTTTCCACCAAAAAAATCCCCACTTCTACTTAGCAAGAACTGTCAGCCAGTCAAAAGTGTTGCTATGCGGCTGCTGTCGTTTTCCAATGCGGGCAGAGATGCAAATGAGCATGAAAAGACTTCTTCGGTCTGTGTCCTTGAAATTCTGAGTGACTATGGTAAATTAAGAATAATAATGCTCCTAATTTCCATAGGCAGCCTCAAAATAACTGATCGGCCTTGAAGAAATGTCTTAGCTAGAAATCCAAGGAGTTGACAATGCAACCCGGTATTTGGGTTATTTCTTTATCCTTTTGTCGTCCTCTCCTTGTGAAATTGCAGCTCATTCATCAACTGGGTCCTTGCCCCAGCGCTTTCTACTTACACAGTATCTTCTTTCCTGAAAGGGTTTTATGGAATTGGTCTGCCCCCGTTGAGAAGGCAGGTGGGATGGCTACGCGTGGTGTCAGTAGAGTCACTGAAGCACCAAGAGGGAAGAGGCTTGTAAAAGCCAGAATGGACCGCGGCTCAATGTTCTGTTGCGCCTTAAGTTGTTTAATTACGGAAGTCAGAGAATGATCCCATCTGACCAGGCACTGAAACCTAAGATTGGTGGGGCAGAAATTGGCAACCATCCCCTCTCATTATCTTCTTAACAGGATGAGCAATGCTCGCTCTCTCCCTCTCATTGTCTCCAGCTGTGCCACGGCCCCTGATAGCCTCCTTAAATTTGTGGTGGGGACCAGAGATCTTTGCTTCCTGGCTGTTGTAAGCCTTTTTTTTTTTAGTCACCAATCCTATCATGGCATGCAGCATGGTCTAATGAAAAGATCCCAGGCCTGGGGGGTCAGAGGACCTGGGTTCTAATCCCTGCTTTGCCACTTGCCTTCTGTGTGAGCTTGGGCAAATCACTTATCTTCTCGGCACCTCAGTTCCCTGCAAAATGGGAATTCAATACCTATTCTCCTTAGATTGTGAGCCCCATGTGGGACCTGATTATCTTGTCTCTACCCCAGCACTTTATAAAACATTTGACATAGTGGAATTTGTTAAGTGTTTACTATTTTTGTTATTGTTGCTAATAAGAATAGTAACTCTAGCTCTGCCACTTGCCTTTGGTAAGTCATTTCACTTCTCAGGCCTTGGTTTCTTCCTCTGTAAAATGGAGATTCAGTACCTGTTCTCCTAGTGGATAATAATTGGGCCCAGAAGTCAGAAGGATTTGGGTTCTAATCTCAGCTCCACAACATGTCTGCTGTGTGCCCTGGGGCAAGTCACTTAACTTCTCTAGTTACCTCACCTGTAAAATGGGGATTAAGCCTGTGATCTTAATTAGCTTGTATCTACCCCCAGTACTCAGTACAATGCCTGGCACATGGTAAGCCCATAACAAATACTGTTTAAAAAATGTACATATCATTTACATTGCTGCCCCCTCCAATAGACTGTTAATGGTAAGATGCTCCTGATGAGGGAAAGCAGGTCCTGATAAGACAACAGTAGGATTGTGGGTAAGGAGCAGGGGACCACCAATCAATCAATCAATCGCATTTATTGAGCGCTTACTGTGTGCAGAGCACTGTACTAAGCGCTTGATGATGTCTGAGAGAGGCTCATGGAAATTGAGGAGAATCCTGCCAAGATATAGGTGGAGCTGACCATCTGGAAGCAAGCCTGTGTCCTCCCATAGTATCAGGACCTACATGGGGACGATTTTTGTGTAGTGAGATATTTGTTTTAATCATCATGCCAAGGGTACGTTACACATAACTGCATACTAAGTCTGCGTGGTGGATGGCGTGGGCGGAGAAAGAAGTGGTCAACCTCTCTCCACCCTCTGGATGACACTCACATGACCTGCAGAGGATAAAACGTGAGCCCCAGTGTGGAATAGGTGTCTCGGCCTCCAGAGTCTACACCCTGGGGTCTGCACATTCTGGGTCTCTTGATCTTTCAGCAGAGAGGAGCACTGTCAGTCAATGGTATTTATTGAGCATATATAGTGTGCAGAACACTGTACTAAGCACTTGGGAGAGTACACTACAACAATATAACAGATGCATTCCCTGCCCGCAGTGAGCGTACAGTCTAGAGGGAAGATTCCTCTAGATTTCCAACTGGGAATTGAATCTGGACCACAGTAGTGAGAGCATCAAATCTTAACCACCAGGTGGATCCAGGAAATAAACTCAAAAAACCAGGACATCAACAGGCATCTCTGCAGGAAAGCAGCGTGGCTTAGTGGATAGGGCATAGGCCTGGCAGACAGAAGGACCGGGGTTCTAATACTGGCTCCACCACTTGTCTGCTGTGTGGCCTTGGGTAAGTCATTTCATTTCTGTGGGCCCCTCAGTTCCCACACCTGTAAAGTGAGGATTGAAACTGTGAGCCCATGTGGGACAGAGACTGTGTCCAGTCTGGTTTGTATATACCTCAGAGATTAGAATATAATGCCTGGTACATAGTAAATGCTTAACAAATACCATTTTTTAAAAAAGGCAGACAAGGTACTTCCCATAATTCCAGGCAGCTAGGTAAAAATTACAATGAGGGATTAGATTTTGGGGTGGAACTCAGAGGCTGGCTTTCCCCTCAGCCACCTCAGAAAAATGAGCTACCCACCAGACATCTTGTCCCACTGCTCCCAAGGGAATTCCAATTGTGAGCCTGACCTTATCATAATATTTGGAACTGGTGGTCAGAATTAAGATAGTGCTTCATAATTTCTCCCCATTTCCCAGTGGAAGAGCTGTAGCCCGTCTTGTTTCCTGCAACTGGAGAGCCTCAGGTCCAGGGAGAAGTGGCTAGAAAGGAAGATGCCAACTTGGGCCCAATATCTAACCACTGGGGAATCCGGTCTCCATCCACCTTTTTCAGTGTTCAACTTCTTTCTCTTATCAAGCTGAAGTGGTGGCCCCAAGTCGGCCAGTTGCCCTTTGAATCTGGTATAGCCTTCTCATAAGAAGAAATCGTACACAAAGGAGCAGGTGTTTTGGCAGATGCCAAACCACTCACAGTGGGGCAGAGTCTGCTCTAGGCTGGAGATCCCAAAATGCCAACCTGTCTCTAGATTATCCCTGGATAATCTGAATAATATGATGGGCTGAATAATAATGATAATAATAATGATAATACTTGTTAAGCACTTACTATATGTCAAGCACTGTTCTAAGCACCAGGGTATACACAAGCTAATCAGATTGGACACAATCACTGTCCCACATGGGTCTCACACTTTTAAACTCCATTTTATAGACAAGGTAACTGAGGCCCAGAGAAGTGAAGTAATTTGCCCAAGGTCACACAACAGTCATGTGGCAAAGCTGGGATTAGAACCCAATTCCTTCTGATTCCCAGGCCCGGGCTCGATCCACTCAGCCACACTGCTTCCCATTCTGAAGTTATTCCTTAGTGGAGTAAGAGGGTCAGGTATGCTTATATTGATGCCCATTTACTTGTTTTGATGTCTGTCCCTGCCGCCTCTAGACTCCAAGTCCATTGTGGGCAGGGATTGTCTCTATTGCTGAATTGTACTTTAGGACAGTGCCCTCCACACAGTAAGCGCTCAATAAATATGATTGAATGAATGAATGAACCCGTGGGCAAACCAAAGTGCTGAGATTGGGCTGTAAACAAGAGGGCATCCAAGACTCCACCACAGGCTGGCCCTGCCACTCATTGGGCCCTTTCCCCATCACCAGCTGGGTAAGGTAGGGCTGAGGGTTGCATCAAATTGGATACAGCCCCTGACCAACATGGGGCTCACAATCAAAGTAGGAGGGAGAAGAGGAAACTGAGGCTCAGAAGTGATAACCGACTTGTCCCTTGACTGTAAGCTCATTCTGGGCGGGGATGCATCTGTTTATTTTTATATCATGCTCTCCCAAGCATTTAGGACAATGTTCTGCAAACCGTTAGGAGCTCAATAAATACGATTGAATGAATGAATAGAATTTGAGTCCTCCGGCCCATGCTCTAAGCAATGCAGATTCTTTCAGTGTGTCTGCTAATTGCCTCAAGATTCAGAGGCAGTTCCCATTCTGCCACTGCAGTATATCAATTTTGAGTTCCTCCTATCTACATCGTGTGATTTTGCAGTCTTCAATCATTTCTCTTCTAAGTCTGTCTTTCCAACTGAAGAGTCCGTTACCCTTGAAACCGTCTGTCTTCCCTGTTCTGAGTACTTTGCTGCCGAATTCCTAGGACTTTTACTTTAGGTTTATGAATCCTAACTTGGAGGAATCATTCCACTCAGTGGGTAAAATCTCTTTTCTCAGATCCGGCTCCCACTGTTACTAATGTGCCTGACCTGTCTCATAGCAGTGAGTTGCAGGTTTGATAATCAAGATTCTTTTTCTTTAGAGCCCTCGAATATAGGAGGGAATTGATTTCCTCTCACTACTTTCTGTTTCGGAGGGGCAAAGCAAGCTGGAGCCTAACTCAGCTGTTCTGATGAATTGGTGCATTGAAACACTCCAAGGAATCCGCTGTAGTTTTGACTTTTATGCACAGATCTGCTCTGGAGCATTTTACTGCCTTATGGATTAAGTCAGTCAATAAGATTTTTTGGGGGGAGGGGGGGTTATCAGGCAAGTTAACTAGGCTAACCCTTAGTAAACAGTCTCTTGCTTTCTTTGTGTTTAAGCGTCTTCACAGGGTATGTGTTTCCATCAATGTTATCTGTCTTAGATAGTGAACTTCTTGGACGGCGATGTACCAGATTTTAAACTCGTTTGGTCCATTGCCCAACACGGTGCTGTGAACAGATGGGCATTTGTTAAGCACTTAATTTCACATACACAAACACACTCACCCCTGATTCGCGCCTCCAACAGCTGAAAGATGTGAGCCGAGGCATAACCGTGAGCCATAATTTACGCCTGGAATGGTGAGTACGGGAGAACCCATAGAGCTACTTTTCCGACCGTAAACTATAATGGATGCAGTGGCCCAGACCGAGATTTCCAGATGTTGTAGGCTTCATTGTAATTTACAAGAAAAGCCTAGTGGTAGCATAAATTCTACCATTAGGAGACAACAGTGGATGAAGAGGTGGCCCCAGTGAAAAGACCCTTCAGCCCAGCTCAAGAACATCACTCGCCATACAGAGTTTCAAAAAGATCCCCCATAATCACCACTGTTTCTCTGACTTCTATGGACTGGCAAGTTGGTGTCGACCTTTCAGTTCTAACATCAGACTGAGGGTTCCCCCTAGGATACCGGAAGGGCAAATCTGAGCTCCTTTCTGCAGTTAATTAGATTGTTTCATTTCTGGTGCTATAAATAAATTCCTTGTTTGAAGATGAAGGGCGGTGTAAATCGAACTGTTTAATTCAGCACACATCCAGCAGCAATTCAGCCAGCTGAACAGTTTTCATTTTCTAAGCCTGGTGCTCAAGGCCGACCTTAAACAATGCAAAGCTCCAAGAAAGAGACAGGTCTCTTCAGAGCCAGAAATATCTGGCTGGCTTTCTGTTGGGAGAGGGAGGGGAAGATACATCCTCTTGATGGTGGGCTGGTTGGATAACTGGCTGGGGCAGAGAGACTCAAGACAGTGTTTCCACATTGTCTGTCTCTCTTTAAAAGTTGCCACCCATAAAGAGGGCCCAATCCATGGTCAGCTGACTGTCACTGAAGCAATGCTCTCAGCAACACAGCCTGGTGAGAAGAGTGTGTTGTTGTAGAGAAAAAGTGTGGCATAATGGCTACAGCACGGGTCTGGGGGCAGAAGGACCTGGGTTCTAATCCCGTCTCTGCTGTTTGCCCACTGCTACATTATTATATTGTCCTCTCCCAAGCACTTAGTAAAGTGCTCTGCTCAACACATACGATTGACTGCTGTGTGACCTTGGACCAGTCACTTAACTTCTCTGGGCCTCAGTTTCCTGATCTGTAAAATAGGGGTTAAGGTTGTGAGCCCCAAGTGGGACATGTGCTGTGTCCAGCCCGATTAGCTTATATCTATCCCGGAGCTTAGTACAGTGCCTGGAACATTCATTCATTCATTCAATCGTATTTTTGAAAAAGGCCCTTGTCATCACCAAGTTACATTAATGACAACCTCATTCACACCTACTCAGCCTTCCTGTCCCGCCATCGACCCCCGGCCCACGTCCTCCCCCGGGCCTGGAATGCCCTCCCTCTGCCCATCTGCCAAGCTAGCTCTCTTTCTCCCTTCAAGGCCCTACTGAGAGCTCACCTCCTCCAGGAGGCCTTCCCAGACTGAGCCCCTTCTTTCCTCTCCCCCTTGTCCCCCTCTCCATCCCCCACATCTTACCTCCTTCTCTTCCCCACAGCACCTGTATATATGTATATATGCTTGTACATATTTATTACTCTATTTATTTATTTTACTTGTACCTATCTATTCTATTTATTTTATTTTGTTAGTATGTTTGGTTTTGTTCTTTGTCTCCCCCTTCTAGACTGTGAGCCCACTATTGGATAGGGACTGTCTCTATATGTTGCCAACTTGTACTTCCCAAGCGCTTCCCAAGCGTACAGTGCTCTGCACACAGTAAGCGCTCAATAAATACAATTGATTGATTATTTTGACATGTGAAATTGTTCCATGTTGCCTGTATTTCTACGTACAGATAGAACATGTATACGTATAGACCCCACACACATGTAGATCATCATCTTGGATATTTGGAGTTGAGACTCATTTTTCTATGTGTGTAAATGGGGTTGAAAAGAATGCTATATATATATATATATAGCAGTCTTTTCCCTACTGATTATATATCCAGTTTGTCTTTGGGCTAATGCACACACATACATACCCACAGTTCTGCACTTCAGCACTCATTTTCAAGTCTGTTAAGAAGAGAATTGTAAATGAGCTCAAATTATCTGCAGAACTAAACCATCCTTCCTTCTAAATTACTTTACGCATTAAGTCTGTGGTCTGTAAGAGCCTGAGTGTTCAGTTACTCCCTTAAAAATCGAAGAGGTTTCCAGCAGTTTCTGCAAACACGCAGATTCCGATCGGAGCCTCTTTTGTTAGAGGTGTGCTTCAAACTGTGTGTTTTCCCTGTCCCTGAAATACAAAAAAGCAATTCAGTATCATATAGCTTGCCTTTTTTTAGCATCCTCGGCAGGAAAGCATAATAAACATTAAATTGTAGCATCTGGCCTTAAATCTAAAAAAGCCCAGTAATTGGGTAGGAAACTGAAATGTTGCACTCTTATTTAAAAAAGTTTAATTTTCAAATGAAATCAGAGACAATGGTACAGTTTCCCCCTTCCCCAAACAGCATGTTTTGGACCAACAAAGTAAAAAATAAGAATCATCCAGAATGACAAATAGCATTACAACTTCCTGACCTGTCTAAAATAAACAAACCTCTAGACCACATGTAAACCAAAGGAGAGTTGAGCAGGGAGATTCTTAGTTAACTAAAGCAATAGGCCTCAGAACCCCTCTTTGTCAGGTCTTGCAAGGCTTCAGTGTGGTATTTGAACAAGCTACTTAACTGCTCTCTGCCTCGGTTTACCCACCAGGAGCATGGTATAGTGGATAGAGCAGAGGCCTGAGTGTCAGAAGGTCACAGGTTCTAATTCTGGCTCCACCACTTGTCTGCTGTGTGACCTTGGGCAAGCTACTTCACTTCTCTGGGCCTCAGTTACCTCATCTGAAGTGGCTCAGTGGAAAGAGCCTGGGCTTTGGAGTCAGAGGTCATGGGTTCAAATCCTGGCTCCGCCACTTAGCTGTGTGACTTTGGGCAAGTCACTTAACTGCTCTGTGCTTGTTACCTCATCTGTAAAATGGGAATTAAGACTGTAAGCCCCCAGTGGAACAATCTAATCACCTTCTCACCTCCCCAGCACTTAGAACAGTGCTTTGCACATAGTAAGCGCTTAATAAATGCCATCATTATTATTATTATTATCTGTAAAATGGGGATTGAGACAGTGAGTCCCACGTGGGACAGGGACTGTGTCCAACCCAATTTTCTGTATCTACCCCAGTGCTTAGTACAGTGCCTGGCACATAGTAAGTGCTTAACAGATACCATTATTATTATTATCATTATTAAAATAATTAAGCCATATTGTGTCGGCTGGGCTTTTTGAGAGCCCAGAGTTAAAGGTGTAATCGATTTTGAGAGGAGAAGAATGAACCCTAAATCCATTTCCCTGTGTGCTCGCATACCAGACCAGCCCTTTGGGTTTTGTCCATTGTCCACCCCATTACGTTGAACACATTAGATACATTTTTTTCTGAAGCCGCTGCATGGCTGGGATACTCAAACCTATTTTCCCGAACCACAAAAGAATTGTGTGTTAGTGAAACTGCCTGCATCGTACAGATGTTGTGTTTGGTTTATTCTGAAAAGTGTCATGCACGGTGCTAGGAGCCCCGCTGTACCCCTGTAGAAGATTATGGGGGCAGATCATTAGAAGCCACGGTGCTCAGCGGCATTGAACAACTTCCCCCTGACTAATGGGTTGCACCTTTGAATAATAATGGCATTTGTTAAGCGCTTACTATGTGCAAAGCACTGTTCTAAGCACTGATAGCCAGAGCTAACTTATGTTCCGCTCAGACTGATCCTTCTCCCATAGCCTAGGGGAGGAACCATGATGTGCCAATGGTTGGTATTGATTTAGCGTGTCGGGATTCTGCCACCAGGAAATGAATCTTTCGAGGGTTGCCTTAATTCAGTCCAGTTCTCTTCTGAATTTTCATCATGGCCTTTCCATCGAGCAGTAGTACTTATTATAAAGATGGTATTTGTTAAGTGCTTACTATGTGCCAAGCACTGTTCTAAGCGCTGGGGTAGATACAAGGTAATCAGGTTGTCCCACGTGGGGCTCTCAGTCTTAACCCCCATTTTACAGTGAGGTAACTGAGGCACAGAGAAGTTAAGTGGCTTGCCCAAGGTCACACAGCAGACAAGTGGCTCAGCTGGGATTAGAACCCACGACCTCTGACTCCCAAGTCTGGGCTCTTTCCACAAAGCCACGCTGCTTCTCTGAGCACTTATTCTGTGCAGAGCACCCTACTAAGCACTTGGGATGGTACAATAGTGTTAGTAAACACAATCATCATCATCAATCATATTTATTGAGCGCTTACTGTGTGCAGA
Organism: Tachyglossus aculeatus; assembly: GCF_015852505.1. Classification (NCBI taxonomy): domain Eukaryota; kingdom Metazoa; phylum Chordata; class Mammalia; order Monotremata; family Tachyglossidae; genus Tachyglossus; species Tachyglossus aculeatus. The sequence continues at coordinate 25,171,730 of NC_052074.1, read as the reverse complement.
GCACTGTACTAAGCGCTTGGGAAGTACAAGTTGGCAACACATAGAGACAGTCCCTACCCAACAGTGGGCTCGCAATCCGTGTCCACAAGGAGCTTACAGTCTCGTTAGTGCACTTGGTCTCCTGTAATGCCAAGTAGGGACTGTCTCTATATGTTGCCAATTTGTACTTCCCAAGCGCTTAGTACAGTGCTCTGCACATAGTAAGCACTCAATAAATACGATTGATGATGATATTCTTGATAAACCCTGCCATAACTTGAACCCTGCACACAACTTCACTAACACCTTCTAGACTGTAAGCCCGTTGCTGGGTAGGGATTGGCTCTATTTGTTGCTGAATTGTACTTTCCAAGCGCTTAGTACAGCGCTCTGCACACATTTAATAAATACGATTGAATGAATGACACCTCAGTTGCATTTTCTCCGTTTGGAAGCCCACTGTTGGTAGAACATTCCCTAATTCCTTAACAGCATTCCATCCGCGCCACGAGAGGCTCACCATCTAAGTAGGAGAGGGAACGGGTATTGAATCCCCGTTTTAGAGTTGAGGAAATTAAGGACCAGAGAAGTTAAATAACTTGCCCAACAGCACACCGCAGACAAGTGGCAGAGCCGCGATTAGAATACAGGTCCTCTGACTAATACTACTAATAATACAGGTTCTCTGACTCCCAAATCCATGCTTTTTCTACTAGGCCGTACTGCTTCCCTGAATCCCTTGTTTGGGGAAAGATGGGAGCGCGGTCCTAAAAGCTATGGGGGAATTATTCCATTGCCCTCATAGAGTTGTCCACCTGTATGTATCAATGTTTCTATCTATGTATATACTGTATTGATTTCAACCAATGTGCTCAAAGACTCAGAAGTGAAGAGGGTAAAAAAAAAAAAGCTACAACAAAGCTGATGGGTGTAATCATATGTGTAATTTGTAAGGAGCAGTAGGTAGAGAGGTGTTGAGAGAAGACCTCAAATGGAGAAACCAAAAATAGAATCAGACAGAATTTTAAGATGGTATTTTTCTTTGAAATAAATCAACATTTGTAGAATCCAGAGTGTACGCAGACACATATGCATACGTATGCGCACTAATAGGTGGTATGGAAATTCCGGGTGGCTTCAGGAAAGTTAGAACCTGGTGCATTTTGTTTTGAAGCAATCGCCTTTTTATTGTTGTAAGCAGTTATTTGAAAGCTATGGTAATGAGGTGATAACACTGGCATTTTACAGTTTACTAGAACATTAATCCCCTGGGCTTGTTTTTCTATGGACCTTAGTGGGACTTCTCCCATCGAACACTTAGGGGATAAATCTATTTTAGACTCTCATACATAATCTACAGACACATCATCACCCTCTTGGTTTAATTGATATTTTGCGGGTTTATGGAATAGAAGGAGGACTTTCCTTCTGAATCAAGCCACAGGCCAGAGTCAGCCTCCACCGTAAACAAAAGGGGCAACTGCTCCAACTTCCAACCAGCCCTGGGATTGCTGGTGAATCTCACCTTAATTTTAAATTTCTTGCCCCACCTCTACCCCTCTCCTAACCAATCAATCATCAATCAATCATTTATTGAGCACTTACTGTGTGCAGAACACTGTACTAAGCACCCTCACCACTCTGCAGCTGAGTAAAAGGTATATTAAAAACAGTTGCTCTGACTGGAAGCTGAGGATGTAGAGGGGAAAAAGCATGGGTGCTATTCATTCATTCATTTATTCATTCGTAGTTATTGAGCACTCGCTCTGTGCAGAGCACTGTACTATGCGCTTGGAAAGTACAATTTGGCAATAAAGAGAGAAAATCCCTGCTCACACCCAGTTTACAGTCTAGAAGCAGGGAGACAGACATCAAAACAAGTAAACAGGCATCAGTATAAAGAAACAGAATTATAGATATGTACCTATATACACAAGTGTTGTGGGGTGGGGAGGGGGGGAAGAGCAAAGGGAGCGAGTTGGGCCGACACAGAGGGGAGGGGCAGCTGAGGAAAGGGGGCCTTAGCCTGGGAAGGCCCTCTTGGAGTAGGTGAGCCTTCAGTAGGACTTTGAAGGGGGGGAAGTGTGATTGTTTGGAGGATTTGAGGAGGGAGGGCATTGCAGGCCAGAGGTAGGACATGGGCCAGAGTCGATGGCGGGACAGGCGAGAACGAAGCACAGTGAGCAGGGTAGCTCCAGAGGAGTGGAGTGTGTGGGCTGGGATGTAGAAGGAGAGAAGGGAGGTGTGAGGTAAGAGGGGGCAAGGTGATGGAGAGTTTTGAAGCCAATAATGAGGAGTTTTTGTTGGATAGGATGCTATATGGTCCATCCTAAAAAATTAGGATTGATGTCAAGTAGAGCAGGCATCCATTACCCAGTTCTACCAAACAAACCATTGCTGCTGTTGGAGACAGACTACTAGGCTGAATGGGCCAGTGGTCTTACTCAGAAATAGTGTTGTTTGTTGGCTGGTTTTTAATGGTATTTGTTCAGTACTTACTATGTACCAGGCACTGTATTAGATGCTTGGGTGGATACAAGCTAATCAGACTGGACGTAGTCCCTGTCTCACTTGGGGCTCACAATCTCAATTCTATTCCTGTTCTGTGGTTGTCAGAATGTTTGCATGCCCACTTTCCCCTTCCACCTTCATTGCTGCAGATACTTTCAACCAAGGACAGTTTCTGTCTCTTAGATGAGGGAGAAATCAGGCAGATTAGTGAATGAAAGTCTTAATTGGGAGCCGGGAGACTAAACTTTTAGTCCTAGCTCCTCCGCTTATTTGCAGTGTCTGTGGGCAAGTCAATTAACTTCTCTGAGCCTCAATTTCTCTTTCTGTAACATCTTTATGGTTTTCTTGGCTTTCAAAGATTATGCCATTGATTATAATCATAAACCGGGTGTCAGATGTGGCTGAAAGGACTAATATGTGATCAGTATTCACAAAGATCCTCCCCTCTTATGATGATAATTACTCCTATCTCACAGAAGTGTGAAAATAAATGAAATAGTAGATATTGGAGATCTCTGGAAGAAAGACCCTTTTACAAAGGCCCTTATTAAAGAATAATACTATAAAATGAGGAGGACAGAACCGTATTAACCCAGAGACTTCCCTATTCAGGTTTACCAAGTGGGAGACAAATTCATTCCATCTTGAGCAGGGCTTCTGCAGTTTCCTTGAGCTAGGTGTGCCCTGATGACACAGGCTCGATGAATCAAGAAAGAAGTGGAGGGAGCTTTTGTTCCTCAAACGGGGCTTTGTTGTAGTAGAAGTCATAGTAGCAGCAGTAGATGTCATAGTAGCAATAGATGTCCTTGTAGTAATAGAGAAGCAACATCGCGTAGTGGATAGAGCATGGGCGTGGGAATCAGATCATGGATTCTAATCCCAGCTCCATCACTTGTTTGGTGTGTGACCTTGGGAAAGTCACTTTTCTTCTCTGTGCCTCAGATCCCTCCTCTGTAAATTGGGGGTTTAGACTGTGAGCCCCACGTGGGACAGGGACTGTGTCCAACCAGATTTGCTTGTATCCACCCCAGCGGTTAGTACAGTGCCTGGCACATGGTAAGTGCTCAACAAACACCATAATTAGTATTATCATTATTATTAGTAGTAGAAGTTAGTAGTAGTAGTAGTAGTGTAGGAGTAGTGGAAGTCGCTGTAGTAACAGTAATAATAACAAGAATACTAATGAGGACCCTTACCTTGATCTGTAAGCACAATCGGGGAGGACTTAGGGCAATATCTTCAAGTTTTTTGAGAACTTAGAACTCCAGATCTAACCTCCATGATTGCATTAATTCACCTCGTATTGTCATTTAGCATTTTTCCATTCCCAAAATGGGGGTATCATGGCTGTCCTGCATTGCTGCTTTAAGCCCTAATCAAGACATCTTTCCAAAGGTCTGTGGTTTTCACCTGGGAAGTTGTCATTTTGTTTCTGTTCTGAAAATGTTTCCCAACTAACTCACACTCAAAGTCTTAACAGTTCTAGCGTGTATCCAAGGAAAAATAACACTGGACTTGATGGGCAATTTACATAATTAGCACTTCAAGGCCCCAGTGGTGTAAAGTTGTCCTATTTAGTGTACTTCCCAGTAGACAAATGACATGGCTGATGGATCTGGGAAGGCAAGAGGGAGGAAAATTAGTTTGCATTTACAGTTGATGACTAACATGAGTTTTAGAATACATACATTGCCCCTTTCGAAGACTTGAAAGATTAAACCAGTGTATCTAAACCAGGTCCAAGCAAGGGGTTGGGCATCAGATGTTTAATTTGTGCTAACCTAGCTTATTCTGCAGTGATTTGTGCCTGTGTTAGGAAGCATATCTGAAAGTTGTTCCCTGTCATGCAGCCATAACTTTTTATTGTTATTCATAATGGACCAGATGGATGCATCAAAGAGATGGAGCTGTGCTGGAAGTATTTTATAGTTGTATGTCTCCACACCTTGTCTGACAGACAGGGGAGTGCAGGAACTAACATCAAATGTTGACATAATATTTGGAGACCTGACAAAAACATGTGACATCCCTAGCAAACCTGGGGCTTAATGTTGTCCATGTGAGTTTGACTGTCCCCCCCAGTTCAAAGTTACTTCCTGATGATATAGCTGGATGCATCAGGAGCACCTCTTGCTGGCATATTTGGAGGTGCCTTACCTGATCCTTCCCCCATTCATTCATTCATTCATTCAATCATATTTATTGAGTGCTTACTGTGTGCAGAGCACTGTACTAAGAGCTTGGGAAGTGCAAGTTGGTAACATATAGAGACGGTCCCCCATTGCCCAGGGAGTAAAGCCAGGGGATATTATTAAAGATCCAGCTTTGTTCAACTTATTCTAGGCAGATTTGCTTGAAGGCGACAAAAGCAGCTGTTGCCAGAGCACATTTCAGATTGCTTGGGAAACTCTTCCAGCTCAATAGGCAACATGGGGAGTCCTTAAGTCAGTCATGCGGGGGAGCAGGGAAGGAGTGTGGTGGGGTCGGGAGCGGGGGGGAATCTCATGTGATAATGACTACACACAAAAAGATATGCTAGTGATTAGGAAATGCATTTCAGAGTCAGGGACAGAAATGAAGACAGCGCCTGTCTTTGCTGGTAGTCATTGCCACTATCAGTCAATGGTATCTGTTGAACACTTGCTGTGTACAAAGCACTGTACTAGCACTTGGGAATGTACAGTGCAGTAGAGTTGGTCGATATGAACCTTGCCCACAAAGAGCTTACAGTCTCCAGCCAAGAGAAATCTTTGCAACCACGGATGTGGAGGGGCTTTTCAATGTATTGTTTCTATTCATTCTTTCTGCCCCACTCTCTCTTTCTCCCTCTCCCCTCTCTCTAATCCTTTAATTCCCTTCTTCCCCACCTTTCTATGCCCTCCACAAAAAAAATCTTCTTTGGGGAGCAAAGCATATTGGGGGATTAGTATCCACATTCAGGTTGACCTATATAGCTCCCAGGGGCTTCATCAGAGAGCAGCTTCCTCAGTCGGGGAGGATCAGAGCTGCAGCCAGCAAATCATAAAATATTATTATGCCAATTCAGGCAACAATACCCAAGCTGGATATATGTGAATAAAAGGGTATAGGTTTATTACCAGGGGATAATAAAGAAAGAGTTGAGAACTAAGGGGGCATCGGATGGCCTAGAATAGAAACGTAACACAAAGCACAAGGGGCCTTGGGCCCCTGTAGGTTAAACCAAGTCACTCTACTCAGTTTATATAATCCATATGAAGGAGTTCTGTTTACAGTCAAGCCGAGGAAGCAAGAACTGGTTGTAGCTGTGTCAAACTGTGAGCTCGTTGTGGGCAGGGAATGTGTCGACCAAATCTGTACTCTCCCAAGCACTTAGTACAGTGCACTGCACACAGTAGGAGCGCAATAAATCTAAGTTCCTCTGGCCATTTTTCCTCGGTGCCGTCAGCCCCCAAATGTCTGCAGCTGTCCATTCCAAAGTCTCTCCAGAGGCTCTGCCTAGGAGCCCTCAGTAGCTGTCCCCTTGGTTTTTCTTGATATAAAATGATAAGCATCAGGAACATCCGGGGCAGACCTGAAAGTGGGTGATTCAGCACCCTAAAAAAGTTTGAGGGGTTACAGCAATGAGCGACTCGATCAAGCAGAGACAAAGTTCTCAATTATGCATCAGCTAGAACAGTGCTGGAAAAATCAAGACAAGGGAAGCTGTGGAAAAAAACTAGATCAATCAGTGGTCTTAGGTGTTCACTTGTTTTGATGTCTGCCCACCCCCTGGTGTGGGCAGGGATTGTCTCTATTTATTGCTGAATTGTACTTTCCAAGTGCTTAGTACAGTGCTCTGCACACAGTAGGCGCTCGATAAAATACGATTGAATGAGTTTACTATGTGCAGAGCACTGAATTAACCTGATTTCATTGTATCCACCCCAGTGCTTAGTACAGTGTCTGGCACATAGTAAGCACTTAACAAATACCCCAATTATCATTATTATTCTTGTTATTATTAAGCACTTGGGAGGGTACAATACAACAGAATTAGCAGGTGCATTACCTACTCATAATGAGCTTAAAGTCTAGAGGAGTCTATATGCAAGTCTAGAGTTTACAGTCAAGATACAAGGAGTTGGCTACTGAGTTTTAGAGATAGGCTAAGCAGACATTCTCAGACACTTTCAAATAATAAAAATAATAATAATTGTGGTACTTAAGTGCTTACCATGTGCCAAGCACTGTTTTAAGCACTGGGATAGATAGAAGATAATCAGGTTAGATGCCATCGGTGTCCCACATGGAGCTCACAATCTAAGGAGGGAGAGTAGATATTGAATCTGCATTTTATAGATGAGGAAATTAAGGCACAGAGAAGTTAAGTGGCTTGCCCAAGGACAAAGCAGGCAAGCGGAGGAGCCGGGACTAGACCCCAGGTCCTCTGACTCGCAGCCCTGTTCTCTTTCCACTAGGCCAAGCTACTTCAAATGGTGATAATAATTATAGTGACAATAGTAATATTTGTAAAGCACTTACTATGGGTCGAGCACTGCTCTAACTGCAGAGGTACGTACAAGTTAAGCAGGTTGAACTCAGTCCCTGTCCCACAGGGGACTCACAGTCTGCCCCTGCCTTGATTTAGAAGCTGAAAATGATTCAGCCGTTTATTTTCTCGGCATCTGCTTAACTGGATTTTGGGCAGTGACTTGCGGTTAGAAGACTGTGGCTTCAAGGTGACAAATTAATTGCCGACCCAGAATTGGTGGGGCCATTCAAAGGTGAACGTCATAGGCTAGGCGAGTGTCTTTAGCTGACAAATGAAGAGCTCTGTAATGCCAAGGAAATCGGCCTGTCTCGGAAGGGGTGTCCCTCCGGGTCGTTCCTCCAAGACCTCCCCTCTATCAGTGAAGGGACAAACTCATAATACTCTCGATGTCTCAGTTAATACCTTGTTTTGAATGGGATTATTTTTTAAAGCTTGGTGAAAATGAGCTGGAGGATCAGTTACAAACGATGACTCAGGACAAGGATACCAGTTATGGTAGCTACGCACTTCAGGAGGAGCAACATAGAGAGTGAAGGAGAAACTGAGAGTGCCAAGCCTGTAAATTCATTACTCATATCTCTGCTAACAGTTCTGAAGATCCCTGAGTTCCCACTCGGGTTTTTAGAGCAGGAAGATGTCGCTGAATTTGCTGATGTATTAGCAGTAAGAAAGTTAAGAACAAATGGACTTATTTCTCCTTCTCAGCAGGGTTGGAGGACCAGTTGCCTTCTGCCCTTTTCTCTGCCTCCCCAGAGGATCTAGGGCTACTGTTGAACTGGGGCAGGGATGAGGTGGGTAAGTTTGGGGCTCTTGTAGTGTATATATGTACAGAGAGAGAGAGAGAGAGAGAGTGTGTATGCTACCCTTCAATAGCTCCATCCCCTCCTCATCCATATGGATAAGCAGTTACAGTTTGCATCTTTCTTTTTTTAACCTGGTTCTGCTCCCACCCAAACTCATCTGACACATTTTCTGTCCATTCACTCAGTTTTCCAAGACAGCTCTGCAATTCTGGGGCTTGACTTTCCTCCCTCAGGAAGTGATTAGTGCCATCAGCAACCTTTGGAGAAATCACCGTGCAATTCATCTTTCAGATCATTTATGAAGAAGTTGGATAAAACTAGGCTGGCACCAATCTCTTTTTGAAACTACGTTTTCTTTTTCCCAGTAGATCGTAATTTTCTAAATGTTCACTGATCCTAAACTTGGTTATATATGCTATCAGTTTGCTGGGAGCCTCATGAAACTAAAATCCCCAGGATTACTTCTGGACACCTCCTTGTAGAGAAGAGGGTCATTGGTGATTCACCAGTGTACTGGTGTAGTGCCTGTTTATAATGATAGGTTACACCCACTTTAACCAGCAGCTCTATGGCTTTTCCTCTAAATCCCTTCAGGACTCTATCTCGGCTACCCAAGAGTACAAACTCATTCATTTCATTATATTTATTGAACGTTTATTGTGTGCGGAGCACCGTACTAAGAACTTGGGAGACTACAATATAACAATAAACAGACACATTCCCTGACCACAGCGATCTCTTCAGGATCACTAAAATCCAGTCCTGAAGATTTGTTTAACAATTTGATCTAAACATGAGTGTTTATCCCTCTTTGGTCTAGTTGTTCTGAGGTGTCTACTACATAAAGAAATTTGAGTGGTGGTGCTCTTGATATGTGATTTTTTCTTTCATTTTTAGCCTTTACGTTTCTCCATGTGTTTGTTTCCTTCCTTGTCCCCTATTAATGCCTGCATGGCCCTTGTGGGCCAGGGATCAGGCCTGAAACAGTGTCCGTGTACGTTTCCCAGCACTCTGCTTTGTGCATTACCAGCGCTGAATAAATGTAGTTGCTACTGATTGATGGGAGAGATCAACCATTTTTTCCACTAAGCCACAAGACCCCCGCGCCCTCCCCCAACAGTGCATTAGGATGGAAAATTGAGTCTCAACTGACTGTGGATACGATGCCAGGCTCAGGATGTGTGACAGAGGCTGATCAATGCCTTTTCTTTATAGTCTAAGTGGTAGTTTGATAAATATCCATCTTATGAGTTTTAATCATCTGTGCTGTCAGCACAACTCAAACTCTAAAGACCCAAACACGTTGTTATTACTTATTGACTGATTTAGAACCAGGTCAAAAAGACAGGTCACGAACATTGGCTTTGGAAATATTTATGATGCTCTAGATTTGCTTCCAAGCGAGTCCTGCTTCACTCCTGAAGGGGGAAGCGGGTAAGAGAAGCATGTTATGGCGACTTTAAGCTCTAAGCTTTAAATTGATTAACGTGTTTGCGTTTCAGCCACGCGAATCATTCACTGGGGGTAATCCATATCAATTTCATTTCCCAGGAGATACATCAGAGCAAGATGGCCAATATGATTTTGTTTCCCTAAATCTGTGGAGAGACATAGTCTATGCCCCTCGCTCCCAATCCTATGCCCCCTCCTACTTTCAGGAGTCAGTTCCTTCTGCTTGCACTGCTTCTCTTTGAAATTGTAGAATGCTGCTATTTTGGGGAAAACATGATAATCCATATCAATTTCATTTCCCAGGAGATACATCAGAGCAAGATGGCCAATATGATTTTGTTTCCCTAAATCTGTGGAGAGACATAGTCTATGCCCCTCGCTCCCAATCCTATGCCCCCTCCTACTTTCAGGAGTCAGTTCCTTCTGCTTGCACTGCTTCTCTTTGAAATTGTAGAATGCTGCTATTTTGGGGAAAACACGAAATACAGTAGAAACAGCCTGAATGTTGGGACTTGTAGAATCCCAAGCAGTGTGGCTTAGTGGAAAGAGCACGGGCTTGGGAGTCAGATGTCGTGGCTCCACCACTTATCAGCCCTGTGATTTTGGGCAAGTCATTTAACTTCTTCGTGCCTCAGTTACCTCATCTGTCAGAGCCCCACGTGGGACAACCTGATTACCTTGTATCTACCCCAGCACTTAGAACTGTGCTTGGCACATAGTAAGTGCTTAACAAATACCATCATTATTTTTATTAAAATGTGGGCGGTATCCTAGCTTTGGAAAATTTTGAGAACTGTTGGCGGGGAGACACAGGGCAGTGGGAATTCTGAGTCTGGCAAGGCAATACTGAATATTGGCTGTCAAAAGCCTCTTAATCTCTTACAAGGTCCCCATAACTGCCTTTGCTCATATCCTTCCACTCCAGGAGCCCATCTTGATCTTGGGCTGGCCAAGGGTCCGATAACTTGCCCAAGGGCAGTATGGAGCCTAAGCATCCCTGAGTCCTAAAATGGGGCAGTTCAGTCAATCAATCAATCATATTTATTAAGCGCTTACTGTGTGCAGAGCACTGTACTAAACGCTTGGGAGAGTACAATACAACAGATTTGGTAGACATGTTCTCTGCCCACAGTGAGCTTACAGTCTTAGTTTACAGTCTAGTTGCCTTTATTTTGTTAGACACTGCAGTGAAAGCAGAGTATTTCAGCCTGCTCAGCATCCTAGGCTGAGCACTGGGGAAAGGGGGAGGAAGACAACTGCTCTCTGGGACCCAAGAATAAAAGGATTAAAATATGGATTGGTTCTGTCACTGTGTCATAACATTGGCTTCAACAGGGGGCAAACCAGCATCAGTAGCGGTAGTAAGGGTACATTTGAAGGAGCAATGTACCCTTAACAAACCATCCTCTAACTTTCTGTATTTTCCCCTCTAATAATCAATCATGGACCTTTTGTCCGTGAATCAATCTAAACCCTTCTTGAGCCTTCTTACATCCCTAGCTTTCTGTCAAACATCTATTCTCTCTTCTCTTTAATAGCCCATTATGGCTGATGATTTAAGAGCACAGTTGACAGTGATTCCAAGTCATTTTTGCAAGCAGTGATTGAGATCTCAGAGGCCATCATCGGATATTGGAGTTGGAAATTTTTTCCCTCAATGCATTACCATATCCTTGCTCACACCGAAGCTCATCTGCCACTTTTCAGCCCATTCACTCGGCTGAATAAGATCTGCCTCTAATTTTTCTCCATCAGAGTTTAGGATCGCCTGCCAACTCAGATGGCTAACCAAATGCTTCTTCTGAACCAGTTTTGAATATACTAGGGAAAACTAACTTAATGCTGTGACCTCTGAAGGACCCTGCAGATAACATTTCTCCAACCCAAAAAAGTGGTCCAGTGTCCCTGCCCTCTGTCTCTTATCTTTTAGACTGGTTTCTGTCCTGGAAAATATCCCATCTGATTCCAAGATTCTGCCATTTCCTTTAAATCCCTTGTTGTACAACCTCGTAAGTAGGTCAGCCAACTGTATTTATTGAGTGTTTATTGTGGGCAGGGCACTGTATTAAGTGCTTGGGAGAGTACAATATAACTGGCACATTCCCTGCACACTACAACTTATAGTCTGGAGGAGGAGACAGACATTAATAGAAACAATGTACCAAAATGTAGAAAAGTGTTGAGGGGCTAGGAGAGGGCCTGAATAGAGGGAGCAAGTCAGGGTGATGCAGAAAAGAGCTGAAAAAAAAAGGTAAAGAGGGCTTAGACAGGGAGGCCTCTTGGAGGAGATGTGCCTTTAATAAGGCTTTGAAGTTGGGGAGAGTAATTGTCGGATATGAGGAATGCCAGAGGCAGGACATGGGCGAGAGGATGGCAGCGGGATAGACCTCATCAAAGGTGACATGGAAATCTAAATAGATTGTGACCACTGGTTGTTCTTTATCCATAGGCTTGCTGACCTCATCACAGAATCCCAGCAGATAGTGGGCCATAAGTGACCCTTTCAGAAATCATAATTTCTTCCCCACACTTGAGTTGTCTAGAGTACTCCTAGACCCCAAATTTAACTATAGCTTGTAGAAATTTTTGAGGAGTGATAGTGAAACTCACTGGTCTATAATGTCCAGGATCAACTCTGGAAACCTTTTTGTGCATGGGAGTTAATGGGAAATTACCCAGTCCTCTAGTGCAGTGGTAAATGGTAATGTTAGGTTTTACATACTCTATTTTGTCCTCACTTGAAAGACATTTTCCCTCTGCTGACCTCATTTACTTTCCCAGTTCGACATACAGGGAGTCTTTTGAGCCAACTCATATATTTTTGTGCTGTGGCAGCCATTTTATCTGGGACACCGATGTCATATTTTGAAACAGCCCCCAAACTTGCTGTAGACTATTTTTTCAAGTTCTACTCTGAGATTCATTTTAACCACGATTAGTGTTTTGCCATGTTCTTTTCTAAAATTTTATCTCCATTGTATAGATGGATTTTTTATATATTTTTCTTTGCCTTCTACAGCATGAATGTTAAGTATAATTACATTAGGTTTAGCTTTCCTAGATATATTTCCTGCCCCCTGTCCTCTCCGTTACTCAAAATTAAATCCATTACGTTGCCTTTCCTTGTAGTTTTTTGATCTTGTTGTTTCCCAACAAAGTCATTTTTTCTAGTCGGGAACCCCACCTCCAGCTTTTACGGTAAAGAGTTATATTCATCCATCCTCCATGAGGATCACTGAAATCTCCTACCAGTTTTACCAACCCTAACTTCCCAGTTTCTCTAATGCCAACTAATATTTCCTTCTCACTTTCCTGAAACCACCCAGTGGCCTGTTTAAATTTGAAATTACTTTCCATGGGGATTTCATTGTTCTCCTCTTATCATTGAGAGGACTATACTAGTAATGCTTATGCTTTTCCCTATAGCTCCTTCTGCCCTGCCATCCCTGTGTCACTTATAGGTTTTCCAGGAAAGCATCATGATATCCTATTACTTCCCTTCCCTCAACCAGGTTTCCATTAATCAATGGTATTTCTGGATATTTATTGTGGGTATAACACTACACTAAGCGCTTGGGAGAGTAATAATAATAATAATGATGGTTATTTGTTAAGTGCTTACTATGTGCCAAGCAATGTTCTAAGCTCAGTGGAAAGCATGCAGGCTTGGAAGTCAGAGGTCATGGGTTCGAATACTGGCTGTGCCACTTGTCAGCTGTGTGACCTTGGGCAAGCCACTTAACTTCTCTGTGCCTCAGATACCTCATCTGTAAAATGGGGATTAAGACTGTGAGCCCCATGTGGGACAACCTTATCACCTTGTATCCCCCCCCCAGCACTTAGAACAGTGCTTTGCACATAGTAAGTGCTTAACAAATACCATCATTATTATTATTATTATTATGCAACCCCAGTGTCCTGCCCCCATCCTAAGCATTATTTTAAAATACCTTTTCCCTTTTGGGAGTTCAAGGCATTTCATTATCTTTCATCTCCAGGATAATATACAAATAGTTTTCCCTATTTTAGAAATGGGGAGTTAGAAGCAGAGCTAATGTGTGACTCCATTAGTTGAAGCAAAAGACATTTGAAGGAAAAAATCCCCTATACCTGAGGTTGTTGATGGCAGAAACATTTTGAGCCTTGTTTTCATCACAACAGTTGGGATTATCTCCGTTCCAGTTTATCTTAGTTGTGGTATTTGCTAAACATTTACTAAGTGCTAAGCACTGAGGTAGAGACAAGATAATCAAGTCAGATACAATTCTCTGTCTCTCATGGGGCTCACAGTTTAAGCAGGAAGGACAAGAGATATGAATCAAACTCAGTGCCAAACATTTTCAGTGCTGTGCATGCAGTAAGTGCTCAATAAATATAATTAATTGATTGAAGTGATGAAAACAATTTCAGAGGGTCCAGTCCTCCTCTACCAGCCACAAGTCCTAGGATCTTGTCTGCTCTGGTGTGTTTCCTGGTTGTTCCAGGAAACTGCTTGGCAGTTTCTACTTTTGTTCTTGGTTTATCTGTGGTCACTGTCTTCCTGCAGTATGAAGTCAACATAAGGCAGATACTCACTATAAAAAATTGTCTTCAAATCAGTTCTAAATTCTGCTTAATCTAGAATTATTCATTGGATCTGAATGTTTTTTCCCCTCAATCCTTCCTCAATCATATTTATTGAGCACTTGCTGAGTGTTGAGCACTATACTAAGCACTCAGCATAGAAAGGAGCATTGAGGTAAGGGAATAGAGTTGAGTAGGTAATAAAATCTGAAATGTTCCTTCATTCTAGTGACAGGATTCCCTGCAGACTCCTTGACTGGATTGTGGTAGCCACTTCCACGAACATCCCCTTGATCTGCACAGGAAAATCCCCACTAAAATTGGTTTGGCACAAATGGAAGGGAGGAAGCATGCTTGTTTTCCCACCAGTAGTGGCAGTGGTATTTTTTGAGCTCGATTGAATACAAATACTCTGTGCTAGAAATGTTGGAAAGTAGAACTGGGAGATACAGTCCCTGCCTACAAGGAGCTAACACTCTTTTAAGGGAGAAAGACATAGAGTATTTACAAATAGAGCAATCAGAATAAATAACTAAATGTACAGTTGATTTTTATTTACACACGTGCGAGCTGAGGATGGGTACAAATAAATATGGAACTGTAGGAGGCATATTTAGGTCAAAGTGAATATTTCTCCAGGAAACATCCCCTTTCACAAAATCTTGTCTCATCAGATGTAGCCAATGACTTGTAAGCTCACTGTGGGCAGGGAATATGTCTGCTTACTGTTATATTATACTCTCCTAAGTGCTTAGTACAGTGTTCTGTACACAGTAAGTGCACAATAAATACAATTGAATGAATTTAAAACAGAACAACAACCATCTCAATCCAGGTGGACAGAATCCTCATGATAATACTAATGATGATGGTATTTAAGTGCTTACTATGTGCCAGGCACTGTAGTAAGTGCTGGGGTAGATACTGCTAATCAGGTTGGACACAGTCCATGTCCCACATGGGGCTCACAGTCTTAATCCCCATTTTACAGAGGAGGTAACTGAGGCACAGAGAAGTTAAGTGACTTGCCTGAGGTCTCACAGTAGACAAGTGGCCAGAGCCAGGATTAGAACTCATGACCTTCTGACTCCCAAGCCCATGCTCTATCCACTATGCCATGCTGTTTCTTGCTTTGTCACGAGATAAAACGAAACTCTTGTCCCAGAGGAACAGCCGCGGGGGCACACTCCATGCAGTCAAACCTAATCCCTCTGGCCCGACCTCCAAACCTATCCCAAGAGTTCAGTCTGAGGGGGAATTTGAGTCATGCCAAGCCACCTTAAAACACCTCTCACGACTCTCTTTTCTTTGCCACCCCACTGAGAAACTGGAAAGATCAAAGGCCCCCGCAAATGAACAATGCTACCTCTAGCATGAAAGTTAATTTTTGTTTACGACATACTAGCTACAAGGCCCATATGCATTGTTGCCTAACCCAGTGGAATGACCTCCAGAGGAAGAAAAATCATCCCAGTGGGAAAAGATAACTGAGCATTTCCCCCTGGTTGTTCATAGCTTGTTCACTGGTAGCCGCAAAGGAAGAAATAGCATATTCACATCTTTGTAAATTCAAAATATGAGCAGACATTAGCCCCTGGGCAGCAGTGTCAATCAGCTAGACTCCTGGGAGAAACAGGAAGCAGCTGGAGGGAATAATTTCCCGGGGAATAAGAGTTGGCTTTTATGCTTCAAGCAAACAGAGTTCAGCTGATCCATACGAATTGACAGAAAGAACTCTTTGCAAATCCTCCTTTCATTTATTGAAAAAGAGATGGCTCTCCATTGTGCTATTAAGAAAGGGATTTTTTTATTATTATTTCTTCTGTAGGAGTTGGTTTTGCCCCATGCAGGCCCAGACAGTGAGTTGGGGAAACCGACTGGGCCATCCCAAATATAAATGAGTTAATGATCAAATTAAAGGCTTTGGAGCCCTGACTCCACTCTTCCTTACTTACACACACATCCCACCCCTCCTCCCCTGCACCCCTCTCCTCCTCTCCCCTTTTCTCCCTTCTCTCTTTCCATCCCATTTTCCCAAACTACCAAAAACCTACCATATCAACACTCCTGTGAGAGTGATTGGAGCTGATTTCAAACCCCAAAATCACAAGTGAACCAGGTGTGACTCTGATCTCAAGATGTGTCCCAAGGCCACACTGTCCCTTTCCTGCTCAGGTATTCCCTTTGTCTCCAAACTCCTGCAACTTAAATCCAAGCTTAGTGTCTGTCTCCTCTGGAGAACTGGGCTCTGGGTGTTAATTCCCACAACTCTCCTCCCCGGAATGTCACAGGCAGTTCTTTCTTCTCACTCTTCGCTCACAGAAGGTGAGGTGAACCATTCTTTCTCCCGGGTCCAGCCCTTCTGGCGCACCCACGTCATCCATCTCACCCGTCATGCCGCTGACCCCTGGCCCATGTCCTGCCTCTGGCCTGGAAAGCCCTCCCTCCTCAAATCCGACAGATGACTCTCCCCCACTTCAAAGCCTTATTGAAAGCACATCTCCTCCAAGAGGCCTTCCCAAACTAAGCTCCCCCTTTCCTTTCTCCCACTCCCTTCTGCGTCACCCTGACTTGCCCCCTTTGTTCTTTCTGCCACCCGCTCCACAGCACTTATGTACATATCTGTAATGTATTTATTTGTATTGATGTCTGTCTCCCCTCCTCTAGACTGTAAGCTCATTGCAGGAAGGGAATTTGTTAATTGTTGTATCATGCTCTCCCAAGCCCTTAGTACAGTGCTCTGCACAAAGTAAGCACTCAATAAATATGATTGAGTGAATGAATTGAATGAATCCACCCATGGATGAGGAACCCCCTAGCATAAGGGTATGTGGCAGCTGAGTGAAGTTTCTAAGGAGCAGTATGATTTGACAGCTGCAGAAATTACTGGCTCCGCTAGTTGCCTGCTGGAGCAGATTATTCTATTTTTGCCTTCCTTATTTACTCCTTTCCCCTATCCGTGCCCTAGGGTCATTTTAGAAATCAGCAGCTTTTCCTGCCGCTGGTGATGTCAACTGGGCAAGGAAACTAAAATCTTTTTCTCTAGAATTTCCCTATTCCTGAGACGTTTCATTATTCATCCCAAGACCCTCGTGCGTGTAGAGCCACACTTTTTGTGCTTTCAAACTCTTTACCTGAGAATAGGACCTCAAGCACCTGTCTAGGCTCCTTGATACACTGCTGTGGGTATTTGTTCTGGAGGACATCTTATCTTTAGTCCTTATTCGATTTGATTTTCTGACCTCCTGGATCCCTTTCTGGGGTACATCAGAAATCATTTGATTGAATCACTTGAAGTCAATTTTTCCCCTACTTTCGGCTAACTAGCTGTTGGTTTCTCAGTCCTGTAGATAAAGGATGCATTTGATAACTTTATCACTTATACTCCGTACCTTCTTTCATGTTTAGCATCTTCTAATCTGCCTTTGGAAGTGTAGATTGTTTCCAGGAATGCTTAGACTTGTAGAAAAGCAGTGTGGCCTTATTCTTTTGAGAACCTGGGTTCTCATCCCAGCTCTACCACTTGGCCGCTATGTCACCTAGGGCAAGTCATTTCACGTCTCTGTGCCTCAGTTTCCCCATATGTAGAATGGCTATTCTGCTCTCCCTCCTTAGACATTGGGTCTCATGTGGAACAGGGATTGTGTCCCATCTGATTATCTTGTATCAACTTTAGGGTTGAGGACAGTGCTTGGCAAGAAGTATGTGCTTTACAAATGCCATTATTATCATTGTAATTATTGTTATTATTATTACCTTTATTGTGGTTCTCCACCCTTGTATCTACTCTTTAAACTCACATTATCTTCTGTTTGATCTGCAGGAGTATAATCCACATTTACAGACTCATAAAGTTGAAAGTGACTAAAAGAGATTGAGTCACCTGTTTGCCGCTACCAGTGGGCTCTTAAGGTGCATTTGTTAAGTGACTGTCTTTCGAACACCTTGATCTTAGCAATGTCAGGGGAAACTTGGGTGGGTAAATAATAATAATGATGACATTTAAGTGCTTACTATGTGCAATGCACTGTTCTAAGCACTGGGCACAAGTCCTACATTTCAGCTTGCACTGACCATCAGGGAGAGAATGAGATGGCCCCAAAGAGGTTGCCTGCGCTATCAGGAACTGTCTTCAACCCAGAGATAGCCTAACCATGTGTGTGAGACATTGGGTTAGGAGTCAAAGGTTAACCTGAATCTAAATCTGGATCTTCTCCTGATTCTTCTACTCATTTGGCCTAGAAGAAGGGGTAACATTGCCCCTTTGAGGGCTAGGAGGTTCCTTGAGGGTTGATGGTTAATGCCCCAGGGAAGAAAGATTCCCTGTAAACCAGTGTCATCAAGGGCAGTCCACTAGATTGTAAGCTCCTTGAGGGGAGGGAGCATGTCTACCAACATTATTTTACTCCCTCAAGGGTTTAGTACAGTGCTCTGCACACAGTAAGTGCTCAATCAAAATGATTGATTGATTTAATCCAGTTCTTGCAACCATTTGATCTTTGGCCTCTAGGCCAAGTAGAGTTATGGCATTAAGCAGCATCCAATCTATTGGGAAATTGATCGATTTATCTTCTTTAGGATGTAGAGCCTTTTCAGCTGATACAGACAGAGAGTCTTGTATTTTTTGAGCTCTTTCGATGTGCAGAGCACTGTACTAATTGCTTGGGAGAGTACACTTTAACAGTATAACAGACACATTCCCTGCCCACAGTGAGCTTGCACTCTAGAGAAAAGCTTTGTATCCATGTCATCTTGGGCAGGACTCGAATCCGCAACCTGGAGGGCAAAAGTGCCATATGCTATTAGCATTCCACTGGGGCCTCAATAGTGAGGTGGAAAGCCTGGATCCAGCATCCACATAGCTCACGTCTGTTGCAGTTCTCTGAGTGAAATATGGGAAGCCAGCATTAAAAGTTTCAAGTTGGGTAAGTTTGATTCGATTAGCATTCGTTGCCCTGTGAGTTTTTCTTAGTGGGCTTTGGGGGTTTGTGTCCTTACTCTCTGTGGCTATTACTGACTTCCTTTTTAAAGCAAGTCATCCCTGTGAAGGGCGCTGGGAATGTACGGCAGATCATAAAGGGTGACTAAGCAGAAAGAGAATAGCTGCAGTCTCCTTTGGTTGGTAATTCACTCAGCTTGGTTATTCATCCAATAGAAGAGTCACTGTCTCTCTCTCTCAAATGGCTTCATTCATGATGATTGACTTCAGAAAATCTTTAGTGCCCTTTGCAGAATGTTAAGCAGGAACAGATTCTTGTCAGTTTTGTTCCAGCAGCTGCTAAAAGAGTTCCAACCCTATGAATGCGGAGGTGGTGATGGAAGATTTCACCCGGGTAATAATAATAATAATAATAATAATGGTATTTGTTAAGTGCTTACTATGTGCCAAGCACTGTTCTAAGCACTGAGGGGTACAAGGTGAACAGGTTGTCTCATGTGGGGCTCACAGTCTTAATCCCCATTTTACAGATGAGGTAACTGAGGCACAGAGAAGTTAAGTGACTTGCCCAGTGTCACATACCTGACAATTGGCAGAGCCGGGATTTGAACACATGACCTCTGACTCCAAAGCCCTGGCTCTTTCAAATAAGAATCAGGACTAATCTAACCCTCCAAAAGGATATTTGTTTCCCCTACAGGCTGAGGCCTGTAATAATAATAATAATGATGATAATAATTATAGTAATAATAGTAGTCTATTTCTCAAGTGCTTATTATGTGCCAATCACTATACTAATGCTGGGGTACATTCAAGATAATCATGTTGGACACAGTCCCTGTCCCACATGAGGCAAGCTGGTGGTACAGAGCATTTTCTCTTTAACTTTTGGTTGCTGTCTCGGATCCAGTGTGAACAAAAATCCCGTATTCCAGGACCACACGTTTTGGTGGTCTTGCCATTCCAAGCTCGCTGTTGGTCTTTGCCTTCTGTCCCACTGCTGCATATTCCCAGTTCACAGAAGATAAAGTCTTGGAGGCTGACCCAGACCTAAACCAGAAACTTTTGATGAAGCAAAGCATATATTTTAGAATTCCACGCTGCAAGACAAAGTATATGTCAAGACCAGGGGAAAGGTGGGACACCTCTTTCCTCAGTGCTGGGCGCCACGGAGCCAAATTGACTTTATGGACAGAAAGCCTCCTGTTTGATGAATATCTCAAAAACTGACCATCTTCGAGCTTGCTTAGAGAAGCAGCGTGGCTCAGTGGAAAGAGCGCGGGCTTGAGAGTCAGAGGTCATGGGTTCGAATCCCTCCTCCCCCACATGTCTGCTGTGTGACCTTGGGCAAGTCACTTCACTTCTCTGTGCCTCAGTTCCCTCATCTGTAAAATGGGGATTAAGACTGTGAGCCCCACATGGGACAACCTCATCTCCTTGTGTTCCCTCCAGCGCTTAGAACAGTGCTTTGCACATAGTAAGCGCTTAACAAATACCAACATTATATTGTTATTATTATTATCAAAGCGACCCTACCCTTTCTGAAGTGAACTAGGGCTCGGTTTCGGGGGGGCCAGTTAGGGAAGCAGCATGATTCCCCTTCCCCAGTGGGCATTCAGCATGGTGCACTCCCCATCCCCTATCCATCCCCCTGTCTTACCTCGTTCTCTCCCCACAGCACCTGTATATATGTATATTTGTTTGTACATATTTATTACTCTATTTATTTTACTTGCACATATCTATTCTATTTATTTTATTTTATTAATATGTTTGGTTTTGTTCTCTGTCTCTCCCTTCTAGACTGTGAGCCCACTGTTGGGTAGGGACTGTCTCTATATGTTGCCAACTTGTACTTCCCAAGCGCTTAGTACAGTGCTCTGCACACAGTAAGCGCTCAGTAAATATGATTGATTGATTGACTGATTGATTTTCCTCCTGGAGGGGCTTCTCTCAGGGAGCGCCTCCATAGGGGTCACTCCTCTCCCCCTCCCAACCTTCAGGGTGCTGGAGACAGAGTTGGGCTCTGGTCTAGGAGTAGTGGCAATAAGCATATCTTGGCCCGGACAGTGGGCAACTTTCCTGTTGCTTCCATACTGGCACAGGGACCTCAACAGGCAGATTTTCACACCAATCAGATCATTCTTGGAGGAAATCAATCGGAGGCGGCAGATGGGACGTGCAGATCATAAACCAGTGTTTTAATTGGAAGAATCCAAACTACAAAGATTTCACAATAGCCTATCATCTAGACTGGTAGATTAACAAGATTGAGGCCACTAATCTATATCACATACCCACCCCTCAATATAGTAGGTTATAAAGGCTCATTAAAAGAAGAATAACTTGGAAGTCAAACACTTATGATGGGGTAATAAAATCACTTCACTAAAGAAGAACTTGAAAATTTGGGTTAGGCCACCCTGACCCAATCCACTCTCTCTACCCCTCTGGGGGATCTCTGACTGCGTTCTTCACAGGAATTGGAGGGATTGAGGGGGCAAGGTAACCCAACCTCCTTCACATACATTCACTAGGCCTGTCCTCACTTCTTTATTCTGCGCTTTCCATCTCTAGCCCCTCCTGGTGCTGGGGAAATGACAGGTGGTTGTGCCTGGCACATAGTGAGCGCTTAACAAATGCCATCATTATTATTATTATCTGGAGTTGGGGTGAAACTGTATGGTTGAGTTAGACCACTGAAGCAAGTCTAACTGTCCCAGGCCTCTGGTTGGGTAAAGAGTGCTCTCTTTAGGTTAGTTTAGCCCTGATAGAAATGAAAGCCACTAAGTCGACTCACTGCAAGCAATCCTGTATATATGTATATATGTTTGTACATATTTATTACTCTATTTCATTTGTACATATTTATTTTATTTTGTTAATTTGTTTTGTTTTGTTCTCTGTCTCCCCATTCTAGACTGTAAGCCCGCTGTTGGGTAGGGACCGTCTCTATATGTTGTCAACTTGTACTTCTCAAGTGCTTAGTACAGTGCTCTGCACACAGTAAGCTCTCAATAAATACTATTGAATGAATGAATGAATCCAGAGCCCAGTATAGTTAAGTATGTGAGTCAAAGGAGGACTAGAAAATCAGAGGAGAGGAAGAAAAGCGTCCCCCAGATAGAGGATAATAATAGAGGCTATTCCTTTCTTCAGGTAAACTTTTCCTACCACTGTAAAATTGAATAAAGTACTAGCCAACCCCATGGAACCCAGTTTACTTGGATTTCCTTAACTCAAGTCCTGGCGGTCTGTCACTTGGGCTTTCTGAACTGAACCCATTCATGATTTGAGTCTTTTAAGGATAATGATAATCACTCTTCAGATTGTAGAGGAATCTCTTCAAATTGGTCCGTGTTTCCTGAAGGATAGGCATTTAATGGCCAGAAAATCTACTTTTCTTCCAGAGTGTTGTTCCTGTTACTTTGCCCCCAAACTTGCATTCTATTCAAACACTGGGCAGAGCTCATGTTCAGTGCTAAGTCTTGTAGTTGACTGGAGATGCACCAAACTCAACTATAAAATAGCTATTTGTGGAGAAACTGAAACCTAAGATGGAAATTCACTGAGAAGTGGAGTGGCCAAATTGATAGAGTATGGCCCTGTGAGTCAAAAGAACCTGGTTCTAATCCTGGCTCTGTCACTTGTCTGCCTTGTGACACTGGCAAATCACTACATTTCTCTGTGCCCAGTTACCTCATCTGTAAAATGGGAATGAAGACTGTGAGCCCCATGCAGCATAGGGACTGTGTTCATCTGATGACCTCTGTGTCTACCGCAGTGCTTTAGTACAGTGCTTAGAACATAGTATAGCACTTAACAAATGCCATAATTATTAGCAGCTGTCTCAAGAATCTAGGGCACTTCCACAATCCCTTGTGAAACATTTTAAAGGACAGGATATTCAGAAACCTGCACTTCTTATCAGGTTACAGCACCAGGAATTTTTTTTTATCTCATCAAGAGACTATTTTAATTGTTTAACAATGTGTCAGAACCAGATGAATCTGTGAAAGGCAAATTTAAGGCAGGAATAATAATCCTGAGGCAAACTTTCCTCCATCTTCACATCAGTGTCTTCCGGAATTCATGGGCTTGGGAGGGAATGTCTCTTGTGGATGGCTTTTGATAAGGCCAGGAGTGAAACCTCTCTTTTGATCCACCCTCCTCCAGCAGACTATTAATTGTGGCCTGGCCCCGACTGAAAGAGTGTGTTCAGGTTTTAAAGCAGAAATCAAACTCTGCAAGTGGGAGAAGACGTGACCCATTTCCGCTAGCAAGAAACCCGTCACTACAAAGCGCACAGTTTTCTGTTTGCTTTGCCGATGTTTGGGGTTCTACACTTTTAATTAAAATCCATTAAGATGGTTCTATTTTTTTCCCCACTTCTCTCTCCCATGAGCTTGCTGGCCTGGGGTCTGTGGTGTCAGGGCTCTAATTGAAACAGCTGTTCTGCTTCCTCAGCCTCTTTTTTCATTCACCTTTCAAGATGTTGATGGATCTGTGGGGAGCTCTAGACTCTTTTCTGCAGATGTGCTTTTCAAACAGCCCCTTGTTGAGGGAGGAAGGAGGAGGCTTGCCTGTGCTCTGAGAATGTGGTGGTGTGCTGTACTTTGGGAGTAGGCTTGTGTGTGTTTATGTGTGTGTGTTTGTGTCCATTCCTGGCCAGGGAACAGAAAGATCCTTTACCAGCCTCCTCTGATGGAGGATATGCGCTGACATATTCTGTAACCTGCCAAGGCAGTGTTTACCAATCAGTCAATCAATCAATCAATCAATCGTATTTATTGAGCGCTTACTATGTGCAGAGCACTTTATAATAATAATAATGGTACTTGCAATTAGAACCCAGGTCCTTCTGACTCTAAGGCCCGTGCCATACGCACTAAGCCACACTCCTTCCTTAGCATTTACTATGTGCAGAGCACTGTACTAAGCACTTGGGAGAATAATAGTGTAGCCAAGTTGGTAGACATGTTCTCTGCCCACAAGGAGAAATAGTGTGGCCTAATGGATGGAGCATGGGCCTGGGAATCAGAGGGACATGAGTCCTAATCCTGGCTCTGCTATCTGTCTGCTGTGTGAACTTGGGCAAGTCACTTAACTTCTCTGTGCCTCAGTTACCTCACCTGTAAAATGGGATTAACACTGTGAACCTCATGTGGAACAGGGAGTGTGTCCAACCTGACAACCTTTTATCTACCCCAGTGCATAGCACAGTGCTGGACCATAGTAAGTTCTTAACAAATACCATTAAAAAAGAGCTTACAGTCTACAGGAATGGGTCAAAAACCTCTCTTCCCACAGTCCTCTGCTGAAACTGGCTATTATGGATCATCTATTGTGGCTCCATGCGTAAATCAGCTAAAAGATCTTCAGCACCGTCCTCCTAAGATTTGAGTTATTGGTGTCTACAGTGTACCTGCCAAGTGTCTCTGAACTACCCCTTACCACCCAAACTGAGAAGATCAGCCTTATTATAAACCCTAGACCCTGCTGGGGAAATTGAGCAGAGAGAAGCCTAGTAACACAGTCACGGGGATTACACTAGGTAAAGTGAGTGATAATTGGAAAATGAGAAAAAGGATCTGAGCAGTTACTGTCTGCTTCTGAATGGTCATTCTGTTCCCAGCCTTGCTTTTGGTGTAATGGGGGAGATTGGTCAGTGGTTTTTCTGTTGTCATTCCACACACTGAGCCTGGACAATGGCAGGTCGGACATGAGGAGACAAAGCATCCTATCGGGGGAAAGCTTCTTTGTGTGCGCCTTCTCGTTTGTGCCAGGATGCCCCCATTGGCCCTGAGGACAGATGGCCCTGCCATCCTGCCAGGTTAATGGGAATTTCTGTCATCATAAAAGCAGGATGATGTTCATTAAGTGCTTTCTTTTTGTGTAATGCTGGGGGAGTCACCTGGAATCTGACATCCCCCTGACCCACCCCATCTTAAACTCCTAAAGCTCTTAGAGGAGAAGGGAAACTCGCACCTCTTCCCTCCCCTCCACTGAGGTACCATCATCAGTGGTATTTATTGAGCACTTTAGTATATGCAGCTCACTATACTCAGAGCTAGGGAGAGTACGGTACATCAGAGTTGGTATTCATTCATTCAATCGTAATTATTGAGTGCTTACTCTGTACAGAGCACTGTACAAAGCGCATGCCCACAACCAGGTTACAGTCTCGAGGCAGACGAACCTTACAATGAATGATTCATATTTACAAAACTTGCATGTAAGTGTATATGTTTATGTACATGTATTGCACATGTATAGTTATGTGATTTTTATATATTGCATAATTTAGAAATATACATAACTTATAGATAGGTACATAAGTGCAGTTGGTAGAGTCCAGCGAAGAAGTCCTCCCCCTGGAAGGTCTGTGGACCATTGCTTTTTCTAAATGGAATTTGTTAAGCAGCTACTATGTGCCTGGCACTGTACTATGCTCTGGAGTAGATACAAGCTAACCACGGTGGACACAGTCCCTGTCTCACATGGGGCTCACAGTTGAAATCCCCATTTTACAGATGAGGTAACTGAGGCCCAGAGAAGTGAAGTGATTTGCCCAAGGTCACTCAGAAGACAAGTTGCAGAGCTGGGATTACAGCCCAGGTCCTTCTGACTCCCGAGTCCGTGCTCTATCCAGTAGGCAGTGCAGCTTCTCCTGAAGGACAAGTTGATGCCTTTTAAAGAGCAATGCCCATTGACAGATCAGTCTGCTAGGGGCTCTCTTTTCATCCCCATTGCTTATTACTGACAAGAAGGCATCACAGAATGCAAACTCCAGCCCCCAAATCCCCTTGCTTTTATCTCCTTCGGAGAGGATCTCAGGTTAGGACAAGAAAATGACAGTAATAATGAATCAACCCTCCAGTATATATACGTGAATGTTCAGCTACTCTTTTCTTCTTCCCTGGTAATTTTGCTCCAGGGGGGAAAACAACTCTGCAGCTACCTAGGGTTTTTTTGGTGTTTTTTACCTATCCCAGTTTTCAAGCTGGATGGAGTTGAGGTCAAGGTCACCCACACTCAATTCACGAGTCAGCAAAATCAGGCCCAGAAAAGGTTTTTCGTTCCCGGCTTCCCGAGGTGAGAACCATCCAGCTTCCCCTCACCTGCTGTTTCAATTTCTGGCTCTAGCACATCAGTACACGATGGTGATTTGAGAGCGTTCTGACCATCCTGGGTTCAGTCTCTGTCTAGATAACACACACGGCTGCTTTAGGCCCATCTGCGCCTTGAAGCTAGAACTGTTGGGAGCCGTTGCCACATTTGCATTCAGCAGGTATCGATCATTTTCACTAGTGAGGAAAATAGGAGCCCGGAAGGTGGTTTGTGTTTATTTAAGGCAAACGAGAGGACTCTGTGTTGGGCTCAGGGAGTCAATAAATCTGAATTGGGATTTAAAAAAAATCAAAGTGACCACTTTCTCTTTAACAGTTCTGCAGTGAGTGCACTGCACCTACAAAGCCTTACTAAAATTACATCTCCACCAAGAGGTCTTCTCTAAGCCCTCATCCCACTCCCTTCTGCGTCACCTATTCACTTGTATCGGTACACTTAAAGCACTTGGTAGTTAACCCAGCTTGAGCCCCACAGCACTTATGTATATATGTCTGTCTTCCCTCTAGACTGTAAGCTCCTTGTCCACCAACTCTGTACTGTACTCTCCCAGGTTTAGTGCAGTGTTCTACTCATAGTAATCCCTCAATATATACCACCAATTAATTCATTCACTCATTATCAGAGCCACCTTCTCATTTTGGGTTGGGGAAGGGGGAATGTTAAGTGATTTGAACTCAGGGCTGAGGTCATGAACAGTGAACATTCACTCATTCATTCATTCAATCATATTTATTGAGCGCTTCCTGTGTGCAGAGCACTGTACTAAAGCACTTGGGAAGTACAAGTCGGCAACATATAGAGATGGTCCCTACCTAACAATGGGCTCACAGTCTAGAAAGGGGAGACAGACAACCAAACAAAACATGTAGACAGGTGTCAAGTCATCAGAATAAATAGAATTATAGCTATATGCACATCATTAAAATAAATAGAATAGTAAATATGTACAAGTAAAACAAATACAGTAATAAACCTGTACAAATATATACAAGTGCTATGCGGAGGGGAAGGAGGTGGGGAGGGGGGGATGGGAGGGGGAGAGGAAAAACAGGGCTCAGTCTGGGAAGGCCTCCTGGAGGAGGTGAGCTCTCAGTAGGGCTTTGAAGGGAGGAAGAGAGCTAGCTTGGCGGATGTGGGGAGGGAGGGCATTCCAGACCAGGGGAAGGATGTGGGCCGGGGGTCGATGGCGGGACAGGCGAGAAAGAGACACGGTGAGGAGGTTAGCAGCAGAGGAGCGGAGGGTGCAGGCTGGGCTGTAGAAGGAGAGAAGGGAGGTGAGGTAGGAGGGAGCGAGGTGATGGAGAGCTTTGAAGCCGAGAGTGAGGAGTTTTTGCTTGATTTGTAGGTTGACAGGCAGCCACTGGAGATTTCTGAGGAAGGTAGTAACATGCCCAGAGCGTTTCTGTATAAAGATAATCCAGGCAGCAGAGTGAAGTATAGACTGAAGTGGGGAATATAGACTGAAGTGAACAGGCTCTCTGTAGTTCTACTCTCATCTGGTGTCATTTCCCCTTCACCTGAGTTCAAAGGCTGAAATTGAGGATGTGCCATGAACCCTGCATATTTAGCTGGTTGGTCATGTTATTCTATAATGCATTGAATTTATTACTCAGAATACAGAGTCAATTTGCTATTAATACTTTGATTTTGCATAGTGCTTTGATTTGTCCAAAGCACTTTTACATTACTGATCTCATTCTGTCCTCACAACATCCCTGTGAGGGAGGTATTAATATTCGCACTTTGCAGACAAGGAAGCTGAGGCCCAGAGAGGTTAAGCAACTTGCCCAATATCCTACAGCCAACACTGGCAGAGCAGAACCTAGAACCCAAATCTTCTCATGAGCTAAAGGCTTAGGAACAATAGTCCCTCATCGGGAGAAAGTGGGGACCGCATTGAGCAAACCAGAGGCAAAGCCGGACAAAGCACTATTGTGCCTTTGTTCCCCGGATTAAGATTCTTACCATTCAAAAAGCCTCCCCACTTATGTGCAAAGAAGGGCAAACTGAAAGGAGCAAGAAAACCTATGACTAAAAAGGAAGCCCTGTTGACAGGAAATGGGACATTGGACACCAGAGCTCCAAACCCATTTGTGTACCTGGTGTGATCAATTACAACTGCATCAGTGTCCACCATGGGTGCACAGAAATTGTCTCAGAGAAAGATGGCTCACAGCAGAGGGAAGAGAGAAGTGGGGACAGCAGATATGCTAGGGCCTGAAAATGTTGGTGATCAGTTTTTCCTCCACTGCTCTCCCTCCCTTTCCTCCTTCCTCCTCCCTTTGGCCCAAGGAGGTAGATTCTCCCCCACACAAATAATAAGCTACTAAATAAATTGGACATACTTAATAATCACAATAATAATTGTGATATTTGTTAAGCACTTACTATGTGCCAGGCACCGTTCTAAGAGCTGGTGTAGATATGAGATAATCAGGTTAGACATAGTCCCTGTCCCACATGGGGCTCACAGTCTTAATCCCCATTTTACAGATGAGGGAACTGAGGCACAGAGAAGTTAAGTGACTTGCCCAAGGTCACACAGGAGATAAGTGGCAGAGCCAGGATCAGAACCCAAGTCCCTCTGTCTCCCTGGCCCAGCTTTAACCACTAGGTCAAGCTGAGTTCTTACTGTGCATAAAGGACTATAGTAAATGCTTGGGAGAGGCCAATGAATGGTCAGCTGCCATTTTATTTGGCCCTTAAAATGCTCGGTGGCCATGTAATTTTTTTTTAGGGACTCACAGTTTGGTTTCCAGGTGTTTCTCCTATTCAGTACCTTCCTAACTGCAGGGATGGATATACACATCTTGTTGAAATTGCCTGTCACTTGGGCATAAAGCTTGCACAACTGATGAAAATACCCCAAACATCTGCTCTACCTCGTTTATGCTTTCAAAAAAAATTCTGATGTGGGAAAATGTCAAGTTGAGAGTCTATAAGTTTCTACTGAATACATATTGTGGGTTAGAAGGCAAACTGCTGCCTTTCTCCTGAAAACCTGTTCATCAAAGTTTCAGGAGGGAACAGCCAAGAAAGGTTCAAATTAGCCCTTCAGGGTTTCTTATTCTAACTGGGCTTCACTGCCTGCTCGGATTAATTTTTAATGAACAACAAAGAAAACGTGTTGTTGGTTAATTATTGTGACTGGTGGCAGATGCTTAGTGTTGAAAAAAATCTCTGGAGTCACATCACTTAAAGGGACCTTGTCAAAATTAAAAGCATATTTTGAAATAAATTTCCTGACCCGCTGTACATCTACTTTTTGCTCTAGGTATACCGGCTGGGCTCCTTTCTCCCACTGATTAAGCTTGTCTGCAGTTGGCAAGTCAGCTGGGTTTTTAAGCAGCTTTGCCAATAGAAAATATATAAATATACCAGCCCACATGAGACTGTGTTGTAAAATCTTTTTTCTTTCTTATTTGATCAAACACAAATTACTACTCCTCCTGGCCAAATTATTACATAGCAGTGACACTACAATCTTTCAGCCATTTTCCTTTTCTAACTGTAATGCAATTCATTCATTCAGTTGTGTTTATTGAGAGCTTACTGTGTGCAAAATACTGTACTGAGGGCTTGGGAGAATACAGTATGCGCTTGGCAGAGTATAGCATAATGCAACGCAATAATGCGGTTTGCCCCATTGCTGCTTTTGTTTTCACTTCCACTGAAAATGGAAATTTACAGCACCAAAAGTTCGAGGTTCATTCCCCTACCTGCTTTGAAAGGTGTGTAAAAACAATCCTGTGGGATTGAATAGGGTGAACCCATTCACTGGAACTGACCTGCATTTCCAAACAAGAGATAATTACTTAAATTGGGGGATCTGCTTCTAACCGCCCTTCTGTAAAAACCATTTCTGAATATTTGGCCTGATCTAAGTAGATCATATTCTTCCAGAAGGTCATTATTGCTACAGAATCCAATGCTAAGTGTGTGTTTGTATATCTCTTTCCACCAAGGAGCTCTCAGATATGATTTTATTCATTCCACATGCCTGTCAAGGTAAGTAAGGGATGGCCATTCTAATCCCCATTTTATAGAAAGGGAAATTGAAGGAAAAATAGGGGCAGTAACTAGCCTTGAGACACACATTGAGATGGTAGAAGCAGAGGCAGGAATAAAATCCATGTATTCTTATATCCCAAGGCAGTTCAATGCACTAGGACGTGCTGCTAATATGAACACCATCTTGGCACTCTGTGCATATTTCAAAACGCTTGTACTAAACTTATAATGAGTTCTTGGACTGAGTTATCCCCTAAGTGGAAGAAATTCTCAGTGAAAGTATTTCTCTGTGAACACCTGTGGATTTGGTGGTCAGATGTGACACTGGATGAAAAAGGCAAAGTGAACAGTTTCACACCCAGAAGCTCTGGCTCGCTTTAACCTAATCCTGAAAATAAGTGAAAAATCATGTCCTGACCCAGAAATGTCTGGCTTGTTCATTGGTGTCTTAGCATGGAACAGGGAACTGAGTAAGCTCTTACTAAATATGACCACCATCAAACATTTTATCCGTTCACCAGCTGCAAAATAAATGAAATCAGCATTAATGATAATTGTGGTATTTGTTAAGCACTTTATGCTAAGCACTGGGGTGGGTGAAGTATAATCTGGTTGGACCCAGTTCCTGTCCCACATAGGATTCATAGTCTAAGGGGGAGGGCGAACAAGGATTTAAACCCCATTTTACAGATGAGGCAACTGAGGCCCCGAGAAGTTAATTGACTTGCTCAAGGGTACTCAGGAGGGAGTTGGAGGAGCTGGAATTAGAACCCAGATCCCCTGACTCCTGGGCCCATGGTTTTTTCCACTAGGCCACGCTTTTTCTCGAGTGATTGTCTTCTTGTCCACCATCGGTCATCATCAGTGGTATTTACTGAGCCCTTACAGTTTGCAGAACACTATAATAAGGGCTTGTCCCAAGTGGCTATTCGCAAGGCTGCCTGGACTAAAAAAAGGTGGCCTCTCACTATGGTATTCAAGATAGTGATGTTTGTAAGACCGTGCAGTCTGCCCAGATAATTGTTATTAGTTTTTTTTGTTAAGCACTTATTCGTTACGCACTTACTATGTGCCAGGCACTGTTCTAAGCACTGGGGTAGATACAAAGTAATCAGGTTGGACACAATCTCTGTCCCACGTGGGGCCCACAGTCTTATTCCCCATTTTACAGATGAGGTAACTGAGGCCCGGAGAAAAACGACTTTCCCAAATTCACACAGCAGATGGGTGGCAGAGCCGGGAGTAGAATCCAGGTCCTTCTGAGACCCAGGCCCTTGCTCTGTTCAGTAGACAACGTTGTCAACAGCCCAAGCCCCTGGACTACCAAACTCATCCCTTGACTTAACCGGGAGTAAGCATTTAAAGCTCATGATACAGGGAAGAGTGGAAATGGCTCAAACCACTAGCTCCCGTTCCCCCTCCCCACCCCTCTCCAGGCCACCTCAAAGTGCCAGCCTCACTCTTTGAAACAATATCCCGATTATTATTCATTGTTTCTGGGAACATGGGGGAGTTTACCATTTACCGTTTCACGTCAACCTAGGATTTATGGGCCTGTTTTGAAATTTTACCTCTGGGCTCGATAACTGCAATTCCCTTTTAATCGGTCTCTTAGACACTTCAGTCAAAAGGCTTCAATTATTTCCAAACCCGGCTGCCACTGGGAATCAGGCAGCCTAAGTGGTTGACTCATATTACCTCCGTTCGGAAGCCTGGAGGTGGGGCTCCCAACGTGTGGGCTTGTCAGCACTTTCAAGATCCTTCGTGGACATCTTGCATTTGGATTTGCATCCTTTATTCACTCCTCTCTCAGCCCCACAGAACTTATGTTAATATCTGCAGTTTATATCAATGCCTGTCTCTCCCTCTCACCCGTAAGCCTGTTGTGGGCAAGGAACGTGTCTACCAACTCTGTTCTACTTTACACTTACAAGCACGTAGTAAAGTGCTCTGCACACAGTAAGCTCTCAATCAATAGGATTGATCTGTGATCACAATGTGGGATTTTGGGGCCCTCTGATTTAACTGGAGGCTTCAACGCCTCGCCAAGCTCTGAGGCCAGGGAAGAATCTGTCAGAGCCCTCCAGAGAGAATGGGTTTCCAGTTCGCCTAAATGGATCTGACTTCTGTAACTGGGCCGAGTTGGGTTCTGACCATCAGGACCTGGGGAGCCAGAGTTTTAATTTGATGCAATCTTCCAGAAGTGCACATCTCGTGAAAATGTGAATGTTCTTTCCATCAAAGCATGGTTTTCTCGGTTACAAGGAAGAGACAGCCCAGTCTGGTGGGTAACTTTTCACAGTCAGGCTGCATGGTGAGGCTTTGAAGGGGGCAGGGTGTGCTTCTCTCAATCAGTGGTGTTTATTGAGAATTTGCCGTGTGCAGAGCACTGTACTAAGTGTTTGGGAGAAGCAGCGTGGCTCAGTGGAAAGAGCCCGGGCTTGGGAGTCAGAGTTCATGAGTTCTAATCCCAGCTCTGCCGCATGTCTGCTGTGTGACCTTGGGCAAGTCACCTCACTTCTCTGTGCTTCAGTGACCTCATCTGTAAAATGGGGATTAAGACTGTGAGCCCCATGTGGGACAACCTGATCATCTTGTATCCCTCCCAGTGCTTAGAACAGTGCTTTGCACATAGTAAGTGCTTAACAAATGCCATCGTTATTATTTATTATTACAATCCAATAGTTGG
Organism: Tachyglossus aculeatus; assembly: GCF_015852505.1. Classification (NCBI taxonomy): domain Eukaryota; kingdom Metazoa; phylum Chordata; class Mammalia; order Monotremata; family Tachyglossidae; genus Tachyglossus; species Tachyglossus aculeatus. The sequence continues at coordinate 25,139,139 of NC_052074.1, read as the reverse complement.
TATACATGTTCCCTGCCCACCAGGGAAGCAGCATTGCCTAATGGAAAGAACAGAGGCTTGGGATCTAATCCCAGCCCTCCACTTGTCTGTTTTGTGATCTTGGGCTAGTCTCTTAACTTCTCTGTGCCTCAATTATCCCATCTGCAAAATGGGGATCAAGACCATGAGCCCTCTGTGGGACAGGGACTGTGTCCATCCTGATTACTTTGTATCTACTCCGGTACTTAGTACCGTGTCTCGCATATGGTATTTAACAAATATTTAAAAATAAAGAAAATGCTTAGAGCTTACAGTGGGAGACAGACATTAAAATGGATAACAGATGGGGAAATCGAGTATAAGAATCTTTCCATAAGTACTGTGGGGCTGGGGTGAGTATCAGAGTGCTTAAAGGATATGCAGCCGAGTCCCACTCGCTCATCTCCTGCCTGCTTGCGCCCAGGTGCCCCTAATCTCAGATGACACCGAGGAGAAAGGAAATAGCAAATTCCAGTCGGAAGAGTTAGCACTATCAGGGAACACAGAGGCATAGGAGACGCTGGCTGATAGTCACTTGCATTCATTCTCCTAGGGAAACAGCATGGTGTAGTGTGTAGAGCATGGTTCCCCTCCTTCCTCTCCCCCTCCCCATCCCTCCTTACCTCCTTCCCCTCCCCACAGCACCTGTATACATATGTGTGTGTGTGTGTGTGTGTGTGATCATATCATATAGAGAGAGAGAGATATATATGCATGCATATATATGCATGTATATATGTTTGTACATATTTGTACATGTTCGTACATATTTATTACTCTATTTTACTGGTACATATTTATTCTATTTATTTTATTTTGTTAATATGTTTTGTTTTGTTGTCTGTCTCCCCCTTCTAGACTGTGAGCCCGCTGTTAGGTAGGGACTGTCTCTACATGTTGCCAACTTGTACTTCCCAAGCACTTAGTACAGTGCTCTGCACACAGTAAGCGCTCAATAAATATGATTGAATGGATGAATGGTCCTTGGAGTCAGAAGGTCAAGCATTCTAATCCCAGCTCCACAACTTGTCTGCTTCACTTCTCTTTGTTTCAGTTATCTTTTCCTCTCCTCCTCCCCATCCACCCCACCCTACCCCGTTCTCCTCCCCATAGCCCTTCTATATATTTGTACAGATTTATTACTCTATTGTACTTGTACATATTTACTATTGTATTTATTTTGTTAGTGATGTGTGTATAGCTGTAATTCTATTTGTTCTGATGATTCTGACACCTGTCTACATGTTTTGCTTTGTTGTGTGCCTCCCCCTTCTAGACTGTGAACCCGTTGTTAGGTAGGGACCGTCTCTATATGTTGCCGACTTGTACTTCCCAAGCGCTTAGTACAGTGCTCTGCACACAGTAAGTGCTCAATAAATACGATGGAATGAATGAATAAAATGGGGATGAAGACTGTGAGCCCCATGAGGGACAGGGACTGTGTCCAACCGGATTTGCTTGTATTCGCTGTAGTGCTTAGTACAGTGCCTGACACATAGTAAGCACTTAACAACTACGATTATTATTATTAGAATAAGCACTTTAACACCTGCCCCTCAGTACTTATATACATAACATCATACTCTCCCACTTCTACTCTCTCATTGCCCCTAACTGTAGTTTATTTTTAACATCCGTCTCCCCTTCTAGACCATAAGCTTCTTTTGGGCAGGATTTGTTTCTCCCAACTCTATTGTATTATATGCTCCCAAGCTCTTAGTTCAGCACTCTGCACATAGTATGTTCTCAGTGAGAAGCAGCATTTTGTACTTCGATTTCCCCGTCTGTAAATTGGGGGTGATGACAGTAGCTCTCAGTCTCTGTGAGGTAAGAGCAACAACATGGAACTCTTTGTATGAAACTTGTATATAAACACTAGAGTGGAGAGCATCAATCACAAGCTTTGAAAATTTAGGGTGTTCATGTCCTTCACTTTTTTAGGTGGTAACCTTATCTTAAGTCACTCCAGAGAGGATTCAGTTGCCCCTCCTGACCTATCTTCCAGAAGCTCTTCCTGCAATTCATCCATTGTGCAGTGTTCTGTATGTAGGGAGTTCTCTTCGGCTGCTTGAATCTGAGCCATCTTTGGTTTGGCACAGACAAGCTGCCATGCAGGCTCAAAGATCCATCACCCATAGGCATCACCTCCAACTCTCCCCTGCCACTGTGTCTTCCAGGCAAAGTTGACTGTGAGGGAGGAAAGGAAGAGCTGCTTTTTTGGTCCCAAACTGAACAGCTGCAAGAACCTTCCCTGGCCCGGAGGCTTGTGGATCCTTTGTACCTGTGCCTCTGACTCTGATCTGAGTTTTGTTTTGTGTTATTTGTTAAGCACTTACTATGTGCCAGGGCCTAGGGTGGAATCAGCTAAGCAGGTTGGACTCTATCCATGTCCCACATAGTACATTAAATGGTTGTTAATCCCCATTTTACAGATAAAGTAACTGAGGCCCAGAGAAGTGACTTGCCCAGGATGACCCAGCAGACAAGTGGCAGAGCTGAGATTAGAACCCAGCTCCTTCTGACTCCTATGTCTGGATTCTGAAGCAGCATGGCTCAGTGGAAAGAGAACGAGCTTTGAAGTCAGAGGTTATGGGTTCAAATGCCGGCTCCACCAAGTGTCAGCTGTGTGACTCTGGGCAAGTAACAAATTCTCTGTGCCTCAGTTACCTCATATGTAAAATGGGGATTAAAACTGTGAGCCCCCCGTGGGACAACCTGAGCACCTTGTAACCTCCCCAGTGCTTAGAACAGAGCACACAGTAAGCACTTAACAAATACCATCATCATTATTATTATTAGTTGCTATAGTCTGGACCTTGTGAACCCTCACATAGGGAACCCAGCAGAAAACCCCTGACCTGTTCTGCGTTTCTCAACCTGATGGCTCTCCTGGCCCCAGCATTCCTGCAGGTGTGTGGCAGGGGAAGAAAAGGATAAAATTCTGCCATCACTGCCCAGCCTCAAGAGAGCTGTGCCTTCTGCAGAGCAGTGAGATGCCAGGCTTCATGATCTACAGCTGAGAGCTCTGGGCTTAGTGATGAATTTTACCACCTTACCCTCCAGATCCAACTTTCATTGGCTTCTTGGGGTTTTTTGTTGTCGTTTTAGCCAAACTGCTCTGTAAGGGCTTGGTTTTGCTCCAGTAGCTACCTGGGGATAGTCTGACCTCGGATTTATTTGGTTTGTTCCCCTGAGAAACTCAGAGCTTTGAAAAGATCTCTTGAGGAAAGTTGAGGCTGATCAATCATTGGTATTTACTGTGCGATTACCCCGTGCCGAGCATTGTTCTGAGTGCTTGGAAAATACGATAGAGTTAGTGGACACGATCCCTGCCCTTGAAGAGCTTACAGTCCAGTGGAGAGGACAGACAGGAAGATAAATTGCAGGTGGGGGGAGAAACAGAGTTTCAAGATAAGGACAGTGTTATCTAGAGGGTGAGTAGCCTAGTGTGAGGTGATATGGTTGTGCCAAAATCGTGGTAGATATAGGAAAATGGGACCCTGTTTAAAGACACATATACCAGAACTCTATGGATACACATACCAAAATTCTACAAATACACATACCAGAATGACTTTATGACAGAGGGACGTTCTGAAGAGGGTGTGTTCATGGAATTGCTATAGATTGGAAACGACTAGATAACATTTGAAGAAGTTTAAGGATGACTCATTTTCCTGGTGGATTAGGTAGCCCACTTAGACTGAGAGTGGTGTCTATCACCCCAGCAGAGAGGGTGGAAGAGATGGGCTTCTCTCTTTGCACCTGGGCTTCTGCCCCAGAATCAGTCGATCAGTGGTGTTCACTATGTTTGTGATCTCTGCCCACAAAGAGTTTTAAGTCTACAGGGAAGAGGAGAATGTGCAGCCACTGAGCAAGGGCCTGTTCTGAACCCTTCTCCCACTGGCTGCTCACAGCTTTGACAGCTGTGGAAATGCCCCAGAAAGGAAGGGATTTCAGGTCCTTGGAAAAGGAGGTGGCGATGAGTCCACCATAGAAGATAATAACAGTAATGCTATTTAAGTGCTTCCTATGTGTCAAGCACTGTTCCCTCCTTCCAGCTCCACCTGGCTGACTCTAGGATTTGCTTACAGAACTGGAGCGTATGACTCAGGCTACCAGTCCCTGTGAAGTTTCATCCCAGCCTCTCTACTCAGGCAGAGATTTATGATGGAAGAGAACCCTGTGGATCCTCGCTACTGACTTTTATTTGGCTAGGAGAGCTAGGATTTGATTAGAGCCAATCAATGCGTCAATGTGTTAAATGTCACTTAGTCCACTCCTCGGGGCTTTGAGTAATGTGAGTCATTTGAGTGGAGGCAGGAAGGATATAGTGAGAGCACAAGGGAGAGCTAGGAAACTGCCAATGGAGCCGGGAGAACTCTTGCCTAAAAGCAAGCTCTGTGTTTGCAAGCAGACATGACAAACATACAGAGGTAGAATCCAGTAATTCTCCTCTTGGAGCTATGCCTTTGAGTCTCCAAATGTTTTATTTCCCTCCACTTCTTTCTCCTTCTTACGGAGGGTGATGTTAAAAAGGAAATCAGCCAATCTGCTTGGTGGGGAAAAAAAAATCTTGCCAAACAAATACGCTTCCAGGTTGGTATTGGAGGATGGGTGGGAAACCAAAGCCCTCCTTCCCCCACCTTCTATATGTCCATCGTCCCATCCCCCTCTCCCCAGTTTCTTTTCCTCATACTCCCATAGCAACTAGCATGTGGCGTGCCCACATGTTGTGAGAGAGAATTAGAAAAGTCAAATGATCACCAGGGACTCCAATCAGCCACTTCGTCCCCCGCCAGGCAGATTGCCTGACAAATCCATGAAAGGCGGAATCCCTCCGCGGCACCGTCTCCGACATGGTTCTATAATCGTTCATGATTTCTGTTGGCGGGTGGGCGTGCAAGAAAACATTTTCATTCCTCTCCCTTCCGGTCCAAGAACCTGCTGTGCCACTGGCCCCGGCTTCCAGATCTGTGTCCTGGAACTGATCCCTGATTTCCGGAGAGGGGAGGTGGTTTGCCCAGGGATTCACATTTCAAAAAGGGTGGGTACAATCAAGAAATAACTTGGAAGTTGAGCCCATTCCTCAGCAAATTCCTTGCTGAATTCTGAGTCTCTCAGTTAATTGTATTTATTTAGCGTTTATTCACTGAGTGCAGAACACTATACTAAGCACTTGAGAAGGTACAATATAACAATAAACAGACGCATCCTCTGCCCACAACAAGCTTGCAGTCTAGAGTGATAATAGTGGTATTTGTTAAGCACTTACTATGTGTCAGGCACTGTATTAAGTGCTGGGGTAGATACAAACTAAACCGGTTGGACACAGTCCCTGTCCTACATAGAACTCACAGTCTTAATCCCCTTTTACAGATGAGGTAACTGAGGCACAGAGAAATAAAATGACTCACCCATGGTCACACAGCAGACAGGTGGTAGAGCTGGGATTAGAAATCACATCCTTCTGATTCCCAGGCCCGTGCTTTATCCTCTAGGCCACGATGCTTCACAATTCAGACTCTTTCCAGAAGGATTTGCATGGGTTGGAGAACCTGGTTCTTTCCCCCAGTTAAGCCCTCTTTCTCCCAACTTCCTCTCTTTTCTATGTTGCCTTTGTACTCAAATGTGTCCCCTTTCATCACTTGGTTTTTGCCCCAATCTCAGCCCCACAGAACCTATGTGCACATCTGTAATTTATTTATTTTACAGTAAACTCTGCTTCTCCCTCTGGTCCTGGAGCTCGCTGTGAGCAGGGAAGGTATCTGCCAAATCTGGTGCATTGTTCCCTCCTAAGTGGTTAGGGCAGTGCTCTGCTCACAGTAAGTGCTCAGTAAATACCGCTGACTGATTGTTTGCATCAGAAGGTTGCTTGGTCCTTGTTAATAATAATAATAATAATAATAATAATAATAATAATAATAATAATGGTATTTAAGTACTTACTATGTGCCAAGCACTGTTCTAAGCACTGAGGGAATACCAGGTGAGCAGGTTGTCCCACGTGGGGCTCACAATCTTAATCCCCATTTTACAGATAAGGTAACTGAGGCACAGAGAAGTGAAGTAACTTGCCCAAAGTCACACAGTTGACAGTTGGATGAGCTGGGATTTGAACCCATAACCTCTGACTCCAAAGCCCGGGCTCTTTCCATGGAGCCACGCTGCTTCTCCTTGTTGAGGATCTTGCCCCTAGAGTCAACTCTTGCTACAAGGCACTCAGTCCAGAGATGCCATCTGAACTTTCTGAACAAGGACTCTTCTGTCTTAGTACTGTCAATACAGCGTTCTGCACAAGTAGGTGGTCATTAAATACCATTGATCGATTTCTGCCCTCTGCGACTCACCTAATGAGAAACAAATTTCTAACCAGCAACAGGGCAATGGTTTCCAGCCCAAAAGGTTTCCATTTTCACTTCAAGTTCAGACTGCAGTGGTGGATGTTTTTTTTTTTCCTAGACCAGCTGAAAACCTGGAGGCAGGATGTTTAATCCAATGCACACCATGTCCTAACAAATAATTTTTCCTGTTGTGCGACGCACTTGCCGTTTTCAGCACCTGGTGATGTTTTCGTTTTTGTCTCCTTGTTTCAAGTCCCTCTTGAAGCATCTGCTCAAAAAAGCCACTCCTTTCTTGATGGCAGCACACCAGGTTGGCCTGTCTGCCTGGCTTGTCACCAACTTCGAGCTGACAGGCTAACTTCTCCCAAATTAAGCTTCACCTATGTCTTGTTGCGTCCTCTGCAGTCTCCCTGTTACGTGTGTCAGCAGAGAGAGAAGTTAAATCTCTAATCTCCCTTCAGATCTTAGGACCGTTTGCTGTCTTTTTCAAAACCCTAGCAATCCATTCTGGACTCCTCTCCCTTTCTCTTCCATTCTTCTCTTCAGCACTTAGTACAATGCCTGGCAACATAGTAAGCATTAACAAATACCATTGTTGTTATTATTTTTCCCATCTTTCCTTCCCCCCAACATTTCTCCCTTCCTTTAACTCCCTCCTGGACCTCTCCCTCTTTCACCGTTCTTGCTCTTCCTACAATTCCCCACCCACCTTTCTCCCTTTTGCAAGAAAACTTGGGTGTCTAAGTTGTTAAAACTCACATCTTATCCTCCACCCCCTTTCCTGTGTGTAACATCTGTGGAAAGTGCACTGAAAGAGCCAGTTTTCAAGGTACTGTTCCTCTATGTAACAGTCAACACTCTGTGGGCACCCCTAATCCCACCTTTGCTCAAAGACCCAGGCAGCAGGCAGGAATAAATCTAGAAGGAACCGAAAGGGCCTCTTGGCCTGGGACTCAAAGGCCTGGGAGTCTGCAGATTTGGGCTCTAATCCCAGCTCCACAAGTCTCTTAATAATAATAATAATGATGGCATTTATTAAGCACTTACTATGTGCAAAGCACTGTTCTAAGCACTGGGGAGTTTACAAGGTGATCAGGTTGTCCCACGTGGGGCTCACAGTCTTAATCCCCATTTTACAGATGAGGAAACTGAGGTCCAGAGAAGTTAAGTGACTTGCCCAAAGTCACACAGCTGAAAAGTGGCGGAGCCGGGATTTGAACTGATGTCCTCTGACTCCAAAGCCCGGGCTCTTTCCAGTGAGGCACGCTGCTTCCCCAGGGCCTAAATATCCTCATCTATAAGGTGGCCTAGTGGAGTCACTCTGGGTCTGAGAGTCAGAAGACCTTTTTTATGATATTTAAGTGTTATTATGTGCCAGGCACTAAACTAAGCACCAGGGTAGATACAAGCTAATTCATTCATTCAAATCAATCGTATTTATTGAGATCTTACTGTGTGCAGAGCACTGTACTAAGCGCTTGGGAAGTAATCAGGTTGGACACAATCAATATCCCACTTGGGGCTCACACTTTTAATCCCCACTTTACAGATGAGGTAACTGAGGGACATAGAAGTTAAGTGATTTGTCCAAAGTGACAAAACGGACAGTTGATGGAGCTAGGATTAGAACCCAGGTCCTTCTGACTCTTAGGCCTGTGCTCTATCCACGAGGCAATGCTGCTTCCATTAGAACCTGTCTTCTAATCCCAGCTCTGCCACTCAACTGCTGTGTTACCTTGAGCAAGTCACTTAACTTGTACATATCCCAGTTTCATCTTCCGTAAAATAGGTATTCAATACCAATTCTCCCTCCTACCTAGACTGTGAACCCCATGTGGGGCAAAGACTGTGTAGTTATCTTGTATCTATACAACTACTTAGCTACATGGTTGGTACATAGTAAGTGCTTAGCAGATACCACCATTACTACTTGGTGTTATTATCTGTACTCTCTCCCCCTTAAACTGTGAGTTCTATGAGGTCAGGAACAGGCTGCTCTAATTTTATTATATCTACCCTACTACTTAAGGCAGTTTTGGGCATATAGTGAACAATGAACAAATACTATAATTGTTGTCACTATTACTATCATTATCATCATTATTGTTTGGTATTATTATCACCATCATCATCACAATCAACATCATCTAAGCTGTGGAGAGGTTGGTCATCATTTTGGCTCCCAGCTGGCATAGTTGAGCCATTAGCTATTGGGATGCTGTTGGTTGCCACTGACTGGACTGTCCCCAGTGATCCCAAAAGATCCCAAAACTGCCTAAGGAAAGATACCGTCCACTGGTACGGGCCACCCGCATGGGGGTAAGGCCCTGAGCCTCACTCACTTCTGGATGCATTGGCCCAATTCAACTAGGCCAGGTTCCCCGTTTTTAGAGCTGCCGCTTTACCCAGTTGGGAACAGACTCAGCACCCAAACCAGTTGAAAAACCTGGGTTTCTCTGCCCGCAGATCTTCATTCCAAATCCACCCGCTTTCTAGAGTGGATGGAGGGATGACAGGATAATGAAGCCCGGACTGATTTAGGGGAAGACATGGTGTTTCACGCCGAGCAACACTGGAAATTAACAAACAAAAGTGACAACCAAGTTAAAATGTGGGCATTTTTTCCTGCTAGCCCCAATAAAAATGGCCTAAAATATAAGCTGATTTAATATAAACTATAAAAAAAAACTGCTGAATGGCTTCTATGTGCTGTAGAATTAATGAGAGGTATATTTTAAGGAAAACCAGTCACTCAAGCTTTTTGTAAGGGATCAATTTTTCTTCTTTTCTGTATTAATGGTGGCCAGTAACCACAGATCCACTTCCTGTCCCTTACTGCTTATACTGTTATGTCTGGATCACATCTGTCAGAAATCCCCCTGAAAAAAAAAGAAATATGGACTACCTAACTGATATGAGCAAAAAAAACTGCACGGAAGTCTAGATGTTTATTGTAGTATATGAAGCACTTCTTTAAATGCACGACCCTGCCACTTGTCAAAAAATTCCCTTAGAGAACAGAAATGTGAAGAATTAGCTGACATCTGCATAAAATCCTGGGTAAGTTTAGATGCTTGTTGTCGTACATGAAGCACTTCTTTACAGGATCCTGCCACTTACCAAAAAAAAAAAAATCCCCATGAAAAAAAGAAATGTGAATTGATGATCCTAAGGAGGTAAGTGTACTCCCAAGGGATGGGCAGATATTGTCTCATTCATCCCTCACCTCTGAGTGAAGTAGGGAGCAGCTGTTTTTAGATCCATTTTCCAACTGGGAAAATGAGGCACAGAGTAAAGATGGTATTCCCAGAAAGATAGTGGCAAATTCATGAACATAACCCACATCTCTTAGATCCCAGTCCTGTTTCCTAGCCAATAAGTCATCTTATAACTTGATCATTGTTTTTTAATCTCTCCCCAGCTCTTCGATAGTAATAATTACGGTATTGGTTAAGTGCTTACTATGCATCCGATACTGTATTAAGCGCTGGGGTAGATACAAGATAATCAGGTCGGACACAGTCCCTGTTCCACATGGAGTTCACTGTCTTAATGAATTTTTTGAGTTAACAAATACCAAATACCCACCCCTAGCTCCTGGCTTTCCCCAATTTAAAATCCCCTTTTCCCAATGTCAGACACTATCTTTAAGGCTTTTCTAAAATACCAACTACATCAGTTGTACTTTTCTAAAATACCAATTACCACCTAATATCGTTGGATTTAACTGCAAGCGTCAGGAAGAGAACCTCCAGCTCCTAAGAACCCCTTCCTCCCTAATTATAATAATGTTAATGATGGTATTTAAGTGCTTACTACCTGTCAAGCGCTGTTCTAAGCACCGGGGAAGCAGCGTGGCTCAGTGGAAAAAGCCCAAGATTTGGAGTCAGAGGTCATGGGTTCAAATCCTGACTCTGCAACTTGTCAGCTGTGTGACTTTGGGCAAGTCACTTCACTTCTCTGGGCCTCAGTTACCTCATCTGTAAAATGGGGATGAAGACTGTGAGCCCCACGTGGGACGACCTGATCACCTCGTAACCTCCCCAGTGCTTAGAACAGTGCTCTGCACATAGTAAGCACTTAGCAAATACCATTATTATTATTATTATTATTATTATCAGAAATACTTTCTTAATAAATTCCCAACACCCCAATCATGTCACACCAGCACTCAACGTTACTACTTGTGTGCTTTAATCCTTTCTTCTGCACTCTTGTACATATGTATGCTTGCACTTATTGCTGCATTTATCTGTACATTCAATTATTCATTCAGCTGTTTCATCTTGTTGTGTTTAAACTGTTTCCAGCTGTATCTTTGTCCTTCCTCCAGCTTTCAGAATCTGTAAATCATTTTTGTCTGTCTTCCCCCATTAGACTGTATGCTTCTTGTGGGCCAGAAGCATGCATCTGGCTAATATTGTACTTCCCAAGCACTTTATACAGAGCCTACCAACTCAGTAGGTGTCCAATAATGCCACTGATTCTTTAAAGTCCACTGTCTGATTTTCCCTGGGTTCAGCCTAAAGTCTTTTCAGTCCCTAAACTCATGGGCACAGACTAATTAATAATAATAGTAATAATTGTGGTGTTTAAGTGTTTATTATGTGCCAATCACTGTACTAAGCTCTAGGATGGATACAAGCAAATCGGGTTGAACAGAGTCCCTGCTTAAAGAAGTCACACTAGACCACATTGCTTCCTTTATTTCTCTCTCTCTCTCTCTCTCTCTCTCTCTCTCTCTCACACACACATACACACACAAAAACACACGGATGAATTTTGAGCAAAGATAAGATATTGGATAGTAATAATAATGATGGCATTTGTTAAGCGCTTACTATGTGCAAAGCACTGTTCTAAGCACTGGGGAGGTTACAAGGTGATCAGATTGTCCCACGGGGGGCTCACAGTCTTAATCCCCATTTTACAGATGAGGTAACTGAGGCACAGAGTAGTTAACTGACTTGCCCAAAGTCACACAGCTGATAGTGGCGGAGCTTGGATTAGAACGAATGACCTCTAACTCCCAAGTCCGTACTCTTTCCACTGAGCCAAGCTGCTGGTGCAGTACCATACTAGGTTGTTTTCCCTGCATATCCCAAACACAAACATTTTCTGGGTTTTTTTTTTTTTTAATTCTCTTACAGTTGGGTAGCATTAAGACTTAAGCAGGACTTCATTGTTCTTGGGCTCAATTTTTCCGCATTCTTCATTCAGATATATCAATCAATCAATCGTATATATGAAATCGTATGGGGCGAAGTTGATGAAAATTAAAATATGACGATTTGTTCATTCTACTCCCATCCCACAAACTCAAAGCCGAATTTATATGTCCTTCGAAGTAGGGGAGAGACCAGCTAGAGAGTTCTTGTTTCCTTTCCGTTTAAAGAATATTACCGTTGGTGAGTTTTTCTCCATTAGTCAGTGTGCAACTGTTTGGGTGTCGTTATCCTTCTCACATGCCCAGATTGTCGAGGTGTGATGTGACACACACCGTTGCGATGCTGATGTACTGACCTCATTGCCTGTGATCCTGTCTTGTCATTTGTTAGTAAGTATGGTCTTTGGGTGACATGTGTATAGTGGAGCTGTCATTTGTATTTGAAGATGACACTACTGGGAATGAGAGCCTAGCCATCCATGAAAATACCCATCCCCAACCTACACAGTGTTTAAAAATCGTATTTACCGCACTAATGGGTTTACTATTTGCAGCAACTGTTGCTGTTTTTGAATGCGTCTGATGAGCAGACGCCCCCGCTTAAAGAAAGCAGCGCCTCCCCAGATTTCTCCCCACGCTGCTGCTGCAGCTGTTCCCAGCTGTCCCCTGTGATGTCGGGTTGTCTGAGGCTGCTTTCCTCAAACTACAGGCTGTTTGTTCCCCCCTTCGGCAACTGCCGGAGAGCCCCATCTTCATCTTCTCTTGTCCCACCCACCAAAGGCTGTTGCCCTGGTCATGATAAGCTGACTTCCAGGTTATCACAGTTGGTTATCCTTTTTCTGCCATTTGATGTTCAGGCTAGCTCGACATCAGCCTTACTCTTCCCTCCTTTAAAGCCTCACTGAAGGCACATCTCCTCCAAGAGGCTTTCCCTGACTAAGCCCCCCTTTCCTCTTCTCCCACTCCCTTCTTCATCTCTCTGACTTGCTCCCTTTATCCATCCCCCACCCAGTCCCACAACACTTGAGTACATCTCTGTAATTTATGTGTATGTCTGTCTCCCCCTACCTCTAGACTGTAAGCTTGTTGTGAGCAGGGAATATGTCTGTTTATTGTTATGTCGTACTCTCCCAAGCTGTGCTCTGACTCAGAGGTGACAGTGATGAAACTGTTCAAAAAAGAGAGAAGGGCCTCTTATGGTAAGACCATGGTCTCCACCATATACAAGTTAGGCCCTGCCACGTTAACATAAGCCTTCAGATTACTGTAAAGCAAGATGCTTTGCTCACATTACTGTCAAGTCACTCACAGGACACAGTGCACAGGTGGTACTATATTGGATCGAAGTTCAACCCCTCCACCTGGGGGTTGGGAGAATTGATAGGACGCCCAGACAACTCCATAAGACAATAACACACCTCTCATGCCAATCGCACAAGTGTTGCATCCCTAGCAGGAGTAGGTGGTTTCCCTTGAGCATGATGATGTTGATGAGAGGCGAGACAGAATTGAAAACGGGGCTAACTCCAGCAAATACCAAATGTAACAACGCAGCAAAAGACACTTTAATTACAAAGAGGCTGTCGGATGTGCATTGATTGCCTCAGGCAAAGGCTTACATGGGGAGAGTGATTCCCCATCAGAAGAACCATCCTCAAACCTGAAGAACAGTTCAGTGCGGTTCTGATTGAGCCAATAGCTACTCAAATAGCTGTAGCGAGGAAAATACAGCACCCTTAAGACCTCAGTTAGTAGTAGTATAAATAAGGAAAGTAGAAGAAGGATTTTTTTTTAAGGTTGTTTTTTAAGCAAATCTGACTCTAGGTGTGAGCTTGCCCTTTCTAAGATCCCAAGTTCCCCGGACATAAAATAAGCATTTTGCCATAGCCCTGAAAGTTATTAAAGTTTCAGCAGTAAACTATGAGAGACTTGAGAATTTCAGGAAAAAAAGTTATTGCATCAGTAACTCAGAAACTAATTCCTAAAACTCTTGACACATCTATCCAGAGGGTCAGCACCGATACAGGAATGGAAATCACTGTCAAGGGCCACTGTGTACCTGGAATTAAAAGCTATCAGTCTTTGCAACCATGAGCAATGGCTTGTGCTACATACATCTGAGTGAGGCTGCATTTCCCAAAGCCAAGTCCTTCCCAAATGGGATTCTTCAGCTCTCAGGGAGTCAGGGGAGTGGGACTGATTTTGGCTCTTTCTGTTTCAAGCTGTCCAGTTTTAAAGCTCTCATTTGGAGTTTAACTGCTTAATTTTCTTCTTCTATTAAGACCTGATTTGAACCCTTTTATAGTTTTTGTTAAATTTGGACTGTAGCGCTGTTTTTGGTTCCTACCACACAAACTTTTCCCACAGTGTAATATCTTACGCAGAATCTGTTGAAATTGAAAATGAGTATGAAGCTGTAAGTAACAAAGGTGTCAGCTGTTGCAAGCCACTACCAAGTACAAATTCTAGATTAAACTAGTTGTTTCTTCCTGTGCTGTAATCCCATTTTTACATGAGCAGGAAGCTCCCCCTTGCCTCTCACCAATATCCCTCTGCTTAAGCACAAATAGAATGGAAAAAGAATTTTGGATTTTACTAGGTAATTTCCATTTTCCAAGCAAACTGAAAAAAGTAAAATTCTGAAGTTTGCCCGTACAAATAATAATTCTGGTATTACTACGTGCCAGGTACTTCACTATGCTCTGGGATAGATACAAGATAACCAGGTTGGACACAGTCCTTATCGCACATGAAGCTCAAAGTCTAGGTAGGAGGGAGGAGGGTTTAATCCCTCTACACTGTAAACTTGTTGTGTGCAAGGAAGGTGTCTACGATGAGAAGCAGCATGGCTCATTGGAAAGAGCCCGGGCTTTGGAGTCAGAGGTCATGGGTTCAAATCCCAGCTCCGCCAATTGTCAGCTGTGTGACTTTGGGCAAGTCACTTAACTTCTCTGGGCCTCAGTTACCTCATCTGTAAAATGGGGTTGAAGACTGTGAGCCCCCCGTGGGACAACCTGATCACCTTGTAACCTCCCCAGCACTTAGAACAGTGCTTTGCACATAGTAAGCACTTAATAAATGCCATAATAATAATAATTATTATTATTATTATTACTCTCCCAAGCACTTAGTATGGTGCTCTACACACAGTAAGCACTCAATAAATACAATTGATTGATTTAATCCCCATTTTACAGATGAGGAAACTGAGGCACAAAGAAGTTAGAGGACTTTCCAAGGTCACACAGCAGGCAAATGGCAGAGCCAGTTTAAAATAATAATTGTGGTATTTTTTTAAGCACTAACTCTCAGTTCCCTCATCTGTAAAATGGGGATTAAGACTGTGAGCCCCCTGTGGGACAACCTGATCACCTTGTATCTCCCCAGTGCTTAGAACAGTGCTTTGCACATAGTAAGTGCTTAACAAATACCATCATTATTATGCCAAGCACTGCACTAAGTGCTGGAGAATATACAGGATGATTAGGTCCCACGTGGAGCTCACAGTCTAAGAAGGAGGGAGCACAGGTATTGAGTCCCTATTTTGCAGATGAGAGAACTGAGGCACAGGGAAGTTAAGTTACTTGGCCAAGGTCACAAAGCAGACAAGTGGCAGAGCTGGAATTAGAACCCAGGTCCTCTGACTCTCACGCCTGTGCTTTCTCCACTAGGCCATGCTGCTTCCAGTATAAATACTGGAAAGTGTAAATTAAATGTTCATTTCAGTGGGACGTCCATGAGATTGAAAATACAGGAAAGATGATAGTTGTTCGTTTGACTTAATCTTGGGATCTGTTGGGATCTGATCTAAGGGGTTATTACAGTGCATTGCACATAGTAAGCGCGCAGTAAATGTGATTGAATGAATTGAATGTATTATGGTGTCCATGTCCTTTTTGGTGAACCTACGCAAAGCTCAAAGTTTGACCGACTTCCATTATTTTCTTTTTTTCACCTATTTGCAACACGCATGACTTTTCTCCGTGCCTTTTCCCTTAAACGCATGCTTCAGTGCACTTTAATTTTCTTTCAGTAAATAAATAGCTGTTGCTCAGCTCACCTGAGCCCCCGCACAGCTAACCTGTGTCCTCTGACGGGTGGGGAAGGAGAAATTTGACTCAAATAAAAGTGCTAAAAACTAATCACAGTTTCCAGAGATAATTAGGAGTGTGGGATAAACATTTAAATATCTTTTTACGAGGTTGGACCTTCAACTTCCTGCAAGTTATTCTTTTTCTTCACTTAGAGATTAAGCATGATCTCATGAAAGCTTGTTGAAAAGGCAAATTACTCCTTTGCTTTCTCTTTGAAAATAATATGTGGTGGGGAGGGCAAGCTGGAATTGGTTGGTGAATTTGATATTCAATTTATCTGAGAATGAAAATAATGCTTGGTCAGTCATTGCTAGCTAGCTAAGTAGTTCAAAAAGTCATTTTTTATGGTATTTAAGTGCTTTACTATGTGCCAGGCAATGCACTAGTGCTGGGGTAGATACAAGATGATCAGGTTGGACACAGCCCATGTCTCACTTGAGTCTCACAGTCTTAATCCCCATTTTACAGATGAGGTAACTGAGGCACCGAGAAGAGACTTGCCCAAGGTCACACAGCAGATGAGTGACAGAGCCAGGATTAAAACCCAGGTCCTCTGACTCTCAGGCCTATATTGTTTTTACTAGGCCACACTGCTTCTCATCCGGGCGTTTACTGTATGCAGCTGCTTGCGGTTTTTGCTTTCATTGTCATTGCCACTGAAGAATCTGGGCAGAAAAATGGAACCATTGGTAGGAGTGGAGAGGAAGGGATGATGAGGTGAGGTCAGAGGAATGAAATTCCTTGCAGACAAGCTAATGAAGGACCAAAGCCACCAATACTACCCCCGAACTTCAAAAGCCAAGGTGATCCGAAGGGCTAAGACTTTAAAGCACTCAATCACCTTGCCCCCTCTTACCTCCTCTCATCTCACCTCACTCCCACTACAACCTGGCCTGTACACTTCACTCCTCTAACGCTAACATACTCACTGTATCCCAGTCTCATCTATATCGCCGCAGACCTCTCGCCCATATACTGCCTCTGGTCTGGGATGCCCACCCTCTTCATAACTGACAGATGTTTACTCCTCCTTCCTTCAAGGCCTTATTGAAAGCACATCTCCTTCAGGAGGCCTTCCCTAACTGTCGTCTTTTCCTTTTCTTCCACTCCCTTCTGCATCACCTTGACTTCCTCCCTTTATTTGCTCCCCTCTCCCATCCCCACAGCACTTGTACATATCCATAATTTATTTATATTATACTCTGTCTCCCCTCTAAGCCATGCAGGGGAGGGAATTGTGGTCAGGGAATATGTCTGTAATATTGTTGTGTTGTACACTCCCAAACGCTTAGTAGAGTGCTCTGCACACAGTAAGTGCTCAATAAATATGATTTGCTGACTGACTGGCTGATTGGTCCCTGACTAGAAATCTGGAGCTTCCATAGGTGCCCCTCCGTCTTGGCCTTGATTGATTTCATGACCTTGCCTTTAACCTCTTCCCTAGGGAGGTGGTCAAGAGCAGCTAGTTGAAGCACAGGGCTGGATAGCTAAGAGGGTGTCCAGTACACTGGAGTTGTAGACATTCTTGGCTTAGCATCTTTGCTAAGAACAAAATGTAAAAAGGAAAATGGAAAACAACAGCAGCAATAGATCCTGGAAGCACTTGAGAGTAATTTTCTCCTTCAGAAAGAAAATTGGAAAGTTTCATCTGCTCTGAAAGACAGGCAGGCAACCAAATGAGAATAATCCCACAATGGATTGTGAGCTCTTTGAGGGTAGGGATTGTATCTACTAACTCTGTTGTACACTCCCAAGCACAGTGCTCTGCATAGAGTAAGCACTCAGTAAATGCTATCTGAGAAGCAGCTTGGCCTAGTGGATAGAGCCCAGATCTGGGGGTCAGAAGGACCTGGGTTCTAATCTCAGTTCTGCCTCTTGTTGGCTGTGTGACCTTGGCCAAGTCACTTCACTGTGCCTCAGTCACCTCATCTGTAAAATGGGGATTGAAACTGTGAGCCACATGTGGGGCAGAGACAGTGTCCAA
This sequence comes from Tachyglossus aculeatus, assembly GCF_015852505.1. Lineage (NCBI taxonomy): Eukaryota > Metazoa > Chordata > Mammalia > Monotremata > Tachyglossidae > Tachyglossus > Tachyglossus aculeatus. The sequence goes on along the minus strand of NC_052074.1, from coordinate 25,121,532 downwards.
CCTGATTAGCTTCTATCTACCCCAGCACTTAACATAGCACCTGGAATTTGTTTGTAAATGCGTATTTAAATATGAATATGATAGAGAGGAGGGGAATAATTGATTAATGATAAACAAATGTCTTGGGTTAGTGGCAGATTTTGAACAAAAGCACTTCTGAAAAACGATTGATTATTTCCCCCCGAAAAAAGCCTGGAGAGGAGGCTGGAAACCATATTGCTCTCCCGGCCCACAGGGGTTGATATGTAGTCTGGAACCAGAGAGTGTAAGTAGTAGAGGGAAGACCTGAAACAGGATGGGATGTTAAAAAGGAATTCCCGGTACTACATTTATATGTGTGGGTTATGTTTTTCCAAATTCAGGTCCTCATGAACACCACAGGGTCATTGAGAGCATCAGCCAAACCTTGGCATGGGAGCTCAGCACACAGAGCTGGGCTGGGAAGAAAAACTTGTCATCCTTCTCCTGTGTCTTGGGGATCTCTGTTCACCTTTAAAACAGGCTTTGGGATGCTGGGGTTATTGATAGGAGAAGGCCAATGTCTCAAAATGAGCTAGGTTTCTCATCATTCTTCTCCTGCTCTTTTTCTTCTTGCCTCTGTTGGAGATCAGCTGGGTGGTGCTTCGGGGACAAATTGGACGTCCGGAGAAACCTTTCCGCGTCTCCTTAGACTACATCTCAAGTGGAAATAGAAGCCTGTCTGCAGTGGACTATTTTGCACTGAAGAACTGTAGTGAAGGTATGTGTGGCGCGGCTGAAAGTCAAGGATAGCACTGCTGTGGTCTCCTCCTCTGCACTGCTCCTAAAGAGAAAAATATGTTTCTGTGTCTAAATAGAGTATCTATGTATCCATGTATATATTTCCTTTATACCCCCACCATCTCATCCAGACACACTTCACATCCCTAACACTCACATATACACTTTTTCTCTTTCTCTCGCTCTACATATCTCTATGTATATATATATATATATGGAGAGAGATATGTATATATATAGAGAAAGAGCTGTATGTGTGTTGGACATGTCAAGAGGGTCTAGATGTGATGGCACAGGGAGTATAAGGGAAATACAGCCCACCAGCCAACCAAATGAGAATAGTCCTCTAAACTCCTTCAGGGCAGAGATTTGGTGGGCAGTTGAGACCACAAGGCATTGTTTTTTGTGGGGGTTTTGTTGAGTAAGGCCTGATAGGAGAACCACTTTCAGCACCATTCTCATTCCCACTTGACTTCTGTGATGTGACTCGTGAGTTCCACATTCAGTGCTCTGGTTCATTATTTGAACCCTCAATTCATTAGACTAAAAGGAGCAACTGAATGATCCAGTGAGAGTCTCCTGCAATATAGATGGAGGAAGTTCAAAAGGTGAATCCTGTGCTACCTTGCACTGATGAAGCACCCGGCAGAAAAACTCACCAGCACTTAAAAAGCAGGCATGACAGGCTCATTCCAGAGGATAGGCCTCTTGTGTGGTTTATGCATTTGTATATGAGCCATGCTTTTTAAAATCTGTATGTCGCCAGGAAGTTGTTTGTAAATGTGTATTTAAATATGAATATGAGAGAGGGGAGGGGAATAATTGATTAATGATAAACAAATGCCTTAGGTTAGTGGCAGATTTTGTAGGCCAGATGTTTTCTTAATCTAACTGCAAGACTACCCGAACCATTAGATCTTATCACTTCACTTTGATAGGTGAACAAGTATAAAACACGAAAAAAAAAAAAAAATTCCCATTTCCCAATATCCTGCTTTGCTCTCAACGCTGTCACACCCACCCACTTCTCTTTAAGTTGCTTTTCTGAACTGAATTGCCAACTCCATAATCAACAGGTTTAGATTCAGAGTGCCTGTGGTCTTGAGCAAAGCTGAACTGGGGGCCCCCAGGAGGGTTAGAAGGAAAATCATCTCCTCCATTCATTCATTCATTCATTCATTCAATCATATTTATTGAGTGCTTACTGTGTGCAGAGCACTGTACTAAGTGCTTGGGAACTACAAGCCGGCAACATATAGAGATGTTCCCTACCCAGTAACGGGCTCACAGTATAGAAGGGGGAGACGGACAACAAAACATGTAGACCAATCCCTCCCTTCCTGATTGGATTTTTCCCTTATCACCTGACTCATTCTGCCTATTAATGCAGTTATTGGCTCATTTTTTAATTTATTACCAGTTTACCTATGTTTTCCCTCTTGTTTCCATTGCACATTCACTCTCTGCATCTGCCAGCTAGTCCCATTATATTGTACTCCCCTCAGAGGCAAGAACTGGTCCCTCTACTTCTATGGCATGCTCTCAAGCTCCTAGTTCAGTGCTGGTCGCAACGTCTGTTAACTCTAGGAATATGGGACCTTGAGATGTTGCCCCACTGCTCCGACATTGATTTCCTCCCCCATCTGGAGTTACCTGGGCAGGAAGTAGAGAAAACTTCTGTGAGCCTTGGTGATAAAACCTCTATCTGTTGCTGCTGACAATAGATTCCAGCTGGGCATGGCAGCCCCTGGAAGCCATTTTCCAAATGATCATGGAAACCAAAGCAGGAGTGAATGGTGCATGCTGCTTACATGGTACATCTCCTCATTTAAGGGACTTGTGCCAGGGTCCTAAGGCAGTATTGAAGCCCAATTATGTAGCCCTCCCCATTCAAGAGAGAAGCACCTGGCACCCTGTTACGCCATGTTTTGCTATCCAGAGGGCATTGAGCAGCGAGTCTTCCTGTAGTTCAGCTGCTGCCGGCCGACACGTGAGGGAACGGATGCCAAGCATTAGGGTCCATTGCATTAGCAAGGGTGTTGTTTCTGTGAGCAGTTTCCTGATTCTCTTATTCACCCTCCCCTGGGTCCCTCTCAAGGCCCAGAGCACAAAAATGTGTAGGTGTGTATGTGTTGGAAAGATCACCATTGGGGAAACCTGAAATCTGCCTCTGGTTCAACACCACCTAGTCATTTTCTTTGGCCAGGCTGGTTTTGGCTCTTTAGTCTCAGCATATTCCTCTGAGAGCAGAAATGCCCTTCTGAGTTGTCATGATCCTTTCGAGAGTAGAGCCTGGAGCTTCCAGCTAAGGAAACTTGGGGTGGGAGAGGAGGGTAGGATCTGTGCATGGCTTTCCTAAAGAGGAGGAACTCAAAGCAGGCTCTATTCAGCCCCCTCAATACCTTAGTGCTCCCACCAACCCACAGATTGCCATGACTGAATCACCTGAGCACTTGGCTATTCACAACTCCCCTCTTCTGTAATGCTGATGCTACTATCTACAATACTGTACTCCATTCATTCATTCAGTCATATCTATTGAGTGCTTACTGTGTGCAGAGCACTGTACTAAGCGCTTGGGAAGTATTGCTTCCTCTACCCATAATTTATCCCTCTCGCACACTAGAGTGTAAGCTCCTCAGGGGCAGGGATCACATCTACTAATTCTATTGTACTTTCCCAAGTGCTTACTCAATCAGTCACTGTAGCGCTGAACTTAGTGCTTTGGAGAGTACAGTGGAGTTAGTAAACACAATCCTTGCCCTCACGGACCTTACAATCCAGTGGGGAGGCACAAAGAGTAAAATAAAAATAGGTACTTAAGTGTGGTGGAGTGACTGCCTAAATGCTTGGGGGTAGGACTAAGGGCATAGGTGACACAGAGAGGGAGGGGAGAGGATTAGAGTGTGGAGAAGAAAAATTAATCAGGAAAGGTTTCCTGGAGGAGATGTGATTTTAGTAGGGCTTTGGCAGATGTGAAGAGGGACAGCGATACAAATCAGAGGGAGTATATGAGCAAAGGGTCAATGGGGAGAAAGCGAGAGTGAGGCACCCAGAGTAGGTTAACATTAGAGGAGTACAGTGTGTGGACTGGATGGAAGCAGGAGAAGAGGGAGGATAAGCAATGGGAGAGAGCTGATTGACTGCCTCAAAGCAATGGTCAGGCATTCCTGGACTTCAGACAGTGCTCTGCCACGCCTTAAGTGCTCAATAAATAATGTAGATTTTGTTATGCTTCCAGTTCAGGGAGAACTTGTAGGGACTCCTGAGATTGCAAGGTTCATTCTTCGAGAAGAACATGAACATGTAAGCAGGCAATATTTGGCAGAGTTATTTTTCTCCCGGAATGCTCCCTGGTCAAATCAACTTGTAGATGGAAACCTGGTGGGAAAATCAGGCAGTGACAGGAGATGTAAGGTGTTTGAATCATTTAAATCCTGGAGCTGGGGTCGTTGAATAGCTATTGGAGTTGGCAGGGGTGCCTCCTTCCCTTCCCTTAGCCTAGGTGTTTGCTCTCCTGTTTTTGTCTGCTGAAGGCTATTACTACGGTCCTTTATTGCCCACGTTAGCTGAAAAATAAGAAAGACATTTTCCACTACAAGAGGGGAAAAAAGCCCTGACTACATCAGAAGCCTCTCTTTGAAAGACTGCCACATTTCCATAATGAAGTCCCAGTCGATGGAGTATAAATTTTGAGCTTCTCCGTTTCGGGCCGCCGCTCTGTATAGATTGAGTTCCGATATCATTGCGCTGATTCTTTTCACTCCCTAAGTGAATGGCCTCATTTAGCCGTGGCGGGCACTGAAAACACAAGCCCCGATCCGTTCACTGTACCCCAAAGACAGTGATGAATGGTGAAAGGTGACCGTCTCAGGCTGGCATAGGAGCAGGAAAGCAATGAGAGAAGATTAATCTGAATCTAAGCTTCCGCCAGCTGTTCTGAGCTGATCAGCAGCTGGAGCGGGGCTTCTAAAACGACTGTAAAGAGTGAAGGATTAGCTCAGGCTGGCACTTACACAGTGTAAAGGTGTTTCTGTGTAAAGCAAGAGATCCAGAGCAAAGCCTGAAGAGTAGCTTCCGGGTCCATCCACCTGCCCCCGATTCTTCTGAAGGTCTGGGCAGGCAAAATTGCCCGTGATCAGGAGGAACTTTTTGGTGTCCCAGAGCGTAAGGCCTTTTAGCTCTCACAGAGGCGGCCTGGGACTGTGACTCAGGGCTCAGGTTGCATGGATTTAACCTGAGAGGGGAGATCCAGTGCTGGCCCCCCCTTTCCCCTGGTTCTGGAGCTTGTCCTCCCCCACCAGTGAGTCAGTCATATTTAATGGGTGCTTACTGTGTGCAGAGCACTGTAATAAATGCTGGGGAGACACATTCCCTGCCCACAACAAGCTTACAGCCTAGAGGGGGAGATGGACATTAATATAAATAAAATGACATATATGTACATAAGTGCTATGTGGCTGGGGTGGGGGGGTGGATAAATGAAAGTCAGGGTGACTCAGAAGGGAGAGGGAGAAGAGGAAAGGAGGGCTTAGTCAGGGAAGGCCTCTTGGAGGAGACGTGCTTTCAGTAATTCTTTGAAATGGGGGAGAGTCCTTGTCTGTCAGACATGAAGAGGGAGGGGATTACAGGCATAATAATGATGGCATTTGTTAAGCGCTTATTATGTGTAAAGCACTGTTCTAAGCACTGGAGAGGATACAAGATGATCAGGTTGACCCACATGGGCTCACCGTCTTAATCCCCATTTTACAGATGAGGTAACTGAGGCACAGAGAAGTGAAGTGACTTGCCCAAAGTCACACGGCTGACAATTGGCAGAGCCGGGATTTGAACCCATCAATCAATCAATCGTATTTATTGAGCGCTTACTGTGTGCAGAGCACTGTACTAAGCGCTTGGGAAGTACAAGTTGGCAACATATAGAGACAGTCCCTACCCAACAGTGGGCTCACAGTCTAAAAGGGGGAGACAGAGAACAAAACCAAACATGCTAACAAAATAAAATAAATAGAATAGATATGTACAAGTAAAATAAATAAATAGAGTAATAAATATGTACAAACGTATATACATATATACAGGTGTTCTGACTCCTAAGCCCATACTCAGGCATGTGGATCAGCACTAGGGTAGATACAAGACCAATAAATCTGACAAAGTCCCTGGCCTTCTTGGGATTCACAGTCTAAGGGACAGGTATACCAGGTATTGAATCCCCATTTTTACAGATAAAGAAACTGAGGCACAGAGAAGTTAAGTCATTTGCCCAAAATCACACATCAGGTAAGTGACAGAGGCAGGATTAGAACCCAGGTCTTATGATTCAGTTCTGTGCTCTTTCCACTAGGCCACGCTGCTTCTCTAAGTTCATGTTTCTTCTGAATAATCCAGTCAGAGCTACATGAGTCCATATGAATCCTAAAATTCCCTCACCCCAGAGGTGGACAGGGAACACGCCTACCAACTCTGATGTATTGTACTAATAATGATGGTATTTGTTAAGCACTTACTATGTGCAAAGCACTGTTCTAAGCTCTGGGGAGGTTGCAAGGTGATCAGGTTGTCCCACGGGGGGCTCACAGTTTTAATCCCCATTTTACAGATGAGGTAACTGAGGCACAGAGAAGTTAAGTGACTTTCCCAAAGTCACACAGCTTTCAGTTGGCAGAGCCGGAATTTGAACTCATGACCTCTGACTCCAAAGCCCGGGCTCTTTCCACTGAGCCACGCTGCTTCTCCATTGTACTCTCTCATGCACTTGAGTGCTCTGTACACAGTAAGCCCTCAATAAATACAATCAATAGATTGTAGCAATGAAAATAATAATAATAATAATGGTATGTGTTAAGCGCTTACTCCATGCTAAGCACTGTTCTAAGCACTGGGGTAGATACAAGTTAATAATAATGATGGCATTTATTAAGCGCTTACTATGTGCAAAGCACTGTTCTACGCGCCGGGGAGGTTACAAGGTGATCAGGTTGTCCCACGGGGGGCTCACAGTCTTAATCCCCATTTTACAGTTGAGATAACTGAGGCACAGAGAAGTGAAGTGACTTGCCCAAAGTCACACAGCTGACAAGTGGCGGAGCTGGGATTTGAACCCATGACCTCTGACTCCAAAGCCCGGGCTCTTTCCACTGAGCCACACTGCTTCTCTAGGTTGGGTTGGACACCATCTGTGTACCACAAGGGGCTCACGCTTTTAAGCACCATCTTACAGATGAGGTAACTGAGGCCCAGAGAGGTGAAGTGACTTGCTCAAGGTCATACTGCAGACACGTGATCAAGTCGGGATTAGAACCCAGGTCCTTCCGACTCCCAGGCCTGGGTTCTAGTCACTAAGCCACGCTGCTTCGATAAAGGAGAGAAAAATCACATACATTTCCTTTGCTGATGTCATGGCTAAGGAGCTCTTCGACCACCTCACTGGATTTGCACAGAATGCTTCCAACACCGTGCCTTAATACTTTGGCGGGTCCCATTTTACAGAAGACAAAACTGAGCCCCAGGGTGGTCAAAGGACACACGCAGGATTTAGTGGGAAATTCAAGATTCAATTTTATTGCCTCTCTATTTTCAGCTCTAGCCATTGCCTTCCTGTAATAAGCAATAAAGTCAGTTATAAATTGCTTTGAAAAACCCACTGGGTCTTTGAAAGTATGTTTTTTTAAATTAGCCTCTGGACCTATCATAGAAGAGGAGACGACCACAGATTGTTTTAAAAGCAGAAATAAATTCGCTTCTCAGAGTCTGAGGGCCCTTCACCCAAAACAACAAATTGTCTTCAAATTACAACAACATAAAAGTAATAATTAGAAAGATTAATCACATTATAATAATTGGTCTGTTTTACAAGTAATTTGGAGCAATATTCGGTAATTGACATGGATGTCTCTTCGTAAAACACTAATGACTCTCATTTCCTGACTAATGTATTTATTCTATTAACATTATTAAATGGTATCCTTGTGACTCATAGATACCGCATAGCTTTTAATACATTAAAATTTACAAGTAATCTCCAAAAATATTCAGTGGTTTAAAGTCATCTTTAGAATTCAATATGGAATTTCCACTTTGTGTCAGTAATTTAAAAATTTCTGCTTTTGGGTGGTTGAAAGTTTATTTTTTGAATTGTTGAGGACTGACCCACAAGCCTTAGTGAACCAAGAGTCCCAGGTGCCTCTTTGGGTGATAAATTAGAGGCTGGGGAAAAAAACATTCAATCAATCAAGCAATATCAGCCTCTGTACTAAGCACCGGGATAGATACAAGATAATCAAATTGTACACAGTCCCTGTCCCACATGGGGCACAAAGTCTTGATCCCCATTTTGCAATTGAGGTAACTGAGGCACAGAGAAGTGAAGTGACTTGTCCAGGATCACACAGAAGAATGAGCAAGTGGGCAAGTGCCTGGCACATAGTAATGGATTAAGAAATACCATTAAAAGACAAAAAAAATGGTGGAGGCAGGATTAGAACCCAGATCCTTCTGACTCCCAGATTCGTGCACTATCCATTCATTCATTCAATCGTATTTATTGAGCGCTTACTGTGTGCAGAGCACTGTACTAAGTGCTTGGGAAGTACAAGTTGGCAACATATAGAGACAGTCCCTACCCAACAACAGGCTATTAGACCACAGTGCTTCTTCAGTTCTATAATTGCCATGTAGGACCTTGATTTGGTATGTTCCTTAGTGCCACACTTGTGGCACTCTCTGGTTTTTAATCCCACAGAGGGCTCATTAGCCTTTTTGATTCTGTGTCCTACCTCCTGGTCTCTCATGCACTTCAGATAACAAAAGTGGATGAGTAGGGTCCACCAGGTGAGGCTTTGTACATAATCTGTCTTCCTCAGGCTAAATCAAAGTCTGAATTGAAAGCTCCTTGTGACCTGTTATCATGTCTTCTAACTCTGTTGGTCCCTCCCAAGTACACAATACAATCCTCTGCATATAGTTCATATGTGTCCTAGAGCTTTGCTGACTCAAAGTTGATGAGTGCCTAGCTACGTACCTTCTTGAATATGTGCTTCCAAAATCATAATCTGACTCCATCTTTCAGATGTTGCAGATTCTGGCGTGGCTGCAAAAAATTCTGTTGAATATTATGGACTGAGGTTCCTAACCCTGGTTTGACTCCACTGAGGACAGGATGTGGCAAGTTGCAAAAAAATCTGTTGAATATTACGGACCTAGGTTCCTAACCCTGGTTTGACTCCACTGAGGAAAGGATGTGGCAAGTCGCAAAAAAAATCTGTTGAATATTATGGACCTAGGTTCTAACCCTGGTTTGACTCCACTGAGGAAAGGATGTGGCAAGTCGCAAAAAAAATCTGTTGAATATTATGGACCTAGGTTCTAACCCTGGTTTGACTCCACTGAGGAAAGGATGTGGCAAGTTGCAAAAAAATCTGTTGAATATTACGGACCGAGGTTCTTAACCCTGGTTTGACTCCACTGAGGAAAGGATGTGGCAAGTTGCAAAAAAATCTGTTGAATATTACGGACTGAGGTTCTTAACCCTGGTTTGACTCCACTGAGGAAAGGATGTGGCAAGTTTCCTCCAGTTTTCATCCGGCCAGCCCTGTCATCACAGAGTGAATCTTAAGACCGCGATAGACACCTCTGGACAGACCAACTTTCTCAGTAGTTTCCTGAGCTCAGAACATCTGACTGTGTCACGTGGGTCCCAAATAGAAGTCTTGAAGTTTCTCTGTGTTGTTCTTGCAGCTGACATGCTGCTGCAAAGATCATGTCTGCTGTACCCCACTGTGGTCCGAAGCCACGCTGCAATTCCAAAATGGAACTCAAGGTTCCCGACATTCTTTGATAGTCTGTCAAAGAGAACAGTAGCCAAGATCTGACCAGCAAAAAGCTGAGACCCATGCACCCTCTTGCCTCCAGGTCTTCAGAGGCTGGAATCAACTCCCTCCTTCTGTCCAAAACTGTGAGAATGAAGGGTTACATCACCCGCCTCCCCCCACCAAAACACACACTCAGCCAAGGATGAATGGAAGCTACCTTCACTACCCAATGGTATTTATTCATTCAATCACATTTGCTTACTCTGGGAAAAGCACTGTACTTAGTACTTGGGAGGATACAGTACAACAATAAACAGACATATTCCCTGCCCATAACAAGCTTACAGTATAGAGGGGGAGAAAAGTATTAATATAAATGTAAATTACAGATCTATACATAAGGTTGACCTCTGGCCACTCCTGTCCATATCTCTCTGCTTCCCACATCATTTCAGTCAATTGATCAATGGCGTTTATTGAATGTTTAATGTGTACCAGTGACTCTACCTTAGTACATTTCTTGGGAGAGTACAATACAATAGAGTTGGTACACAATAAGTACTCAATAAATACCACTGATTGCCTGGCTGAAGGGCCTTACAGCGTAGAGGAGATGCTCACAGTCTTTCCTTTAGAATATTGTTTTGCCCTCGTCTTCCCACTCCTCAAAAACCTGCAATGGTTCCCCTTTCCTCTCTGCATCAAGCCGAATCTCCCAACCTTTGGTTTTGTGGCACTCGATTATTTGTCCATGTCCTATGTGAGGCTCACAGTCTTAACCCCATTATACAGGTGAAGTATCTGAGGCACAGAGAAGTTAAGTGATTTGCCCAAGGTCACACAGCAGACAAGTAGCAGAGCTGGGATTAGATTCCAGGTCCTTCCAACTCCCAGGCCAGTGCTTTACTCACTAGTTGCTTCTCTACTAGGCCACACTGCTTCTCTGGACCTCCCCTACTCTTCAGTGGGTCATGGTTTCAGTATTGCAGGCCTATTGCCAGTAGCTCGTTATGGGCAGGGAATGTGTCTGTTTATTGTGTTATTGTACCCTCCCAAGCGCTTAGTACAGTGCTTTGCACACAGTAAGCATTCAGTAAGTACAACTGAATGAATGAATGAATGGTGTTTGGTAGCACTCCACAGGTTGTCTGATGAAATTCATTATTATTATTATCATTATTATTGTTATCATTACTGTTGTAAGTTCAGAGAGGGTGGTTAGAGATCAAAAATGAGGAAACACAACTTATTAATCACTTCACCCGGCTGGTGAGAAACATGTACAATTAGTTCCAACAGGGAGCTATGCAGGCAAAAAATGCAAATAGATTCAAGAAGGATTTAGATAAATTCCTGGATGATAGATCCAAAATGAGATTTTAGAAAGAAAATGGCTTTAATTCTATTTGTTCTGACGACTTTGACAGCTGTCTACGTGTTTTGTTTTGTTGCCTGCCCCCGCCTTCTAGACTTATGAATAGTTGTTATTATTATTAACTTTCCACTCAAGCCTGTTGTTGGGTAAGGACCGTCTCTATATGTTGCCAACTTGTACTTCCCAAGTGCTTAGTACAGTGCTCTGCACACAGCAAGCGCTCAATAAATACGATTGAATGAATGAAAAAATGGTTATGGATATAAGAACACTCAAGTAGAGTTTGGATAGATTTGTGGATGATAGGACGAAGATGAGTTATTAAAGGGAATCATCAGGGACGTTAGAAAGTGTTATCATCAATGGTATATATTGAGCGCTATGTGCAGAGCACTGAATTAAGCTCTTGGGAAAGTACAGTACAACAGAGCTGGTAGACAAATTCCCTGTCTACATCGAGCTTACAGTCTAGTCGGCAGGCAGCATTGGGCAGAACACAGACAAGACGATGCTAATTCTCAGTCCGTGGTGAAGCCGAGCTGGCCGAGACACCGTGGATAAAAATAAAGGAAGGATTGAATGAGACTAACAGTCACTGGAAGCTCCAGACTGGTGGTCAGTAGTGTGCTCTCTGTTCAGGACGCAGTCAGTGAATCAATGATATTTATTGAGTGCTTATTGCATACCAAGCCCTGAACAGAGTTTTTAGGAGGGAACAGTACAAGGGTCAGTAGACACGTTTCCCACCCACAACAAGCTACAGTCTACAGTCTCACTGTACCTTAATCTCACCTATCTTGCTACCAACCACTCAGCCAATTCCCGCCTCTGGCCTGGAATGCCCTCCTTCCTCAGTTCCAACAGACAATTACTTTCCCCCCACTTCAAAGCCTAACTGAAGGCACATCTCCTCCAGAAGGCCTTCCCTAACTAGGCTCTCTTTTCCTATTTTCCACTCCCTTCTGCATCTTACTCTCTCTATTCATCCCTCTCCCTCAACCCGATAGCACTCATGTATATATCTGTGTATATATGTATATATATATACATATATATATATTTCTGTAATTTTTGTATTAATGCCTGTCTCCTCCTTTAGACTGTAAGCTTGTTGTGGGCAGGGAATGTGCCTGTTATATTGTTATACTGTGTTCTCAGTGGAAAGAGCACTTGTTTGGGAGTCAGAGGTCATGGGTTCAAGTCCTGGCTCCATCAACTGTCAGCTGTATGACTTTGGGCAAGTCACTTCACTTCTCTGGGCCTCAGTTACCTCATCTGTAAAATGGGGATTAAAACTGTGAGCCCCCCGTGGGACAACCTGATCACCTTGTCACCTCCCCAGTGCTTAGAACAGTGCTTTGCACATAGTAAAGTGCTTAATAAATACCATCATTATTATTAGTAAGTGTTCAATAAATACCATTGACGAGTAAAGGGGGAGGAGAGAGAACAAATGAAAGACAGATGGGACCACTGAGACTAAAACTTGCCCTCTGTAAAACACAGCTCTCCAGACAGTCCAGCCCACAGCATCCCACTATCCCTTTCAACATCCTCGTCTCCCATCCTCTAATCCCGCGGGAGGCAGGACTTGGGTCACCTGTCAAACTAGGAATATCCCACTCCAGCTGCTTAATCAGTGCTCCTCAATGTCGAGCCCCACCCCCGCCGCTCCCTAGAGCTCAACTTCCAATTCCCTGCAGCCATGTTCCTAGCTCTACCCTGCATTGCAGAGTTTCAGGAGTCCAAGTCCTCCCTCCCCTCTAGATTCACAGTCACACCTGCTACCTAAAGCAGGTGTCTTCACACAAGGTGCATGTCAAAAGTATCACAAGGTTCATTTCCTAAAAGAAGATTTGGACTTTCAACCTCCTTGGGCCTTAGGTAAGAATCTTTTCTACTAGCTAGCTGTCTGGGAACACATTCAACTTTCTGAGACTGTGCTGGCTTCAGCTAATTAAGGTTTATTGTCTGTTAGCCACCAGATTTGGTTTGCGTATTGTATTTGTCCATGGACCATGGAGGGCCAGTGAGATATCGGACACCTTCTTGAGACTAGTCACAGCATCACAAGTGGAAGCCAGCCAGATAGGACTTTGCCCTGGGCTGATTGGCAGTAGGAGGGAAACTCACCAACCTCATGAGTGCAAATAAAGACCGAGGTGGCTAACTGTGCCAGTTGCCTGAATAATTAATGAGAGTTATTTAGTCAATGTTTGTTAAGCACTTTGAAGATGAAAAGCCTGGTAAGGGTGGAGTGCCTAAGTAGGGAGCAGCAGCAGAGCTAATAAGAATATTTTCTAGAGAAGCAGAGTGGCTTAGTGGATAGAGCACGGGCCTGGGGGTCAATGGACCTGGGTTCTAATTCCGGCTCTGCCACTTGTCTGCTGTGTGAACCTGGGCAAGTCACTTAATTTCTCTGGGCCTCCGTTACCTCATTTATAAAACGGGGATCGAGACTGTGAGCTCTATGTGGGTTAGGTACTGTGTCCAACTCAATTGCCTTGTGTGTACCCCAGCACTTAGTGTGGGGTTTGGCACACAATAAGTGCTTAACAAGTATCACAATTATTATCGTTGTTATTAAAAGCTTTTTTATGTACCAAGCACCACGGTAAGCATTGCTCTGGATATAAGATCATCAGTGTGGATGCAGTCAGTTTGGGTCAGTCTGAAAAAAATGGGTACTGTATCCCCATTTTGCAGATGAAGAAACTGAGGCCCAGTGAAGTGAAATGACTTGCCCAGGGTCATACACACAGTAGGCAAGTGGTAAAACTGGGACTAGGACTCCCAGCCTGGTGTTCTATGCACAGAGTCACACTGATACCTGAGGGCCATTTGTCATCTTTATGTTCAAAACTCCATTTAACAGCAATTGGCGTAGAATAGGCCCACCACCAAATTTTTGCATTTTAAAGGCTTCACCAATGCACCACTGTCTACAGACCTCCAGAGGGTGAGTCTCTTTGGACAAATTCTCCTGCCTCCAACCTTTATTTCCTGGCTCTCTCATAATGTCTCTGTCTTCCCTAATCCAGAATAATAATAATAATAATGATGGCATTTGTTACGTGCAAAAGCACTTTTCTAAGCGCTGGGGAGGATACAAGGTGATCAGGTTGTCCCATGTGGGGCTGACACTCTTAATCCCCATTTTACAGATGAGGGAACTGAGGCACAGCGAAGTGAAGTGACTTGCCCAAAGTCACACAGCTGACAGTTGGCAGAACCGGGATTAGAACTCATGACCTCTGACTCCCAAGCCCATGCTCTTTCCACTGAGCCACACTGCTTCTCATAGGGCGAGGAAGGAAGGAGGGAGAGGGGGAAGAGAAGAAAGAGAGGGAGAGGGGAAAGGGAGGAGAGGGGAGAAGAAAAACAGAATGGCACCACAGAATGGTGCCCAAGGTATTGCTTCAGAAATCGGCTAAACGTTTCTCTTACCAGGGTCCGTATTTTGGCTTGAGATATGCTTGCAGTAGGTTACAATGGACCAGTAAATCTTAATGTATTCCTTAAATTTGAGTGGAGCCCCACAGCACATATGTACATATCTATAAATCATCTAGTATAAATTATTCGTTTATAGTAATAAGTGTCTCACCCTCTAGACTGTAAACTCTTTGGGGGCAGGGAACTCTGTTGTATTGTACTCTTCCATGCACTTAGTACAATGATCTGCAGACAGTAAGCACTCAATAAATATCACTGATGATGATAAAGGTGAGCGCCTCTTGTCAGCATGCAGCTTAGTGCAAAACATCTTCTCTAAAGACATGTAACCAATCAATAGTATTTACTGAGCACTTACTGCATACAGAGCACTGTAGTAAGCACTTGGGAGAGTAGAATATCACAGAATTTTTTTGTTGACTTTTAATGGTATTTGTTAAGCACTTATGATGTGCCAGGCACTCTACTAAGCACTGGTTGGAGTCTCCATACCTATTCCCTGCCCACAAGGAGCTCAAATATAATCCAGAAAGTCTCAGATCTGGATGGCAGAATCCCCCAAGCACTTATTTCTGGAGAATTAGCATAGCTCTTGGGGATTGCAGGAACCTGGTGTCAAACAAAGGGCATCCCTCCCCTATTCTTCCAGTGATCTCTGGCCATAACTACCCAGTCTGTCTGCTGGGTGAGACGTCGGCAATTTGCCTGTGACAGTAATGGATTTTCTAAGGAGCCGCCTTGCTGGCTCTGAGTATTCCTCCATGCTTTTTCTTGCCCCTGTCTCATTTGGCTAAGTGGAAGTTTGGAAAGAGTTCGGGTTCATTCTTAACTTACTTTGGTGATGAAAAGCCTTCCGGACTAGATGTGATAGTGCAATATTTCTCCAAGTGAGCTTTTTTTTAAGCCTTAGGTGTATGCCTGAGGGGAAAATATGACATCGTGTGTTTGTGTGAGCATGAGCTTAATTTTCCAAGTTATTATTCTTAGTAGTAGTAGTAGTACTTAGTATTGGTAGTAGTAGCTAAGCTTCCTTTGGGTCAAGCACTGCTCTAAGCACTAGGGTAGATACAAGTTAATCAGAAATTAACTGAATTTCTGGAGAAATTAAAAGGCCACTTTCCTGAGAATTGCCTTTGCCATATTCAGCGGTCTTGCCTGATTATGATCCCAGAATGACAGCATTTGCCATGAAATGAGGTGGGGTTCCTTTGTAAATACTGATTTTCCACCTTGCTAGCACAAACTAATAACTGTGGTATTTAAGTGCTTATGCTATGTGCTTATGACTGTAATTAGCACTGTAGTAGAAACAAGTAAATCAGGAAACTGAGGCCCAGAGAATTTGTGACCTGCCAAAGATCACACAATCGGGCAAGCGGCAGAGTGGAATCAGAACCAGATCCTCCGACTCCCGGGCCTGTGCTCTTTCCATTAGGCCACCAAGCTTTCCTCAAACCACGGAAGGCATGGTTTCAGTGGAAGAAAATCACCCAGCAATGCTTTCATTTGCTCCCATCACACCTGTTCATTTTGCCTGAAATAAGTAACATTGAGTGACCCTGAGCCTGAGGGTCACTCTGCTGAGCAGGCCTTTATTTGAGGGAGGTGAGGCCTTCCCAATCTCACACCAGAAATCGGGAACAGCAGGCTCACAGTAGGAGAAGTGACAATTCCAGCCTAGGATCCTTACCCTCCATTCCAGGTAGCGATGTGATTCCCCTGGAATGCTTCACAGGTTGTAATTGGGTCTCCTCTGTACAGTTCTTAATAACCTTGCCAAAGAAAAGTTGCTGGGTCTAAATTGTTGACTTGAAATGCACCAGCTTTCCAAGAATCCTGCCCTTGGGTCTGAGAGTGATGAATTGAGAAGTTATTTATTTTGATTTTTTTTAAAATGAGCCCATTGTGGTAATCCCTGGGTTAGTGTAACTAAGGCTCCAAAGACCTCTCCCAGGGAGGATAGAGGCAGTCATCTGTGGGAAGAAGAGGCCTGGTACAGTCTCTGCCTAATGGCCTTGCTTCTTAGAACCATGGGTAGTATGGCCTGATGGAAAGATCACGGGCCTGAGATTCAGAGGGCCTGGGTTCTAATCCCAGCTCTGCCATTTGTCTGCTGTGTGACCTCAGGCACTTTAATTCTTTTATGCCTCAGTTTCCTCATCTGTAAAATGGGGATTACGACTATGAGCCCCATGTGGAGCAGGGACTGTGTCCAATGTGATTATCTTATATATACCCCAGCACTTAGTACAGTGTCGGGCACATCATAAGCACTTAGCAAATACCACAATGATTATTATTATCATTATCGTTCTTTTTACTATAATTAAGGCCACAGGTGTCACTGGAGCAATGGAAAATTTGTGGAGTGAGATCATGAGTCTGGATGGCCAATCTGCTTTTCAGTGGAGAATGAAGGTCCCCAAACTAGACCCTGTTGGCGAGGGTGGGGATGAATGCTTAGTACAGTGCCTGGAACATAATAAGCACTTAACAAATGCCATAAAAAAAGTTGCAGAGAAGCAGGCTCCTCCATCCAAAATGCCTCATCTTCATCCCTTAGCAAAGAGATGCAGGAGCAGAGGACCTCAAAGATGGAAAAGATGAGGCTAATCAATCACTGGTGTTTATTGAATTCTTACTGTGGGTAGAGCACTGTACTGAGTACCTGGGAGAGTACACTACGTACAACACAATACAGTACAGTTCCAGACTATAAGGTCATTGTGAGTAGGGAACGTGTCTACCAACTTTGTTATATTGTACTTTCCCAAGTGCTTAGTACAGTGTGTACTCTGCACAGAGTAAGCACTCTATAAATGTGATTGAGTGAATGATTGACTACAGTACATTTGGTAGACATGATCCCTGTCCTCAGGGAGTTTACATCCTACTCTTCCCAGGTCCGAAGTCGGCGGCAACTTGGCAAGGAATCAGCAGGTGGGAAGCTGGTCTCCTCTGGAAGTCAGGCAACCCAGTTGAGGGCCCACAGGGTTCTAAGGAAGCCGGGAGATTGGAATCATGGCGATTCATTCTTCTGGCAGAAAAATGCAGCCAGTTCTGGGGAGGGAGATAACAGCTGTTTAATAGCTGCACCAGAACCCGGGATGGCGGTTCTGAACTGGGAGAGTGGAATGATACATTCCGCTAATAGTTCAAAAGGGATTTGGGGAGACAGTATGTAATTACCCAAACGGCGTTTATCGGGGATACCAAAGTTCATCCTCATACTCTGGTGAATAATGCCGAGAGATCTTTCACGGTGGGTTTCCGCTTCATCGGAAAGCTGTCACCACTTTCAAGAGCACCGGGCCCCTTTTCACCAGCCAGGGTTATTGATTCAGGACCAACATAGAGTTTGGCCTGTTGAATCATCCATTTCCTAAAAGCTCCTGAGAGGGTCCTCTTATTCAAGGAGCATCCTGAGGCGTCACACTATTTAATGACAGAGCGTGCGGCCCCTGAGAGCACAGGGTAGATACGCTGTCTCATTCTCTTTTGCTGAACTTCTCTCCTTTTCGAGCTGTTTATGTCCCCAAGTCCCACAGCCCGCCTGTTTGTTCCTGGCCCTAACGATGGCTCACTGCCTTAGCCGGTTCACTGGACGGACTCCAGAGGTTCCGGAAGCTACTGGGGCCGGTAGCCAGAAGCTCAGACTTCCTTGACTCCCCGAGACTGCTGAAGTGATTTGATGTGACCGTGTCTGAAAAACAAGGCTGGTCCCTGGCTTGTCTCAGCCCTCCTCTGCCCCCACTCTACCCAAAGACCTTCCCCAGCCAAGGTGACTTTTTGGTGACTGCCTCTTTTTTTTTTTTTTTTTGATGGTACTTCTTAAGCGCTTATTATGTGCTAGTCCCTGTACTAAGCACTAGGGTAGATAAAAGATAATCAGGTTGGCCACAGTCCCTGCCCAACATGGGAGTCACAGTCTAAGTATTTATTTATATTAAAGCCTGAATCCCCCTCTAGATGTAAGCTCACTGTGGGCAGGGAACGTGTCTAACTGTTATATTGTACTCTCCCAAGCGTGTATTACAGTGCACAGGAAGTGCTCAATAAATATGATTGATTTAAGTACGAGGGAGAACAGGTATTTAATCCCCTTTTTACAGATGAGGTAACTGAAGCACAGGGAAGTCAAGTGACTTGTCCAAGGTCATGCAGCAGACAAGACTGTGAGCCCACTGTGAGCCCTTCTAGACCGTGAACCCACTGTTGGGTAGGGACCGTCTCTATCTGTTGCCAACTTGTACTTCCCAAGCGCTTAGTACAGTGATCTGCACACAGTAAGTGCTCAATAAATACGATTGAATGAATGAATGAAGTAGGGGAGCCGGGATTAGCTGCAGGCTGAGATTTGGGGATCTCACCTTGGTTGGGAAGGTGTGGGGTCAGAGAAATCATGGGGACAGATAGAAGGGAGGGCAGAAAGAGAAAGGAGAAACAGGAAAGAGAAGGGAAGAAAGGACAAGGTATTGGGGAAGGGGGGGGAGCAAGAAGGTAAGTATATAGGGATGGGTTGGAGAGGGTGAGGGGCAAAATCACCGCTGCCCCATGCCATCTGCTGCTGTCCAGCCCAGACTGCTCTGCCAACACCAATAGGGCACACAGAGTGGCCACGAGAGCTTCCAGAGGTGTCTACAAAACTCCTATCCTGTGGGTGCTCAGTCCTGCAGAGGAGATGGGGATCTCTTGGAAGCAGTGTGGCCTAGCAAAAAGACCATGGTGCTTGGGAGTCAGATAACTTGGGTTCTAATCCCGGCTCTGCCACTTGTCTGCTGCGTGACCTTGGACAAATCACTTCTTACGCTGTACATATACCCTAGCATTTAGCTCAGTGCCTGGCACAAAGTAGGTACTCACCAAATACAATTATTATTATTATTACATTAATCTTCTTCAAATGCTATCGAGTCATTTCCGACACATAGCGGCTCCATGGACACACCCTCTTTAGAACGTCCCAGCTTCTGTCAGACAGTCGTAAAGTATCCATAGAGTTTTACATTGTTAAATTTGTTACGAATAATTTATAGCGGAACTATTTACAAAGAGTACCGAGGGATCAAGGAAAAGCCTCTATTAGGGAATCTGCCTAATAGCCAATTCTCCTCTTCCCCACTAATCCTTTTCCTCAAGAAGGAAAGAGTAGTGAGACACTAAAAAACAGAAGGCTTAGTTCTCAGTAGTCAAGCGACTAAGCATAGGACTTGAAAGAAATAATATTGGCAGTAAGCACAAACTGAAAAAACAATTGCATCGTGATGGCAATCCAGATCATTGCAAATGTACTTTATCAGCCTCCTAATTTTCGGTATCATTAAGTGCATAATCCCTGTGATGGGGGAGGTGGTGGGGGACCGTTCAGACTGGAAAAATCTGCGGTAGATCAAGAGGTTCAAAACTGACCTACAAAAATGGTCCGAAATGGCGCTGTATACTGGAGGTGGTTTGAATAGGAACTTAGAAGATTCTTATGTTCCGCCAAGAATAGGGCTTGGTTAATATGGTGTTGTGGGCCACTGATGTCCCTGTGATGATGAAACAAGAGACAAGGGGGCTGACCCCTCGAGACTGTAAGCTTCTTGAGGTCAGGGAACATGTCAACCAACTCTTGTTTTATTGTACTCTCCCAAGAGCTTAATAGAGACTCTGCACACAATAAACACTCAGTAAATATGATTGATTGATTCATGGATTGATTGAGGCAAGGAGAACGAAAGCCTTTTATTCATTCCTTTATTCATTTGTATGCATTGAGCGCTTACTGTGTGCAGAGCACTGTTCTTAAGTGCTAGGGAAAGTACAATACAACAGTAAACAATCCCTGCTCACAGCGAGCTCAGTCTACAGGTTGTGAGAAGGCAGAAGGTTTTCCTAACAAAGTGGGATCCTTGACAAGTAACAGAAAGTGTTGAATGCCCTTCTATGGGGGAAGTCAACTGCAGTGGACCATTCATGGCATATCACGAGTTTTTATGAATCGAGGCTCCAAGAGTCCGCCTAGCGCAGTGTATTGATCCCAGAGTCACGCTCAAGTTGAGAGACAGTAAATTGCCAGTCAGGTTTTATTATGTGAAAGGCTTTTAAAATCTCCAAGAGCCTGACTCTTCATTTTTATTATCCTAATGAAAGACCGTGGTTTGTGGAAGCACTGGGAGGCGGCATTCCAGGGAAGGTGTGAGCTGAATTCTTGGGGTCAGGCAGTAGCGGTTTCCCCAAGAGTTAATTTCTCCCTAAAATGGATTGTCCCCAATTCCCAACTTCCTCTGGATATTTGGATTTTTGGATTTTTACTAAAAGAGAGGCTAGCCAGCCTCCTGGCTTTAAGAGACTGAGGGGAGCTGTCATAAATCAGAAGGGGAAAACAGTGTGAATGTGACCCTCATCAGGGATGGGATGAGTAGAGAGGGTGGCTATCCAGTTTTTCAACAGAACTGTTCCCCTATCCAGGCCTGGAGGGTGGGTCAGCAGATGGGTGTCCAATTTTCCTGGATGCTGGCAGTGGCCATTCTTGTGGTGAGCTAATCATTGCTGAAGAGGCAGGGTTAATCTGGCTAGACAGACACTGCCACGGCCTGGTAAACTTGCAGCCTTCTAAACAGCTTCCAGGAGCCCCAGAATCCCCATGAGCACTGGCCACTGGACAACAGAGCTATAGAGTGGACTTTTTATTTCTCACCTGCATGTCTTTGTGCTGAATCTCTCTGCAGAGACTGCCTAATATGAGGTCAGGTAACTTTCTCACAGAAATTCTGAGAGTAGAAGTATCTGTGAACTATCATTCTTCCTCAGCTCTGATCCGAAATCCTTAAAAAAAATCCAACTGGCCTTCTCATCAGTTTTTATTCTTTCCGTTCCTCTGAGCTTTTGGCCAGACGAAGGAAGTGACAGAAATCTCAGGACCTGAAGATTTCCAGCCTGGATTTGAAAGTGAAATATTGAGATTTTTCAAGCTGTCTCTTGAGATGGGCTTTGGCCGCAATCTTTTTCCCAAGTGACTGATAAGCTTTTCAAAGCACTTAGACCATCCATCTCTCAATCAATCAATCAATCGGTGGTATTGAGCACTCACTATGTGCAGAGTACTGTACTAAGCACTTGGGAGAGTACAGACTGTGCTTCTAGACTGTGAGCCCGCTCTTCTAGACTGTGAGCCTGCTGTTGGGTAGGAACCGTCTCTATATGTTGCCAACTTGTACCTCCCAAGCACTTAATACAGTGCACTGCACACAGTAAGCGCTCAATAAATATGATTGAATGAATGAATGAATACAACAGAATTAGCAGACACGTTCCCTGACCATAACAAATTTACAGTCTTCAAGGCAGAAGGATTAAGGGGCCTGGAAAACCAACAGAGGCTCCATTGCTCACCACCTGATTTGTGGAACTGGCAGGGGAAATGTGACACGTGCCCTCCAGCTCCCACCCCTGTCACCCTGCTGTGGCCATTGCTGCCATCCTCTACTGGAAGAGGCTGGAAGAAACAGATGTTGGATGGGGATGTAAACTTCTGATAATGCAACATCACTCTGGGTGTCCTTCCTCTTTGTGCCTGTGGCCTTTGTTGGGGTGGGTTGGAAAGAACGTTATAATGTCAGCTTCAGCCCTCGGCTCAAATTTTGGTATTTGATTAAACACCAGATTGGAGGGTTCAGGAGAGTTGAAATAGTTATCAGGTGCTGGTCATTTGATCCAGCTCCACTGACTCCCATGAGATGGAAAGTCATATCCCCAAGCTGGAGGGAAGGTAAAAGACGAAGGTAAAGAAAGAATTTTCCAGAGGCCTGGGTTTGGGATGAGAAAGCAAAGGGCAGAGCTAGAGGAAGGTGGCAAGATCTCTGGGTGTCAGCAGGGCCCCTGACTCTGGGAGAGCAAACACTCCCGATTCTCTGCTGAAGGTAAATCATAGCGACCAGCTGCGGCGGGGATCCTGCCATGGGCCAGGCACAGATGGTGCGCTGGTTTCTTTGTTTCAGATGTCATTTATGACTTGCCTGAGTGATTCCGCCAAGCCAGTGGGTATCCTCACTCTCACACCCTGTAAATCAAAAAGGAAGAAATAAGTATGGCAGAGAATCTCTGCAGTGTGTTTATTACTTATTGATTGAGTGAGGCTCCAGGATGACACTCTCTGAAGAATTAGAAAACCATCGTTCAGAGAAAGCAAAGCAGAGAAGCTTGATTGCATCCAGCACTCGCATGCAGCCACCTCTGGGGTGTAGCATTTAGTGAGGTGTTGGTCATCCTATAACAACGCATTAGGCCAGATTAGGAATGGTACTGTCCTGTCCTGGCAAGGATTTAAGTGCCTGGAACATAGTAAGCACTTAACAAATACCATTATTATTATTTACTGTTCTTTCCCTAGGCTCCTGCCATTTTTTTCCCCACCCTAAGGGCTCCAGATCTGGAAAAGAGGTGGGGGTGCTTCCAATCCAATAGACGAAGCTCTCTAGCAGAGGTGACTTCTCCTCTCCGACCTCTGAGAACAACAGGGTCAGATTTGAATGGCCTGTGAGCTCGTTGTGGGCAAGTAATGTATCTGCCAACTCTGTCATATTCTACTCTCCCAGGTGCTTGGTAAAGTGCTTAGTAAGCGCTCAAAAAATGTGATTGATTGAGGAACAGAATTAAATGTCAAACTGAGGGAAGGTGTGGTACCCAAAGTGATGTAGCCTGGAGCACCAGGAGGAGCAGCAAAGGTCACCTTCC
Source organism: Tachyglossus aculeatus (assembly GCF_015852505.1). Taxonomy (NCBI): domain Eukaryota; kingdom Metazoa; phylum Chordata; class Mammalia; order Monotremata; family Tachyglossidae; genus Tachyglossus; species Tachyglossus aculeatus. The sequence goes on along the minus strand of NC_052074.1, from coordinate 25,098,408 downwards.
GCCCCCAAGAACATGCTGCATATTGGCCTGAGCAGAGATGCATCCCTGTCCAGCACTGCAGCTCCAAGGCTGAGAACTCTGGTGATCTAATTCAGAGCCTTCCTCCAGCGTGGGGAGAAGCAGTACTAATTCTAGGGACTGGAGGAGGGAAGGGTTGCAGGGGAGAGAATGTTACAAAGCCAATCAGCCAGTCATACTCATTGAATACTCACTGTGTACAGAGCACTGCACTGAAGTTGGAAGAGTACAATATAACAATATAGCATACCCATTCCCTGATCATCACAGTGACATAGGCTATGGGGTACTGGTGTCCTCCACTAGAAAGTCTTCCCTTTTGAGGCTCGCCCATTCAAGTAGCGATATAAAGCAGGGGGCCGACGTAAACTCCATAGTACTAAGGCTACTTAGCCAGTACATGGTAGGAATAGAGATGAAGTTGTGGTTACATAGTTCTGGGCGGTGACTTAGCACATTCTTTCATCCCCCTGACCCCAGAATGTCCCAGATCTGCAGGAGGGATTTTTTTGGCAGTAACGTCGGAGATTTTCTTAGCCAACGAATTAGAGGTGTGGCTGGCTGGGGCTTGGCTCTCCAAGATCAGAGACCCGTGCTCAGGCAGTCCAGAGTGGTCCTTACTCTTAAGATCTGAAACCCTACCATGTGTAGAAGCAGAACACTGTTTCACTTGAGAAGAAGGGGATGTGTCCCCACCCGGCTCCAGAAGGCTATTGTGGAGTGCTTGGGAGTCAGAAAGAAAAGATTTGCTAAGCAGTGTTGTCTGCTTAATCTTGATTAACTCATACTCAATGAGTGAAGGACTTCTGGGAATTGCCGAGAGCAATTTGGGGCCTTTCTGAAATGGCTTAGCTGGTTGTTTTCTCTCTCTGACCTAATCTCATCCTACCACAGAGCAGGGAAAGCTCCTTGAGGGCAGGAACCATGTCTTATACAGCTATTGTACTCTTCCAAATGTCTAATGTACAGAGTACACTCTGTATAAACTTCGATAATGATGATGATAGCTACCTTCATGGAAAGCAGCTTGACCTAGTGGATAGAGCCAGGGCTCGGAGTCAGAGGACCTGGGTTCTAATCCCACTCTGCCTCTTGCCTGCTGGGTGACCTTGGGCAAGCCACTTAACTTCTCTGTGCCTCAGTTACGTCGTTAGTGAAATGGGGATAAAGTGCCGGTTCTCCCTCCCTCTTAGACTGTGAGCCCCATGTGGAAAGGGACTGTGTCCAGTCTGTTCATTTTGCATCTACCTGAGTGCCTGGCACATAGTAAGCACTCGAGAAATACCCCAATTATTATTATTATTATTTCTCAGGACAGTAACAGAATGAATTGCCTGTTTTAATTCGAATTTTAGATTGGTGATTTTTTGAGTTTGAGTTTATAACAGAGCAGACAGGGGGCCTGTGGAAAGGGTGTGTGAAGAAGGACCAGCAGAAGCAGCTTGGCTCAGTGGAAAGAGCCCGGGCTTTGGACTAAGAAGTCATGGGTTCAAATCTCGGCTCCGCCAATTGTCAGCTGTGTGACTTTGGGCAAGTCACTTAACTTCTCTGTGCCTGTTACCTCATCTGTAAAATGGGGATTAAGACTGTGAGCCCCCCACTGTGGGACAATGTGATCACCTTGTGACCTCCCCAGTGCTTAGAACAGTGCTTTGCACATAGTACGTGCTTAATGAATGCCATCGTTATTATTATTAAGGACCACCATTCAGGATAGCCACTGCTTAGACAAGGCTGGCATGGAGCAGCGTGGGAGACTGTCAGGAGCCTGGCTGGGAAGAAATGCCAGCAGAGCAATATTAGTCCCCTCCCCCAGCCTCCTCTCCCCAATCCCACCGGTGTCAGCCCTCAAAACCAATAGCCCGTCCAGGGCCCTGAGCCATGCCTGAAGAGGGGCTGTACCATTGGAGTCCTAGAAGTCTCCCAAGTCATATATTCACATATTTCATTCATTCCCTCATTCAATACTGTTGATTCATTCATTCAATCGTATTTATTGAGTGCTTACTGTGTGCAGAGCACTGTACTAAGCACTTGGGAAGTACAAGTTGGCAACATATAGAGATGGTCCCTACCCAACAATGGGCTCACAGGCTAGAAGGGGGAGACAGACAACAAAACAAAACATGTAGACAGGTGTTAAGTTGTCAGAACAAATAGAATGATAGATTGATTGAGTGCTTACTCTGTGCACAGCACTGTACTAAGCGCTTGGGCCACAGCCCAGAGCCCTGTCCCATCTTGCAGCCCACCCCTCCTCTTGGCTAGACTCTTAGCCCTGTCTGCCCCAGCATCCCATCTGCTCTTTTTTTTTTTAAGTGGCATTTATTTAGTGCTTGCTACGTCAAGCACTGTTCTAAGCATTGGGGTAGATACAAAGTTAATCAGGCCAGATACATTCTCCGTCCCACACAGGACTCACTGTCTAAGTAGGTAGGGGAACAGGAATTGAATCCCCATTTTGCAGTTGAGGAAACTGAGGCATAGAGTAACTTGCCCAGGGTCACCCAGCAGGGAAGTGGCAGAGTCAGGCTGAGGACCCAGGTCCTCTGGTTCCCAGGCCTGTGCTTTATCCAAATGACCATGCTGCTTCCTTAGCTAGGGACCGCCCCTACAGAGAGGAAAGGCCAATTGGGTGAGCGACATATTGTAATGGACTTTCCGCACCAGACGGTCTAAAACAATTCAAACACCACGGCATCTGGCCCAGAGGATCTACAGTCATCTCGGCTCCAGCCGCCATCCGCTGTCCCCACTGAGGACATTCCGATTGCTTCCGCGTAATGCTGTCTGATTTCCCCACTGTGACCTTTAATGGGTTATTAAGCCAACAGTGTCCTGTGTCCAGTGAATCTTAGCAGGAAAGTTGGAGATCATAAATGAAGTGAAGGAACTTGTTCCTGGCTCATCGGGGGGGAGACAATTAGAAGGGCAAAGCTCAGCCCGATGCTTAATGCCTCAGAAAGCTCCTGAGGTGCAGAGGATGATGGGGCAGACCCAGTCTAGAGCTGGGAGTTCAAGAATCCCCCAAGGGACAGACCTGCTTCTCCCTCCCTCAGACCCCATGAGATAGCAGCTGGGAGGGGAAGTATTCAGTTCTTGTGTGTTCTTTGATGAGGCGGCAGGCAATATATTTGTTACCCCTCCTGGATTTCTTCTGGTTTCTACATCCAGGAAGCTCCCAGCCCATTCAGGTAGGAGGGAGAGTCAGGGGCCAGAGAAGGGGCGGCCATTGCTCTTCCTCTGACAGAGACTGGACTAGGAATCACAGGCGTTTTCTGAAGCCTCCTTTCTACTGGGTATATTTCTTCCTCCAGGCAATGTTTGCCTGGGACCACTGCCTCAGAGCCTGCTCTCTCGAGACAGGATCACTGAGGAGGACATGCAGACATCACCGGATCTAGTAGCCACCTGACTGTGTCCAGGCAGCAGGGCCAGAGGCCCGCCGGGACCGAGTATCCAGACGTGTTAGCGACCTCAGATGCTGATATCATCTGACGAGCTTCGCGCCAAATCACCTCTGGCCCTTCCAGTCACTGAGTCAGACTGGAGCACTGGGCACTGACGTCGCTCCCCTTGCTGTGCTGTGGGAGATGATGGGCTGGGATGACTGGGGGGATGTGTTGCCAGATGGTCAGACCCATCCATCTTCCACGGAATGAGGGAACCCTGGCAGGCTGGAATGGGAATTGTTTCCTGAAATAGGAGATTTTACAGTTTATACATGAGCTAGTAAATTTGCACTGATCTGCACTTGAGTTGTGTCTGCAGTAGCATAATAAATCAGGACTGAAGAGGCAAATCATAAATGTCAGAGATTGGTTTATTTGTTAATTTAAATGTCGATAGCAATCTGACGTAAGCATTCAATGCTGGCAAGGAAATGATTTATGTCACTGTCCAAAATGTACCCTAAAGCAGTGATTTAGAAACACTGAAGGGTCACTGAAGTGACTTTAGGGGCCTGGAGCCCTCCTGGAAAGGGGAAACTTTTGATTCTCTGGTTCTGGAAAAAATAGGGGCAGCCTTTTGATCTTTTCATATGCTTGTATCTTCTCCCTCTCTCTCCTCTCTCTCCCTCTCTTTCCATTTCTCCCATCTTTCTTTCTCCCCCTTTGTCCACCCTCTCGCTCCCTCAGTCTCCTCCCTTCTATCCATTTCTCTTCCCTAATCCCCAACTTCCATCACCTGGTTACTGTTTCTCTCTTCTGCTCATCCTGACATCCCCAGTTTCCCATGCATCTCCTCACTGCTTCTCTCCCTGTTACCTTTCTCCTTCTCATAACCCCACCTCAGCACCCTTTATGTTCTCCTCTGATCCCTCCCCTCTCCTTCTTCTCTCTCAACAAGTACAGAACTGTGCGGGTGGCAGCAATTGAAAAAGGGCAAAATGGGCAGAGCACTCTAGTGCATATGGACTTTCAAGGAGTGGATCCGCAGCTGGGAAGAGCCACACTTTTTTTATGGTATTTGTTAAGGGCTTATTATGTGCCAGGCACTGTACTAAGCACTGGGGTAGATACAAGGTAATCAAGTTGGGCGCAGTCCGTGTGCCACATGGGGCTCACAATCTTAATCCCCATTTTACAGATGAGATAACTGAGGTCCAGAGATGTGAAGTGACTTTCCTAAGGTTACACAGCAGACAAGTAGCAAAGCCAGGATTAGAACCCGGATCCATCTAGCTCTCAGGCTCGTTCTCTATCCACTAGGCTATGTCGCTTCTCTCTGCATTCTTACCTCATCCCCAAACCATAAAATGGTGGAAGTGTTTCTCCCCTACATCTCTGTTCTTCTGTCACTTGTGGGTCACAGGCTCAGGTGGGGAGAATTTTGGACCCAAAGTTAAGAAAGCAGATGCCAAAGTAAGAATGATAATGGTGGTATTTGTTAAGCATTTCCTATGTGCAAGCACTGTAGTAAGCTCTGGAGTAGGTTCAAGATAATCAGGTACAGTTCCTGTCCCACATGGGGCTCACAGTCTAAGTAGGAGTAAGTATAGTTATTGAATCCCCACTTTACAGAAGAGGAAACTGAGGCCCAGAGAAATTGTGACTTGCCCAGAATCACACAATAGGCAAGTGACACAGCAGGGATTAGAACCCAGTCTTCTGTCTCCCGGGCCCATGCTCTTTCTATTAGACCAGAAAAATAAAAGCATTCATTGTATTACGAAACTGTGGTAAAGTTTTGGATATCAGGAGCCAAATCAGAGACCGGCCTGGGCCCTCAATCATTGATAGCATTTGTTAAGTGTGTTCTATGGGAGAATATGACTGTTAATAAGGGACAGGCCCATTATCAATTGTCAGTCTCCCTAGGTCTTATCAGCCTGCAGGAGCTCACAGGAATAGAACCTCCCAGTCAATGATGCCCTATTCAGAAACAAAGGAAAGGGGTTTTATTTGTTTTTTTTTTTCAAGATAGCTAACCATGGCACTGAAAACAGCTCATTGTAGGCAGGGAATGTATCTGTTTATTGTTACTAAGTACTCTCCCACACAGCAAGCCCTCAATAAATATGACTGAATGAGTGCTTGGAACATAGTAAGTGCTTAACAAATACTGTAACAGTAATATTAATGATAATTAGAGAGAGGGGTAAATACCTGACTAATTCTCAATTGGGCTTACATTTGGGGGCAGTTGCACTGTAGATCCCCCAGAAATTATGTTTTTGACCCCTTTCCTACCAAACTCCATAAAGCCTACCCCATCCCTAAACCCTTTATGCCCTGTGGTTGTCCACCTCCACTGGGGTCTGCAGCATTCAGCCTTTCCTGGCCCTTCTCCCTGCAGCCTGAATCGCCATTCCCTCTCCCCAAACTGCTGCCTCAACCTTCCATCATCCCCAGTGTTCCCTTTTAATCAACCCTTATGGGCTTGTGGTCCATAAATGCATCTAAATCATACTGAAGCTATTGCTACTTTCCCAGCTTAATCCCATGCTATTTTGAATTCCATTCCACTGGATAAGGACATGCTTCTTCTTGCTTGCCTCAAACCTGTCACTCTGGTGGGTTTTGTAGAACACACCCCCTCGGTCTTCGCGGGCTAAGCAGTCCCCATCTTTCCAGTCTATCCTTGAATGGGATCGTCCTTATTTTGCTGTTCCCTGGACCTCTTCTAGAGCGGGAAGGAGAGACAGAGTTTATACTGAATTTCTCATTAAGTCTATTTCTGGTTGCCTCTCTTCCATTCATGCCACCATGATTCTTTTTCAGTCACAAGCCAGTGCTGATTGATGAGGCTGGTACACACAGTCAGCTGCTCTGGGCTTTTTTATGTAGAGGCTCTTATAAGAGTTTGGAAGCAGTGGACCTGCCAGATGGTTTGATGCCCAAAGAGCCCTCCCGGGTTTGCTCCCCACCACAACCCTGCATCTCTAACCCTGACAGACCCATCTATTTGTGCTCATTGGCTATCATCAATTTCCATGAGGCTGACCGTTTCTCTCTAATTTCTTCCAGAGTTTGGGTAGTATCGGGTTGACTCTGGAGGAAAGGGCAGTCGTTCAGCTATTTGCTATAAATAAAACAGAGGCAGCCGGCTTGCTACTTCACGTATCTCCGAGCATCAGAGAGGCCGCTAGCAGGATTTCACCTTCCGCTGAATCATTAACACCCCAATTAGTGCTACCCCTTAGCCCCGTGTGAAATGATCTGCCATAACGAGGTTTGGAGAACTTGAGTGATGCATGAGGAGGTGGACACGACAGTGCTAATTAGAACAGGGCCAGTCTTTTCCAGGGCGGATGCACTTGTTGGCATCCCCCAGCAAAAATGCTTTCCTGCAACTGTTCGGTGAGAGTTTTGAATTCCCTTCTGGAGATCTCAGCACAGGTTTCTGAGGGAAACCACAAATCCTGATGTAGAGTGGATAGAGTACAGGCCTGAAAGTCAGAAGGGCAAGCGTTCTAATCCCAACTCTGTCTCTTGTCTGCTGTGTGACCTTGGGCAAGTCACTTCACTTCTCTGGACCTCAGTTACCTCATCTGTAAAATGGGGATTGAGCCCCGAGTAGCTCAGGGACTGTGTCCAACCCAATTTGCTTTATTCACCTCAGTGCTTGGCACATAGTAAGTGCTTACCAAATGCCCCAATCACTATTATTATTATTGGATTTATTAGAGGATCATAGTGCTGGGCTGGACACTTTCCATTGTTAAAGTGGTCTTTGACCTCTAGGTACTTAGAATCTAAAACAGACAATATTTAAGCCCAGGAAAACTTATCAAATGATATCAGTCAAGCTCATCCAGTGCTTAGAACAGTGCTTTGCACATAGTAAGCACTTAATAAATGCCATCATCATCATCATCATTATTATTATAAGCTCAAGCTCAAACTGCAAACTCCTCTCTAGACTGTGAGCTCATTGTAAGCAGGGAACATGTTTACCAGCTTTGTTGTACTCTCCCAAATGCTTAGTACAATAGACAGCACACAATAAGTGCTCAATAAATAGGACTGATAATGACAGTGAGAATTTACAGGGTGCCGAACATTTGAGAGAGTACATTGGAGTTACAAGACCTGATCCCTGCCCTGAAGGAGCTTACATTCTAATGGGGGAGACAGACACTAAAATAAATTAGAGATGAGAGGAAGCAGTAGAGCAGAAAGAATGCTTTGGTGGCTCAAAAGAGGTGAAGTGACAGGTGGGGAGTTACAGGGTGGGAAGATAAGAGCTTAATTAGAGAAGGCTTCCTAGAGGAGTTGTGAATTCTGTGAGGCTTTAAAGATGGGGAGAGGTGTGGTCTGTCAGATAGGGAGGGGAGGGAACTCCAGGCCAGGGCAGTGGATATAAGCAGGAGGTTGGTAGCAAAAGAGATGAGAAGGCAACACAGTGAGGAGGTTAGACTCAGAGGAATGAAGCTTGTGAATTAAAATCATGTAAAGGGAAGAGACTGGGTAAGTAGGAGGGAAAGAGCTGAAAAAAGGCCTCAAAACCAATGATCAGAAGTTTTTCCTTGCTGTGGAGTGGAAAAGGCAACCATTGGAGGTTTCTGAGGCACCGAGAGATACATGTAAAGTGCCATTTTAGAAAAATGATCCAAGCAGAAGAATGAAATATGGACTGCAGCAGGAGGAGAGACTGGAGACAAGGAGGCTGGTGAGGAAGTTGATGTAGAGAAGCAGCGTGCCTCAGTGGAAAGAGCCTGGGCTCTGGAGTCAGAGATCAGGTGTTCAAATCCTGGCTCTGCCAATTGTCAGCTGTGTGACTTTGGGCAAGTCACATAACTTCTCTGTGCCTCAGTTACCTCATCTGTAGAATGGGGATTAAGACTGTGAGCCCCCTTCTCCCCCCCCCCCCGTGGGACTACCTGATCACCTTGTAACCTCCCCAGTGCTTAGAACAGTGCTTTGTACATAGTAAGCGCTTAATAAATGCCATCACTATTATGAAGCAGCGTGGCTCAATGGAAAGAGCACGGGCTTTGGAGTCAGAGGTCATGGGCTCAAATCCCGGCTCTGCCAATTGTCAGCTGTGTGACTTTGGGCAAGTTACTTAACTTCTCTGTGCCTCAGTTACCTCATCTGTAAAATGAGGATTAAGACTGTGAGCCCCCCGTGGGACAACCTGATCACCTTGTAACCTCCCCAGCGCTTAGAACAGTGCTTTCCACATGGTAAGTGCCTAATAAATGCCATCATTATTATTATTATGTACTAATCAAGCCTGGATATTACACATGCTTAGACCAGCATGTTAGCAGTTTTCTTGGGGAGTAAGAGGCAGAGCCTGGAAGAATCACAAAGATTCAGTGACTGGTTAAATATGGGGATTGAAATAAAGGGAGGAGTCAAGGATAATGCCAAGGTTGTTGACTTGAAAGAGATGGGGAGGATGGTGGTATTGTCAGCCATGATGGAAAACTTAGACAGAGGGGAGGATTTGAGGGAGAAGATGAATGAGTTCCATTTTGGACACGTAGAGCTTGAAGTGCTGATGGACACTCACATTGAGCTGTCACAGAGTCCAGAGTAAATGTGAATGGCAGAAGAGAGAGGTCAGAGCTAGCAAGGAAGATGAAGGAGCCATCCATATAGATGTGGTAATTGAAGCCTTGGGAACAGATAAAAGCCTCAGGGGAGTGAGTGTAGACTGAGAAGAGAAGGGGACCTAGCAAAGTGCCTTGACCGACACCCACAGTTAGGAGGGGGGAGGCAAAGGGAGAGCCAGAGAAAGGAGGAATGATTGACCAGAGATGTAAGAGCAGAACCAGGAGAGAACTGTACTAGTAAAAACTGAAATAGTATTTGGAGAAGGCAGAGGTGCAAGGTCAAAAGCAGGTGAAAGGTTAAGGGAGGACTATGACAGAGCAAAATCAGTTCGATTTGGCAAATAGGAACTCACTGGTGACCTTGAAGAGAGTAGTTTTAGTGGAGTGAAGAGAGTCAGAAAGGGACTTGGTGGAGGTAACAGGTATATTCACCCACTCAAGAAATTTGGACAAGAATGAAAGGAGGGAGATGGGCTGGTAACTTGATGGTGGGTAGAGTCCAGAAAAGAGTTTTGTTAGGATAAGGGAGACGTGAGTGTGTTTGAAGGCAGTGCGGAAAGAACCATCAGAGTGAGTGGTTGAAGACGGAAGTCAGGGAGGAAAGAAGAGTGGATAAAAGAGTTTTTAAAGGGGCGAAAGGATGGGTTGGGGTTTGTTTGGATTAGACTTTGAAAGGTGGTAGATCTCTTTAAGGTTAACCAAGAAGGATAAGAGAGCATATGTGTGGGTGGGAGGGAGCTGGGAATGTGTCAGGAATATTTAGGGGAACTCGCTCCTGATGGTTTCAGTTTTGTTAACAAAGTAGCTGACAAGGTTTTGGGGGATGAGAGAGAATGGAAGGAGCACCAGAGGTTTCAAGAGGGAGTTCAAGGTTTGGAATAAATTGTCAGGGGGGAATGGGCAAGGGATTCAGTGAGAGAGGTTATGTCTGTGAAGAAGACAGCATAAAGTTCCATCTAACAAGTGAGGTTGAATACAATATGGCCAGAATCGGCCTGGTGCCTGAATTTCCAGCAAAGGGACTCTGGGGCCCAAGTTCTGAGGCAGAAGAGAACCATGGTGGTGCTGGTGGTGTGAGATTAACCAAGGGATGGGGCATGGAAAAAGTTGTGTGATATATATAGGACAGAGTTGAGGAAACACTACTGTGTATCAAAAAAAAAAGGGGAGATTAGGTAAGGAGTCCAAATGGGGCATGATGGCCTGGGATATGTGGAGGATATCTACAGAGCAAAAGTCTCTCTGAGTGGAGAAGATGGTTGTGTGGGGGAGAGAAGGCAGGAGAAGAGTTGTTTTTGTTTTTCTTGGGTTTTTTTTAATGGTTTTGTTAAGTGCTTGCTGTGTGCCAAGCACTGTACTAAGCACTGGAAGTAGATACAAGCTAATCAGGTGGGGCACAGTCCATGTCCCACGTGAGGCTTAGAGCCTTAATCCCCATTTTTCAGATGAGGTAACTGAGGCACATAGATGCTAAGTGATTCACCCAAGATCACACAGCAGACAAGTGGCAGAGCAGGGGATTAGAATGCAGGTCCTTCTGACTCCCAAGCCCATAATAATAATAATAATAATAATAATGGCATTTATTAAGCACTTACTATGTGCAAAGCACTGTTCTAGGCACTGGGGAGGTTGCAAGGTGATCAGGTTGTCCCATGGAGGGGCTCACAGTCTTAAGCCCCATTTTACAGATGAGGTAACTGAGGCACAGAGAAGTTAAGTGACTTGCCCAAAGTCTCACAGCTGACAAGTGGTGGAGCAGGGATTTGAACCCATGACCTCTGACTCCAAAGCCTGTGCTCTTTCCACTAAGCCATGCTTCTCCTCCTTCCCCTCCTCTCTCTCTTCCTCCTCCTCTACATCCTCATCATCATCATCATCAACACTGAAGCTGCTGCTAACTATTAATTCTCCAAGGCGCTGTTGGAATTGCTCATTGTTTATGTAACAGATCTCAGAGGAGGGTGACATATTTTATGGGCCCCATCTCAGGAAACAGTAAAATTGCACAGCTCCTTGGAAAGATTAATGGCAAAATGTGCTCAGGGGTCATTTGTTATATTAAAAATAAAATTATTTGTGTGTGATTTCAGGGAAACAATGAAGATAAATGTCCACCCCGGAAGCCATGATACTAATTTAAAAAACCATCAATCATGAAGTTCAGGGCAGTTTAAGCTCCAAATGCTCAATGGTATTGTTAATATATTTACAGATATCAATCACACAGTAAAAAAACATGCATTGGGCATGTATACCGAAATCCCAAGGAAGTAATGAGTTTACAGCTTTTGAGCCATAAACTTCCCTTGTAGCAAGAGTCCTTTTGGATCACTGTCCCCTTCAGACTCCCCTTGATGTCTAACTGGAGTGGAAAAAGTGATCTTAAATGCTTACTCAAACACCCAGGGTGGCACTTCAATCAGTCATTGGTATTTACTGAGCGCTTACTGTGTGCCGAGCTCTTCACTAAGCACTTGGGAGAGTACAGCACAACAGAGTTTGTAGACACATCTTCTGCCCTCAATGGGTTGTCAGTCTAGAGGGGGAGACAGACTTTAATGTGAATAAATAAATTACAGACACGTACGTAAATGCTATGGGGCTGAAGGTGGTATAAATACCAATCGCTTAAAGGGTACAGATCCAAGTGCACTGGTGATGCAGAAGGGAGAGGAAGCGAGGGAAAAGAAGGTTTAGTCAGGGAAGGCTTCCTGGAGGAGATGTGACCTTACAAAGGCTTTGAGGGTGGGGAGGTTAGCGGTACTTGGAATGAACCTGCCACCCCTGTGGCTTCAAGACCTGAGGCAGCCAGGTCAGGCTGCTGAGAGTCACCCCGATGGGAGGCTAGAAGAGTCCAAGGCTGAATCGGCATCGACTCGAGCCTCAAAAGTTCATAAACCACCAACCCACCCTCAGAACTGCGGGCAGGCCTGCGGTTGAAAAGCATGAGGCTTCTTGCTCCTCTGAAACAATTACTGCACCCTTCGTAATCAGTGGTATTTATTGAGCACTTACTTTGTGTAGAGCGTGGTACTAAGCATTTGGGAGAGTGCAGTATTATAGTGTTAGTAGACATGTTCCATGCCCACAGCGAGTTTACAGTGTAGAGAGGGAGACATCTTAGGTGAAAGATGGCCAAATTTGTGCTTGGGAAGACTTATCCAAAGCCTTTGGGAATGTTATCCAAAGGATAACACAATCCCTATTTAATACGGGCCCCATGCCCCATTTAGTTTATGATGATGGCATTTGTTAAGCGCTTACTATGTGCAAAGCACTGTTCTAAGCGCTGGGGAGGGGGGATACAAGGTGATCAGGGTGTCCCACGTGGGGCTCACAGTCTTAATCCCCGTTTTACAGATGAGGGAACTGAGGCTCAGAGAAGTGAAGTGACTTGCCCAAGGTCACACAGCAGACACGTGGCAGAGCCGAGATTCGAACCCATGACCTCTGGCTCCAAAGCCCGGGCTCTTTCCACTGAGCCACGCTGCTTCTCTAAGCAGCGTTTAAACAGGGTCTGTTTAAATTCACCCCAAATTAGGCGCTGAGAGAGCAGCTTCCTGCTGATTTGCTTTCTCCAGCTTCTTCTCTCTGCCGTATCCGTGAGAAATTCTGCAGCATCCTCCCTCCTCCGGGCTCCTGGAAACCTCAGTTCATCTGCACTGCAGTTTCAGGAGCTCACACGCTCCTCTGGATCTTCAGTCGGGACTCTCCAGTGAGCCTAAAGACTAGGTCTGCTTCTTCCCCTCTGCCTGGGGACCAGCGGTAGGGTCCTTAAAGAACTCAGCTAGTGAGAAGGAGGATTTCGCAAAAGCCAGGGGAGAAGATGGGAGATGAACCCACAGATGTTTGAGATGTCTGCCAGTCAAATGGCTCGTCCCTTAGGACTGAGGTGAACATGCTGAGAAGCAGCTTGGCCTAGTGGAAAGAACCTGGGACTGGGAGTGAGAGGATCTGGGTTCTAATCCCCGCTCCAACGCTTGTCTTCTGTGTGACTTTGGGCAAGTCACTTAACTCCTCTCTACCTCAGTTACCTCATTTGAAAAATGGGGATGAAGGCTGTGAGCCCCACGTGGGAGTTGGACACAGCCCATGCTGATTAACTTGTATCTGCTCCAGTGCTTAGTACAGTGCTTGACACACAGTGAGCGCTTAACAAATACCATTAAAATAAGAAAAGACAAGGAGAGGGTTGGATTGAAAAATACTTGAGTCTCCTCCCATATTACAGTTTGGCAACCCACCACTTGACAGTAGGTGGCTGTTGGTTATGAAAGAGCATCAGTTCTCGTAGTAGGATTTAATTGGCTTTTTCCTGGTAGAAAGCTCCTAGGTTTCCTGGTGGAGACGGGGAGGGCTGGATCAGACCCCATTTTGCAAACATGAAACAAGGGCAGGAGCCTGTGCTTGTATCCCAGCCAGGCTGATCCCCTCTCTCTGAGTTTCCTCATGGTCCTGACAATTTGCCACGTGAGGATCGGGCTCCTAGTCTCCAGTGGTGCCAGGGAGTTGGAAGGAGATGGGGGCACGGAGGCTGTCCATGTTTGATTCTGTAAGTGAGAGTTGATTCTTGGGAATTCCCCCAACTGCAGCCCTGAGTAAAGTCCACAGGGAACATCCATGAGAAGCAACCCCTTACTGTCCCATACCATGTTCTCCACTCCCAAGGCAAGGAAATGTCAGGGATTTGGCAGATCTCAAGGTCTCCTTTCTCCCCTGCTCTCCCCATCTGACCCCACCTTTCCTCTCTGCTCTCTTATCTCACCATTTCCTAACCCACTGTCTTCAATCCTCTCAAGCTAACCTTCTACCTGGACCTCACTCTTGACTTTCCCACTTCTGTCCCCTCACATGTGCTTGAAACTCCCTCCTTCCCCACATTCATATCCCTCCTCTTTCCAAAAGCTTTCCTTGATTCATTTCCTACCACGCTGAGCCAAATAATCCCATCAACCAACTGTAAGATTTAGGATCTTTTTTACACTTTCTTTAGCCCTCATGCTTATAAATGTACTCATGCATTTATTTTGACCATCCTAGTTATAAATGGATTTTTGTTTGTCTCCTCCACTAGAACATAAACTCCTTGTGGGAAAAAACATGTCACTCCATCATTCCATACTTCTCAAGCAGCTAGTACAGTGCACCGCACCAAATGAGTAGAAGCAGCATGGCCTAGTGAGTAGAGCACAGGTCTGGGGGTCAGAAGGACCTGGGTTCTATTCCCACATCCTCCACTTGTCCACTGTGTGACCTTGGGCAAATCACTTCACTTCTCTATGCCTCAGTTACCTCATCTGTAAAATAGGGATTAAGACTGTGTCCAACCCGATTAGCTTGTATCTACCCCAGCGCTTTGTATGGCATCTGGCATGGACTAAGCCCTTAGAAAATTCCGTTTAAAAAAATAAATACCCAAATGCTGCTACTACTATTGTAATGCATAGCTATCCATGGGATTTGATGATGGGGTGACATTTGATGTGATTGGGCATATGTGTGGCTGATGAGATTATAGTGTGAGAGAGACAACCCCTTCTTCACCAGTGGCCCTCTAGCCTCGGAACAGGAAATCCATGTGTGCCGGCATTATAATAATAATAATGTTGGTATTTGTTAAGTGCTTACTATGTGCCAAGCACTGTTCTAAGCGCCGGGGTGGGGGATACAAGGTAATCAAGGTTGTCCCATGTGGGGCTCACAATCTTAATCTCCATTTTACAGATGAGGGAACTGAGGCACAGAGAAGTTAAGTGACTTCCCCAAAGTCACACAGCTGACAAGTGGTGGAGCTGGGATTTGAACCCATGACCTCTGACTCCCAAGCCCGGGCTCTTTCCACTGAGCCACGCTGCTTCATTAATGTCAGAGTGGCAGTTCTCGGCTGCCTCATTCAACACTATCTTCCTGCTCTCTAACTCCAACTCACTTGCCTTCAACCTGCTCCCGTTAGACCTCTTCTTCCCCCTTTCTTTAGTAATTGGGGAAATACAGACACAGCAGTCAACCTGTCTTGCATTTGCAGGTGGAGTTGGGCCAAAACAAGCTGGTGGAGGGCCAGGAAGCTTGATCTAAATCCGCATCAATCCTTTCAATTAAAAAGGAATCTAAAGCACAAAAACTGGGAGCCCAGATATTTAAAATGGATTTCTTCTGCTCTTGGTGTGTGTTTAGCAGCGTGAAAGCCCCTCCATCAGCTCCAAAGCACAGTCTGGTGTGTAAGCGTGTGTGTGTGTGTGAGAGAGAGAGAGAATGTGTCAAATATGCAAGAAGGGAAAAGAAATAGTTCACACAAAATTGACTTCAATAAATCACCTGTGGTGTGGAACAGAGATGTATGTAAACTGATCCATTCTACAAGCATGTGTCTGTGTGTGCACGTATGTGATGCAAATCTGTACTAAGTCAGACCGCAGCAAGAATGGAGATAAGTGGACAAACAAATGTGGTTCAGGGAGTTTCTCGAAAGAGCGACCTCAGGCTAATGGAGACAGATCTAGTTGAAATCTTGGTCTGAATCAACCAGGGAAGCCTTGTATGCCATTGTTATAAGAGCAGCCCAGCTGCTTAGAGGATTCCTGGGGAAAACAGCTCATAATTATAAGCAGTAATGATGATGCTATATTCATAATATCATCAGTCTTGCAAATATGTATTAGTTCACTAACATCTTACCAGCCTGCCCTCCCCAAAATAGGTCCTGGAACTGGACTAGTAAAATGTATGACATCCACATTAGTTATTCCTGCTGACACTTTTTGAGGCTTCCTGGACTTGTTCCTCACCCAAAACGCCCCTCCTGGGCTGAGGCTGTGAGGTCACAACACCACAATGCTGCCTCATCACAGTGTGTAGCATATTGTTGAAGACACACCAGGTGGTCAAGACTGACACTTTGGTCAAGTTGGAGCAGACCCTGGACCTGGCAGTTTCCCCATGCCAGGATTAGAGAAACCCTGTAGCAGTTGCTCCTATGTTCCTTCATTCAATTGTTTATTGAGCAGTTACTGTGCAACTAAGCACTTGGGAGAGTGCAGTATAACATCCAACAGACACATTCCTGCCCAAGACAAGTTCACAGACCGCTCCAGCCCTGGCCCCGGCTCTGACGGGATTAAGCAGTAGGAACGGGGATGGCCTGTGCCCACGAAGGACAGCAGGCAATGCTGCAAGCTGAGCAGGAGTTGGGAGCCTGAACTGTACTTTCCAAGCACTTAGTACAGTGGTGTGCACACAGTAAGCACTCAATAAATATGATTGAATGAATGAAAGACCCCGATTTGGAAACAAGGGCCCTTTAAAAACCATACTTCATGGTAGTGGGGGCCTGGGGCGAGGGGCGATTTTCCTCCATGAAATTTATGAACCCCATAAAAAGGGATCTTGAGGAGACAGAGTGGCTGTTTTTGCCACACCTCAGTAGTTTTTAGTATTGGCCGGCAGTAAAGATTGGAGTGATGAGGCCCATGCCTAATGGAATCACCTTAAAGTGTGAGCTTCCTGGGTAAAGAGATGTAGCTACTGCCTGTTAAGCAGAAGAGCAGGACTTGGGTGGGGCAGACACCTCAGTGAGGGAGGCTGATGGGATTTTTTAAGTGCTTACTATGTGCCAAGCACTGTGCAAGCCCTTTGGTAGATACAAGATAATCAGGTCAGACACAGTCCCAGTCCCTGAAGGGGAGGGGTGTAAAGAGAGTTCTTTCCTCAGAACCCACCCAAACCACCAGCGAGGAGGGCAGCTGATTTAATAATAATAATAGTAATTTTGGTACTTGTTAAGCGCTATGTGCCAAGCACTGTTCTAAGTGCCGGAGTAGTTACAAGGTAATCAGGTTGACCCACGTGGGGCTCACAATCTTAACACCCATTTTACAGATGAGGTAACTGAGGCACAGAGAATAGCAATAATAATAATGGTATCTGTTAAGCACTTATGTGCCAAGCACTGTTCTAAGCGCTGTGGTAGTCTCAAGGTAAGCAGGTTGCCCCACGTGGGGCTCACAGTCTTAATCCCCATTTCACAGATGAGGTAACTGAGGCACAGAGAAGTGAAGTGACTTGCCCAAGGTCACATAGCGGACAAGTGACGGAGCCAGGATTAGAGCCCATGTCCTCTGATTCCCAAGCCTGGGCCATTTCCACTAAACCATGCTGATTTGAAAGCTCCTCAAGGGCCAGGGCCAAGTCTCTTACTACTACTGTGCTGGATTAAACAAGCTCTTCACTCTGCACGAAGGGAATTGATTAGATCCCATCCCCTTCAGAGATACAGACTGTACCACGGGAAGAAGGAGCACTCTGTGGATAACCAAATGGGGTAGGCTTCTAAATACCAAATCAATTTATGGACTGATCCTATCCCATTTCCTATCCTATGTCCAACCCAATTTGCTTGTATCCACCCCACCACTTAGTACAGTGCCTGGCACATAGTAAGTGCTTAACAAATGCCACAGTTATTATTATTACTATTATTATTATTATCAGAGAAGCAGCATGGCTCAGTGGAAAGAGCCCAGGCTTTGGAGTCAGAGGTCATGGGTTCAAATCCCGGCCTCGCCACTTGTCAGCTGTGTGACTTTGGGCGAGTCACTTAAATTCTCTGGGCCTCAGTTACCTCATCTGTAAAATGGGGATAAAGACTGTGAGCCCCTCATGGGACAACCTGATCACCTTGTAACCTCCCCAGGGCTTAGAACAGTGCTTTGCACATAGTAAGCATTTAATAAATGCCATTATTATTATTATTATTATCCCCAAACTGGCAAATGGAGAGTTTCAAGTGGCTTTTGTCTCTCTGTATAGAGGTTGCCACTGCTGCTGAGACAAAAAAAAAAATCCAAAGCAAAAGACACCCCAGCAAACTGAATTCACTCTGACCATGGAGGGGGACAGAAATGGAATTTTCCAGCTTCAAGGGGACATCACCAACAAACGGTGATTCAAAGCTATGAAAAGTGTTGGATGCTTTACCTTTAAGCATGCGGCACAGGTTTCTTCTGTCATATCCTTTAGGTTTGGGTTCTTGGTTATACTGTTGAAAACCTGGGAGTGAAGTAATTATCATCATGCATTTCTTTAGCTCTGGTTATTTGTCAAGCACATTTTCTAGGCATTAATTTATTTTTCTTAGAAGAAATGTACGAGGCTTGTGAAAGAGAAATGTTGTCATTTTCCCTTTCCTATGAAGAAACAAAATAGGAAAGAAGCTCACCTAAGGGTACACAGGAAGTTGAGTGCTTTATTGAGTGCATACTGTGTGCAGAACATTTTACTAAGTGCTTGGGAGAGAACAGTACAGCTGGTAGACATGATTGCCTGCCCTTAAGGAACTTAGTCTTGATAATGGCAGGAGGATAGGAAGGAGAACTGCAGACGTGAAAGCAAAAGAACATGCCAAATTTCAGGGAGTCAGTCGTATTTATTGAGCACTTACTGTGTGCAGATCACTGTACTAAGCACTTGGGAGAGTACAATATAACAATAAACAGACATATTTCCTGCCCACAACAAGCTTACAGCCTAGAGAGTCAGAATGATGCTCCTGAGTTGTTACATCCAGGAGTCCAGCCAATAAGAACACAGTTGTGGACAAAGATAAAGCCAGGAAAGGCCCTCCCCCAGGGCTTTAGGTAGCACTGAGTTCCTGCAGTAACTCTGCCCAGGACAGTGGGCCCACAGAGCCCCCAAACCTAAGTCTGGTAAATAAGAATGCAAAAGAGTTGGGGAACAATGGAATGAGATAGATTGTGGATTAGGGAAATAGTAGAGCATAAGAATATTTGCAAAATTGCTATGGGGATGGGGTGAGTATCAGAGTGCTTAGGGGATTCACAGTCAAGTGCATAGGTGACAAAAGGGAGGGTGCAGAGGGAAAATGAGGGCTTTTCCACCCTCTATTCCTTAAATGTGAACAGATCCACCAGTGCGTGATGGGCCCACCTGTTGTCAGAAAGGGAGGGGCTTGAGAGGGCCAGGGACAATCAGAAGAGACCTGTAAAAGGATGCTCCTTTGGGCCTGATTTTCATGACGCTATAATTGTGGCATTTATGAAGTGCTTATTTTGTGTTAAGCACTGGGGTAGATGGGTACAAGATCATCAGACTGGACACAGTCCCTGTCCCCCATAGGGCTCACAAACTATAAGGAAGGGAAAGTTGGTATCTTATCCTCATTTTACAGCTGAGGCAACTGAAGCCCAGAGAGGTTAAGTGATTTTTCCCAAAGTCACACAGCAGGGCAGTGGCAGAGCTAGGACTAGAACTTGGATATCCGGGCTCCCATTCCCAGCAGGGACTGCACTGCATGCCTATGCTGCTCGTTTGCTTTTAGGCCCCCAAGGACACAGGCCAGGGCTTATTTTCATAACTGTGGTCATTTTTTACTTCTCGGATTAATATGGTCTTTATATACTACAGCCACATTGGCATTGCTCTAATTAATGACATTATTGTTGAGTTAAAAAATCTGGTTATGCAATGGTTATCAGAAAAAGTGCATCTTGGACGAATGTCAGCAAGATAGAGTTTTTCCCGAAGAGTCTGAGTTAACGTGTTTTGTTGGGGTTTTTTTTCACTCCAGGGATGTCACCTGGCTCCAAGATGGCCCTGCAGAGCTTCTTCAACTGCTGGAATGGAACCGTGATAGCCCTGGGACAGGCGTGTGACTTGCGCAGAGACTGCATTCATGGAGAGGATGAAGGGGAGCTATGTAGTGAGTAAAGTGCCTTTTTCTCTGAGAAGCAGAGTCCCCCAGTACCGTAGGGTCATTTCAACCCTAGTCCCCAAAGTGGTGTCATTCTTGAAAGGCCCCATGCATGAAAGTTTGTGGCTCCAGGGAGTCTGAATCTCTAGACTCTATCGCAGGGCCAGGTTGGGGACTTAGAGCTGCTCTCACTGTCTGTCCCCAGCCCTTGCTGTGCCTGGAACCAAGGCTGGGAAAACACTCAATTTTTTAAGCACTTTAAAACACTCACCTTCCTACTCTCCTGCTACAACCCAGCCCGCTTACTTCGCTACTCTAATGCTAACCTTCTCGCTGTACTTTGGTCTATCGTCTGTCTGCTTCCGACTATTCATTCATTCATTCATTCAGTTGTATTTAATAAGAAGAAGAATAATAATAATAATGGCATTTATTAAGCGCTTACTATGGCAAAGCACTGTTCTAAGCACTGGGGAGGTTACAAGGTATAGACTGTGAGCCCACTGTTGGGTAGGGACTGTCTCTGTATGTTGCCAACTTGTACTTCCCAAGCGCTTAGTACAGTGCTCTGCACACAGTAAGCGCTCAATAAATACGATTGATTGATTATTTATTGAGCGCTTACTGTGTGCAGAGCACTGTACTAAGCACTTGGGAAGTACAAATCGGCAACATATAGAGATGGTCCCTACCCAAGAACGGTCTCACAACTCACCCACATCCTGGTTCTGTGGAGAAGCAGCATGGCTCAGTGGAAAGAGCATGGGCTTTGGAGTCAGAGGTCATGGGTTCAAATCCCAGCTCCGCCAATTGTCAGCTGTGTGACTTTGGGCCAGTCACTTCACTTCTCTGGGCCTCAGTTCCCTCATCTGTAAAATGGGGATTAAGACTGTGAGCCCCCTGTGGGACAACTTGATCACCCTGTAACCTCCCCAGTGCTTAGAACAGTGCTTTGCACATAGTAAGTGCTTAATAAATGCCATCATCATTATTATTATTCTGGCCTGGAACGCCCTCTCCCCTCATATTCAACAGTTACTTTCCCCACCTTTGAGGCACATCTCCTACAAGAGGCATTCCCTGACTAAGCCCTCCTTTCCTCTTCCCTACTCCATTCTGCGTCACCCTAACTTGCCCCCTTTTTCATCCCACCTCCCAGTCCCACAGCACTTATGTACATATCTGTAACTTTATTTATATTAATGTCTGTCTCTCCCTCTAGACTGTAAGCTCATTGAGGGCAGGGAATGGGTCTGTTATATTGTACTCTCCCAAGTGCTTAGTACAGTGCTCTGCACACAGTAAGTGTTCAATAATTGCAGTTGACTGATTGAAGTCCCAGAACCCAAAGCTTCAATGGCAAAACAGGGCAGCACCTCACCCTCTTAACTAAACTGGAGAAGATGCATATCGGAGCCCAAGCTGAGAAGTACGCCCAAACACTTGCTCCCCTCCATCCCCAACCACCTCACTTCACAAACCAAAGGCTATTTTTGAAAACGACTGCTTAAAATACCCATTTACCTGCATTTAATCAAGACAAACCAAAAATACAGCAATAAACAATTGTTCTGACTGAGAAAGGGGAATGTTTTTAGAATTACACATTGCTAATAGTAATACTAGTAGTATTTGTTCAGTTCTCACTATGTGCCTGGGACTGGACTAAATGCTGGGGTATAAACAGGATAATCGAGTCATACACAGTAAGTAGACGAGCATGATCAGGTGATGAGCAGGCAGCATTTTAAGCTGTTTCCATAGTCCATAGCCCTGCACTCCCCTACTTTGCAAAAAACCCACTGTGAGGTGAGGGGAAACCAGATTGGAAAAGATCAGACAAGAGGGGAGGCTGGGATAGTTTGCTGGAGCAGCTTGTTGCTAAAGGAAAAAGCAAAGTCGGTTGAGTATTCACTGATCTGTAAGTTCCATATCCTTTTTCTGAGCCCACATGGCTATGTAAATGGAGAATCCTTGCAAATTCTGTGCAGATAAAGTCAAGAGAGCCATCCTGATAAACCCATTAAACCCCTGGACCAATGAGGAATTATGTTGATGATGCAATTCCTCTCAAAAAAAAAAAAAATTGTGCCTTCACAACCCCAAGCTAAGACTTTTCAACCCTTTCATGCTGATTTGAGACCAAAAAAATACTATTAGCAAGCCCCATTTTCATTAGTTTGAAAACAAAGCTGCTAAAGTGAACACCATTAAGAAAAATAGATTCTGCACATGGCTTCCCAAATGAGCATTTGTTTGACCAGGGTCAATCTGAGATTGGGCCATCATTAATCCAGGTCATTGGATCAGTGAAAATAGCCCCACTGGCCATTTTGTACAAGTTGCTAGACCACACTGTCCCTCTTGATTTGATGTGTTCAAATTTTAGAGTTATCATTCTGCAAAACGACCCCTCTTTGCGAATCCCATGACTTCTAGGATCAGTCTCCAGGACCTTTGGTTCTGGTGGCAACCAGGCACTACAGACAACAATAATTTCACAGACTGTCAGAACCTTGAAGGATAGGAGGCAGGAAATGATCAGGCTTCCTGCTTTGATAAGATGCGTCTTGTTGAGGCCAGCTTGTTTCTGGGAAAGAATTTTTCAACAAATAGTGGCTTGGCCCTGAATCCCTGCAGGGAAGTATCAGTGAGGCATCTAATTAACAGTAACAAGAAAAGAAGAATATACAGTTGGTCCCACCTCTGACCTTCCCTATGACTCCTGAGCATCACCGTATCTTCCTGATTGTCAGAGATGATTTCAAGTGTTTTTACTTCCCATTCATTCATTCATATTTATTGAGCTGTGTGCAGAAAACTGCACTAAGCTCTTGGTAGAGTACAGTACAACAATAAACACAGGCTCTGAACTTACATTCTACCGGGGGAAAGACAGACATCAATACAAATAAATTACTGATATGGACACAAGTGCTGTGGGGCTGGGAACTCTACTGTATTCTACCTTCACAACATTGCTAAAAATCTACCCTTTCCTCGCCATCCAAACTGCTACCATGCTGATCCAAACACTTATCCTATCCCATCTGGACAATTGCATCTGCTTCCTCACTGACCTCCCTGCCTCCTGTCTCTCCCCACTCCTGTCCATACTTCACTCTGCTGCCCGAACCATTTTTCTAAATAAATGTTCAGTCCATGTCTCTCCTCACCTCAAGAACCTCCCTTGGTTGCCCATCCATCCACCTCCGCATCAAACAGAAAACTCCTTCCCATTGGCTTTAAAGCACTCAATCAGCTCGCCCCATCCTACCTCACCATACTGAGTGTGCTAAGGTGGCACACTTAGCTTTTCTAGTGCCAGCCTACTCATTGTGCCCTGATCTCATCTCTCTTACCCCCAACCCCTTACCCACATCCTCCCCCTCCATATAAGCCAGCCCATCACTCTGCCCCTCTTCAAAGCCTTTCCAAGGTCACATCTCCTTGTCTGTCTCCCCCTTCTAGACTTTGAGCCGGCTGTTGGGTAGGGACACTCCATGCCCATAACAAGCTTACAGTCTAGAGGGGGATAAGATATAATTTATAATTATAATTATTATTACACATAATAATAATTACATAATATTATTAGATTATATATGTTGCCAACTTGTACTTCCCAATCGCTTAGTACAGTGCTCTGCACACCGTAAGCACTCAATAAATACAATTGAATGAATGAATGAATCTCCTCCAAGAAGCCTTTCCCAATTAAGCCCTCTTTTCCCCAGCTCCCTCTGCCTTCTGTGTTATCTACGCACTAGGATCTGTGACCTTTGAGGATCTTATATTTTCCCCCACCCTATAAATTATATATTATTATCAATTATAAATTCTAATGATTATATATAATTGTTATATTCATTCATTCATTCCATCATATTTATTGAGGCTTACTGTGTGCAGAACATTGTAGTAAGCTATTGGGAAGTACAAGTTGGCAATATATATAATATAATAATATATTATATAATTATTATTATATAATATTATATTATTATTATAATAATTATAATTATAAATTATATATTATCCCCCTCTAGACTGTAAGCTTGTTATGGGCATGGCGCGTATCTACCAATTCTATTGCAGTATACTCTCCCAAGCACTTAGTACAGGGCTCTGCACATAGTAAGTACTCAATAAATACCACTGGTGATGATGAAGTTACTTCGCATACAATAAGAACTCATTCATTCAGTCATATTTATTAAGTGCTTACTGTGTGCAGAGCACTGTACTAAGCGATTGGGAAGTACAAGCTGGCAACATATATAATATAATAATATCATAGAATTATTATTATGTGTAATAATTATAATTATAAATTATATCTTATCCCCCTCTGGACTGTAAGCTTGTTATGGGCATGGAGCATATCTACCAATTCTATTGCAGTATACTCTCCCAAGCACTTAGTACAGGGCTCTGCACATAGTAAGTGCTCAATAAATACCACTGATGATGTTGAAGGTACTTCGCATACGGTAAGAACTCATTCATACAGTCAGTCGTATTTATTGAGCACTTACTGTGTACAGAGCACTGTGCTAAACGCTTGGGAAGTACAAGTTGGCAACATATAGAGATGGTCCCTACCCAACAACGGGCTCACAGTCTAGAAGGGGGAGACAGACAACAAAACAAAACATGAGGACAGGTGTCAAGTCGTCAGAACAAATAGAATTAAAGCTAAATGCACATCATTAACAAAATAGAGTAGTAAATATGTACAAGTAAAATAGAGTAATAAATCTGTCCAAACATATATACAGGTGCTGTGGGGAGGGGAAGGAGGTAGGGTGGGGGGGTGATGGGGAGGAGGAGAGGAAAAAGGGAGCTCAGTCTGGGAAGGCCTCTTGGAGGAAGTGAGCTCAGTAAATACCACTGATTGATCTTTAACGCTCACCCCTTCCACTCACTTCTTACCTCTTTCTCTTTTCTTTTCCTTCCCCATCACCCCATCCTTCCCCTTTCCTGCTTCTCCTTCTCCTGCGAATGCGCAACTGCCTGATAGAATCACCACACTGCCTCTGGCTGCCTTCCAGCAGGCTAGTTAAAAAGAGAGATTGCCCATCATCAACCCCTCCCCACCAAATCAACCTGTTTCCCCTTAAAGAAGTGCCTTCGTTACGATTTAAAAAAAGAGGCAGTACAAAAATGCTCATTTGCAACTCGGTAAACCTCCTCATTCTTACATACAACTTTCAAGCAGCGCTTTAAAAAATTATAATGCGGTTTTTATTGCATTTTAATTCTTAATTAAAAACGTTCCATAAAGAACTGCAATTAGAAGCTCTTTCCCACTGCCGCACTGTTCTAGTTCACTGCATTTCTAGCAGGGTTCTCGCTGTCAGTTGTTGATCCTATCTGGGCCAGAAACCAGGAGGCCATAGGCTTGGTTGTACACAGCAGGTGGTGAGCTTGGATATTTATGTAGGCCGCAATTTCACAAACCGCTCTGAGCAACGTTTAGAAGCTTTATTTTTGGCAGCGCATTGGCCTCCATTTGCATTAGCTCTATTTTATGACCCTGGTGAGAATAATAATAATCACGGTACTTGCTAAGCCCTTTGCCACCGTGCCAAGCACTGTGCCAAGCACTGGGGTAGATGCGAGAGAAGCAGATTGAAAACCAGATGAGGCTACCCTAGCCCTATTTGCCAGACCCGGAGAAGGTCATCGAGATGCCCAAGGTCACACAGCCATTCTGAGCCAGTCAGGATTCATCTGTAAAATGGGGATTAAGACTGTGAGACCCACATGGGACAAACCTTGATAACCTTGTATCCCCCCAGCGCTTAGAACAGTGCTTGGCTCATAGTAAGCGCTTAACAAATACCAACATTATTATTATTACTATTAGAACTCAGGAGTTTGGAGGAGCCCCGTTCATCATCTTTTCGCTGAAGACATCCCACCTCTTGGCAAACCTTCTAAAGAACCCAAATGCCCCACTTAATACCTCTCGAGAGGCCGTTCCCCGGTAAACATTTTTAGTGGCCCCCAACCGTTACTGGAGCCTAGCCAGGCAAAATGGAATGGCGTTCAAAAGTGGTGTCTGAGTGGACAGGAGAAATAAGGTCAAGGAAAAGGAGGCCGCTTTTATGGCTAGGGTTTCCTTCCCTTCCCCTTTATTCTTCCATGTGCAATCGGTCATGAAAACAGCACCTGCATTGAATTTGTTTGCTTTATTAGTTCCAGGTGTTGGGTTGTCATGTAGTGCAGTGAACCAAATCCAGAGGCGTATCAACTCAGGAAATGAGTGAGGTCGCTAAAAGCGGGGTGGGGCAAACCTGGAGAGCTGCCTGCTCCAGAGGGCCCCAGACAGAGGTGGAAAGGGAAGAGAATCGAAGGGGTGTTACGAACGGGCCGAATTGGTCTCTCCGTCTCTGGAACTGGCCTCCCTCCCAACTTTCAAACCAATGCTGGTTTGGTGCTGTTGGAGTGGTGAAATTGGGTGTGGAGGGCACCTAGAAGACCTCAGGGGTATTACAGACCAAAACTATATTGGAAAGAACTAGGACAAGGGTCTCCAGCCAAAACCTACTGTGGTCCAGATTTTGGCCACTAGCCTACTTCTGGACAAAACCCCTTGGCTGTTTTCCTGCTGAAATAACCCATCACAGTAGGGTTTCCTCTGGGCTCCGGTTAGTTTAGGCAAAGGGAAGGGGCTCTGAGAGTCCCTAAAGGTAGGAGAATAATAATAATAGTAATAATAAAATTTCCTTGGCTGTTTGATTTTTAATCAGAAAAACAGGTTAGAAAAAGATTTCTTCAGGGGGGCATAAATAAGAAGAGATGTTCTATGTTGATGACAGCTCGGTTTAATTTACGATCGCGCCTCAGCCTGAAATGCACAGAAAAATCAGGCCAAAATGAGCAATGCTGTAATTCCCAGAGTCGCCAGAATAAAATGCCACTGGTGGGGAGGTTGAGCAGGATGGGGAGGGATGCTAGTGGTGTTGTGGGTCAGAACCCTTCTGGCCTAGTCAGAGAGAGCCTGGTCCTGATCCCCTTCCCCGACTTCTGCTAGTGTATCTGAGCTGGCAGTCCCCGGATCAACATAGCTGAGAGTCAGAGGGCACAGGACATTGAGGGCTGCCCCTCGGAGGAAGAGCTATCTGTGCCCCGGTGAGACCTGTGGCAGCCCTGCTCATCAGAGCAGAAAAATCCTAGGGCTTAATGCTCAGCTTCTGGGGGTCTCTATTCAGTCTCCCCAGCCCAGCAGCTGCCTTGGGTGGATTTCCCACCCTCCTGGAAGAGGGCAGAACCACGTGTACCAGTCTTTCTGACATCTTATCCGGCCCAGGCTCTGGAAGTGCTGCAGTCTCATGGTGCCTGAGGGAAATCCGCATTAGCTGCTGTCCAAATTTCTCTCTCTCTCTGGGTCACAACTGTTGGCATCAATGTCATTGTTTGGTCAAGTCTGGTTAGTAGATCTGGGGAGGTTCCCACCCCAGAGGGCCCTTCACCCTCTCCAGGAATCACCCAGACCTGACATGTTCCCCTGGTTTTTCTCTGCAGGAAAACTCCCCACTGGCTTTTACTGCTCCTTTGAAGAAGGAGGTTGCGGCTGGACCCAGGACCCGCCCGCTCCTCATGCTCCCCAGTGGCAGATCGGGAAGCTGGAAGGAGCCCAATTCTCCGCTCAGCAAGGTACTGTCCCGCAACAAGAGAGAGTTTGAATAGAACCAGAAGTGACAGGGTTGAAACTGGGGCTAGAGCCCATAATCATCATCATCATCATCATCATAACTCTGGTCTTTGTCAATCGCTATGTGCCAGGCACTGTACTAAGCGCTAGGGTAATCAGGTCAGACACAGTACATGTCTCACATGGGGTTCACAGCTTTGATCACCATTTTACAGATGAGATAACTGAGGCACGGAGAAGTTTATTCATTTCATTCATTCAATCGTATTTATTGAGTGCTTACTGTGTGCAGAGCACTGTACTAAGTGCTTGGGAAGTACAATTAGCAACATATGGAGACAGTCCCTACCCAACAGTGGGCTCATAGTCTAGAAGGGGGAGACAGACAACAAAACAAAACATGTGGACAGGTGTCAAGCCATCAGAATAAATAGAAGTAAAGCTAGAAGCACATCATTAACAAAATCAATAGAATAGTAAATATGTACAAGTAAAATAAATAGAGCAATAAATCTTTACAAACATATATACAGGTGCTTTGGGGAGGGGAAGGAGGTAGGGCGGGGGGATGGGGAGGGGGAGAGGAAAAAGGGGGCTCAGTCTGGGAAGGCCTCCTGGAGGAGGTGAGCTCTCAGTAGGGCTTTGAAGGGAAGAAGAGAGCAGAAGTTAAAGTGACTTGCCCGAGGTCACATTGCAGACAAGTGGCAGAGTTGGAATTAGAACCCAGGGCCTTCTGAGTCCCAGGCCTGTGCTCTTTCCACTAGACCATGCTGCTTCTCCCCTAGGGAGAAGACCCCCACAGATGGGCTACCCTGGGGAGGGTGGCCGGAAATCCTGGTCCCTGGGCAGGCTAAGGATGGTGGCCATTGAGTTTAGTGCCCAGGAGCTCCATACGTGGAAGTGATCAATATAATAACAATAGTGGAATTTAAGCACTTACTATGTGCCAAGCGCTATACACTCAGATCAGATACAGTTCCTGTTTGATGTGGAGCTTCCAGTTTAAGGTGAAGGGAGAATGGATATCTTATCTGCACACTTCGCTCCTCTAGTGCCAACGTACTCACTGTACTTCGATCTCGTCTGTCTTGCCGCTGACCTCTTGCCCACATTCTCCCTCTGGATTGGAACACCCTCCCTCTTTGTATCTGACAGACAATCACTCTCCCCACTTTCAAAGCCTTATTGAAGGCACATCTCCTCCAAGAGCCCTTCCCTGACTCCTCTTCCCTAATTCCTCTTTTCCCACTCCATTGTGCATCGCTCTGATTTATTTCTTTTATCCACCCTCCCTCAATCCCCCAGCACTTATGTACAAATCCATAATTTATTTATTTTAATGTCTGTCACCCCCTCTAGACAGCTCGTCATGGGCAGGGAATGTGTCTACCAACCCTGTTGTAGTGAACTCTCCCAAGTTCTTAGTACAGTGCACTGCACCCAGTAAGCGCTCAATAAATACGATTGATTGATTGATCTTCTCGCCATTTTACAGATGAGACTGAAACACAGAGCAGTGAATGGCAGGACCTGCGGGACATGGCTGGAGGGTTTGGGGTTGGGTTTGCCACTGCATTTTAGAAGACCAACAGGACGATAAACGATCTCTGACTCAAAGAGGGAAAAGCAGCTAGGACCACTTTACAGAGGGTGGAAGTGGAGTTGACAGCAGGTGCAGGAACAGGCTGATGGCTCCCTTCGGGAAGTGTAAAGAAGGAAAGACTGTGGGTTTGCTACACACCAGACCCAGGCGCCAACAGGTACCTGGCAGAGCTCAGTCCTGAGCCTTGGGGCTTCAGGCCCTTCTGTGTCTTCAATCAATCAATCCATGATATTAACTGAGCACTTTCTGTGTGTAGAGCACTGTTCTGAGCACTGGGGAGAGGACAACAGAGTTGGTAGACACACTACCTGCCCACAATGAGAGAAGCAGCGTGGCTTAGTGGATAGAACTTGGGTCTGAGAGTTAGAAAGACCTGGGTCCTAATCCCACCTCCCTCACTTGTCTGCTGTGTGCCTCAGTTTCCTCATCTGTAAAATGGAGATTAAGACTGTGAGCCCCATGTGGGGCAGGGGCTATGTCCAACCTGATTAGCTTGTATCTACCCCAGCGCTTTCCCTCTGCCCCGGTGAAAACAGAGGAACTTGATCCGCACGGCCGGCGATCTGTCTTTTTTCATCCGCGTCACAGCTGTTTCATAGCCTTTCTTTCCTCTGGTCTGTGGAGTGTGCCAATCCCAAGGTGCAGGTTTAGAACGATAGGAATATTAAATGAAAACATGCAAGCGGAAGATAACCAGATCCCCTTCCTCTGTTCCTCGTGAGAGCCCCAGGCTGCGGTCGGGGCTGAAAGGTCCCAGACTTAAGTTTCTGCTACTGACTAAGGTCTATCTGGCTAGGGCAGTCCAAGCCCCATAATAATAATAACAGTGATGGCATTTGTTAAGCGCTTACTGTGTGCAAAGCACTGTTCTAAGCGCTGGGAAGGATACAAGATGATCAGGCTGTCCCACATGGGGCTCACAGTCTTAATCCTCATTTTACAGATGAGGTAACTGAGGCACAGTGAAGTGAAGTGACTTGCCCAAAATCACACAGCTGACAATTGGTGGGGCTGGGATTTGAACCCAGGACCTCTGACTCCCAAGCCCGTGATCAATCCACTGAGCCACACTGCTTCTCTGGAAGAAGTATATGGCTATGCCGTGCAAGTCCAAGACCTCCAAAACACACACAAACACACTCGCATGCACATACACAAACACACCACCCCACCCCCTCTCCTTCCCCCCTCCCTCTCTCTTTCATTCCCCCTCTTTGTTTCCCTCTCCTTCTCCTGTCCTGTGCAGCTCCTGACATGTTCTGGATTAGGGGAGGGGGAGATCCAGTTGCTAACTTATTGAGGGCCCTGGCTTCTCTTCCCTTCTGTTTCCTGAATTTTGAACATTTCATTTAACAGTGATCAGATTCCCAGCAGCCGAAGGCAGGAGAGACAGGCAGGGAGAAGAGAGTTGGGGGAGCAGAGAAGGAGTGGAAGTAGAGGAAAGAGACGAGGGAGAGAAGGAGAAGATGAAGATTAAAGAGAGGGAGAGAAAGGAAGGAGGTGTCTCACCTCGTTGCTATCCACCTCCTTTCCCTTCCAGTGTGTCTTCACTTCCTTCCCCTCCCGCAGTCCTGTCTCCCAAGTAACAGTCTGGGAGGAGCTGGTTCTGGTACTAATTGAGGACTGGAACTCTCCCAAGTACTTAGTACAGTGCTCTGCACACCGCACGTGTTCAAATATTACCATTAATGGATGGATTGACTGACTTCATGCAAAGCACTGTACTAAGCACTCTGCCTAGTGCAATAGAAATGGGCATTCCACCCCCACAAGTGGTGGTGTATTTGAAGGGAACTGGCCAAACGGGGGCTTTGAAAAGGGATTTTTTTGGCAGAGTTGACTCACCTCGGTACTCTGCCTCTGAGTGGGTGAGACCCTTCTCAGGTTCACTGTGCTAATGATGATGGTGCCCTCTCGGTTTCTCTTCCCCTCAAGGCTACGCGCTGCTGCTCAACACCAGCGATGCTCCAGCTGCTGAGAGCACCGTACTGACCAGTGCCGTGTTTCCCGCGCCATTGAAGAACTCTCCATGCCAGGCAAGTGCCCCCACTGTCCCCCCACTTCCCTCCCTCACGTCCTCCTGATTTGATTTCCAGCTTGGTG
The DNA here is from genome assembly GCF_015852505.1 of Tachyglossus aculeatus. Classification (NCBI taxonomy): domain Eukaryota; kingdom Metazoa; phylum Chordata; class Mammalia; order Monotremata; family Tachyglossidae; genus Tachyglossus; species Tachyglossus aculeatus. Next base: position 25,067,306 of record NC_052074.1, on the reverse strand, counting down.
TGGGGGAAAAGAAAAATCAGTCGATATTTATTGAGTACTTACTACATGTAGAGCACTATACTAAGCGCTTGGGAAAGTACAGTACAACAGAATTAGCAGACAAGTTGCCTGCCCATAATGAGCTTAAAGGCATTACCTCTTCTTTGGTTCCCTTATCATAAGGCAGTTTACTCTATCATTTCTTGTTTTTTTATGGTGTTTGTTAAACACTTACTGTGTGCCAGGCACTGTACTAAGCACTGGGGTAGATAGAAGCTAATCAGGTTGGACACAGTCAAAATAGATGATAGATGGGGCAATTCTGGGAGGTTTAACAAGTAGTCCTGCCCTTGGGAGAGTCCAACACCCTCAGAAGCCTCTGCCTACTCCTCTTCTCACCCTTCTCCTCCTCTTCCTGTTCCTCTTACTCCTCCTTCTCTTCTTCTTACTCCACCTCCTGCTTCTTCCCCTCTTACTCCTCTGTCTCCACCTCCTCCCCAGCTTCCTCCTACTCCTCTTAATCCTCGCCATCTTCCTTATTCCTACTCCACATACTGCTCTTTCTCTTCCTCCTCCTCCTCCTCTTCCTGCTCCTCTTATCCCTCTGCCTCTTCCTCATCTTCCTCCTCTTCTTCATCCTCCTCCTGCTCCACTTACTCCCATTACTCCTCCCCCTCTTGCTCTTACCCCCATTTCATTCAGGTGCACATGGGGCATGAATATTTTAAGATCATCCTCTGCCTACGAACAGGCATGTGGGAGTGGTTTTCACAAAATGATCTCTGCAGAGAGCTGGGAACCGCTCACAACATACCCTGATATTTTTTCTTCGCGAGCTATGGTTCAGATCATTAAAGTTACTGTCGAGGGGGGCTCCAACAGTCGGATTCTTCCGTTCCTCTGCCCCCTCCACTGTCAGACTCCCCTAGGCCCCTGCAGCCCCCGAGCGTGTCAGGCACGGCAGCTGTTAGTAATAAAGAGGGTGGCAGAGCCGGGAAGACTCTTCTCCTCCTCCTCCATTCCTTCGTGGGGTAGAGCGGCCTGTTGTCTCAATAAGCCCTGGGCATGTTGGGGCTCTGTTTTGTTTGACTAGTTCTGCCTGCGTGAGCACAGTGACTTAGCACCTGTTCCCGGGCCAGAACCAGGGCCGAAAGGAAGTCTGCATTTGTGTGCGGTTTCCTCCGCCAACCCTCCCAGACCCCCTGACACATCCCCTCCCCCTGGCAACCCCATCCCAGAGACCCCCACATCCTGACACACATTCCCTCCCCCAAAAACAAACCTGCCACCACACCCCCCACTCCTCCAATACACACCCCTCTTGCTACGAACTTGCTACTTGCTACTATTCTATTTATTTTATTTTGTTAATATGTTTTGTTTTGTTGTCTGTCTCCCTCTTCTAGACTGTGAGCCCACTGTTGGGTAGGGACCATCTCTAGATGTTGCCAACTTGTACTTCCCAAGCGCTTAGTACAGTGCTCTGCACACAGTAAGCGCTCAATAAGTACGATTGAAATGAAAATGAAAATGAAACTTCCTCCCTTTGCTCAAGGTGCGGACAAAGGGAAGCAGCATGGCCTAATGGAAAGAGCATGGGCCTGGGAATCAGCGGGCCTGGGTTCTAATCCTGGCTCTGCCGTTTGCCTGCTGTGCGACCTTTGGCAAGTCACTTACTTTCTCTGCGCGTCAGTTTCCTCATCTGTAAAATGGGAATTCAGTACCTGAACTACCTCCTACTTAGACTATGAGCCCCATGTGAGACAGGGACTTGTGCCTGAGCGGATTAACTTGTCGTATCTGCCGCCCTCTGCCACACAGCCCTCCTCTTGCTACATACTCCCTCACCATGCACACCCTTCCCCTGCCATTCATTCATTCATTCAATTGTATTTATTGAGCGCTTACTGTGTGCAGAGCACTGTACTAAGCCCTTGGGAAGTACAAGTTTGCAACATATAGAGACAGTCCCTACCCAACAGCGGGCTCACAGTCTAGCCCCCACACCTCAGCTGCACACCCCTGCCCAACCACGCACCCCCTCCCAATAGATGAAAATAATTTTTCTTAGCAGGGCAGGCTGGTGGCAGAGGGACTGGGGCTTCCCATGTTCATTCATTCATTCATTCATTTAATCATATTTATTGAGCACTTACTGTGTGCAGAGCACTGTACTAAGTGCTTGGGAAGTACAAGTTGGCAACATATAGAGATGGTCCCTACCCAGCAGTGGGCTCACAGTCTAGAAGGGGGAGAAGGGGGAGGTTGTTAGGCTCGGTTTCCTGTGGGGGAGGGAGACTGGTTTCCTGGTTGTACCAGGGCTGTAAGCGTCTCCCCCGGCTCAGGTTGAGGATTCCAGCTGGTAGGCCTAGTCTCTGGCATCAGTGCTGGGGAGGAGCACCCTGCCATATTAACGGATGAGAGTGCTGCCAATCATACACCAGTCAGCAAAGTGCAATCCTGCTGTGCTCATACACATCTGGATCGCCTCTGATGGGTGGGTTGGAAAAGCCAAATTACGTCAAGCTACTGCATCAGGAAGGGTTCAGTAGGGGTTTCCACTTTGCTCACTAGACCTATAACTCACTAGTGCCCGGCTCTCCCTTCCCAGGTTATTCTCCTGCCCTGAATCGGGCCTGGTAGCTGTATTTTTTAGGCAGTCACTGTCTGGTTGTTCTCCCAGAGTCACTTTAATGCAAGCAGCCTCAGGAGCCTTACTCTCTCAGCTTCCCTCTCTCAGTGATGTGCCACTAAGGGCTTCCTCAGCTTCTATGCTTCCTGTTCATTCAGTCATTCAATTGCACTTAGTGAATGCTTACTTGGTGCCAAGCACTTTACTAAACGCTTGGGAGATTACAATATAACAATAAACAGATACATTCCCTGCCCACTGTGAGCTCACAGTCTAGAGGGGAGTTCCTCCTCTCATTGTAATGTAGAATCGGGAAAAGGACATCTCCACTTCTGAACATATCTGTAATTTATTTATATTAATGATATTAATTAATGTCCATCTCCCCCACCCCCCACCCCCTGCCTCAGGAGTTTACAGTCCATCTCCCCTTCCTCAGGAGTTTACAGTCTAGTGGTGTAGAAAGTCACTATAATAAATTACAGGAAGTAATAAAGTGCTGCAGAATGGGGCAAGGCAGGTTGAAAGGACCACCAATGTGCTCAGTAAAGTGGGGTATTAATACTAATACTAACAATAATTGGGTTTTTGTTAAATGCTTACTGTGTGCCAGGGACTATACTAAGTACTGGGTTGGATAGAAGGTTGGGCAGAGTCCCTGGCCCACACAGGGCTCACAGTCTTAATCCCCATTTTACCAATGATGTAACTGAGGCACAGAGAAGTGAAGTGACTTGCCTAAGGTCACACAGCAGACAAGTGGTGGAGGTGGGATTAAAATCCAGGTCCTTCTGACCCCAGGCCCCCAGTAGGCCACGCTGCTTCCCTTTATTGAGAATATTGAGAGAGTAGTTAGGGAGGGCCTCCTGGAGGAGATAGGATTTCAGAAGGGTTTTGAAAATATGGAGAGCAGTGGTGTGCCAGTGGCAAACAGAGAAGGAGTTCCAGTTTTTGAGGAGTGGGGAGATGTACACAGAGCAATGTTTTTAAGAAATGATCCAGGCAGCAGAATGGTGTTTGGACTAGTTATCTTAGAGGCTGGAGGCAGGGAGGTCTGGAAGGAGGCTGATGCAGTCATTGAGTCAGAATATTAACAGCTGCTTGGAGCAACGTGATGTGAGGTAGCACTGTTTTCACCACTCGTTTCTAATGTAGGCCTCAGGGGGCCAAAGAGCACTGAGATGTGTATTTATCTATAATTCTTTTTATCTATTTTGGTGCTATTGATAATAATAATAATAATGATGATGGCATTTATTAAGTGCTTACTATGTGCAAAGCACTGTTCTAAGTGCTGGGGAGGTTACAAGGTGATCAGGTTGTCCCACAGGGGGCTCACAGACTTCATCCCCATTTTACAGATGAGGTCATTGAGGCACAGAGAAGTGAAGTGACTATCTACTTGTTTTGCTTTGTTGTCTATCTCCCCCTACTAGACTGTCAGCCTGTTATTGGGTAGGAATTGTCTCTATCTGTTGCCAAATGGTACTTTCCACGCACTTAGTACAGTGCTCTGCACACAGTAAGCGCTCAATAAATATGATTGAATGAATGAATGACATCAGGACATCATAGATGAAAGCAGGGAAGCAGAATGGCCTAGTGGAAGTCAGAAGACCTGGGTTCTAATAATAATTATGGTACTTGTTAAGCACTTACTACATGCCAAGCACTGTTCTAACCACTGGGGTAGACACAAATTAATCAGGGTTTTTTAAAATGGTATTTGTTAAGCATTTTATATGTGCCGAGCACAGTTCTAAGCGCTGGGGTAGATACAAGTTAATCAGGTTGGACGCAATCCCTGTCCCACATGGGACTCACACTCTAAATGTCCATTTTACAGCTGAGTTAACCTAGACACAGAGAAGTGAAGTGACTTACCCAAGGTCACAAAGCAGACATGTGGAAGAGCTGAGTTCAGAACCCAGATCTAAACCCGGCTCCACCAATTGTCAGCTGTGTGATCTTGGTCAAGTCACTTAACTTCTATGTGTCTCACTTCCCTCATCTGCAAAATGGGAATTCAATACCTGTTCTCCCTCCTACTTGGACTGTGACCCCCATTTAGGACCTGATTATCTTGTATCTACCCCAGTGCTTAGTACAGTACATGGCACATAGTAGTACTTAATAAATACAATTATTATTATTATTATCATAATTGTTATTTATATTATTGTGACAGAAGTGGGTTGTCAGTAGCTTTGGTTCCCTGCAAGGTCAGAGAGATGACCTCACCCTACCTTCGAAACGAGGAAGAACTGAGCCCGTTATTTCTGATTTTTCATTTGTCAGCTCTTCCTCTGATGGGCCTTTTCCTGGAATCTGAAAACTCGTATTGCTCCATCACACTTTCCTCCTAGAATCTTTGTGCAAGTTCATTTTATTTGTTATTTCTCAAGACTCCTCGGTGGGGTGAGTTCCCATTTTGAAGCCCAGTGACAGAAACTGGCCACCATGTGCCCCTAAGAGGCTGCACACATGGGTCTTGCCACGGGTAACTGGCCGAGCTGGGATTTGAAGAACTGTGCCCGCAGACCCGCCTCGGACATCTCCCTCCTCCTTTCCTGCACCACCCACCCCCTTTCCGGACCAGAAGGGGCCCATTAGGATGGAAGCCACTGAGCCCAGACTCCGGTCTCTTCTTTCCAAATGTGGGCCGCCTCTAGCCAGGTCAAGGGAAGACCATCTGGCATCCCCTTGTCCCTTCATTAGGAAGCTTTCCTAGGGAGAGTCTGGCAAGTCATCAGCTCCAGGAGGCAGAATGGCGCTTGGCCTTCTCTGCCAAGAAAACTGCCATTCTAGGCAAGGCTGGACAGAGATGGCCAGTGGGGATCAGCCCTCAGTTGAGGGTGTATTCTGCCCTCTGTAAATGGGTTCCTGTCAGTAGCTTTTCTCTGAGAGTGTGTGTGTGTGTGAGTGACTTCAGTACCCTCTCCAGTCTGCCTCCTCTTCCCAACAGTGTGAGGGCAGCATGGATTAGTGGATAGAGCACAGACCTGGAAGTGAGAAGATATTGGGTTCTAATCCCGGCTCTGCCGCAAATCTCCTGGGTGACCTTGGGCAAGTCACTTAACTTATCTGTGCCTCAGTTCCCTCATCTGGAAAATGGGGATTAATAGTGTGAGCCCCACGTTGGACCGGTACTATGTCCAACCTGATCAAATTGTATCTACCCCAGTGCTTAGAACAGTGCTTGGCGCATAGTAAGTGCTTAACAAGTACCATAATTATTATTATTACCGAGGAGTTGTGGCAAGCTCCAAGCCCCTCTTCCAGAGGAACTCCTGGCTGACACCAGTTGAAGTACGTGAATTTTTCAGCCCACCCTCACCCTGGCCTCAAGGTGTCCCTGCCCCTGGATTTTTTCCATGACCCTCAGTCCCACTGAAGCTTCAGGCCCAGAACTGCTGGAGAGGGGAAAGGAGCAATGGGATCGTCTAGACTCATCTAGAATCCTCTATGCTCATTATGGGGCAGGGAATGTGTCTGCTAATTCTGCTATATTGTTCTCTCCCAAGTGCTTAGAACAGCCCTCTACACACAGTGAGCGCACAATAAATGCCACTGACTGATTGAATGATCCAGGAAGAGGCAGGATGTTGTGGAGGGAAATAAAGGAGTGATGGGGAGGGGATAGGATAAATTGTAACCCTCTCCCCACTACCTTCCCAAAGCACAAAAACACTGACCCATCTCTTCCAATAACCTCTGGTCATCGTTTCTGTGCTTCCAGATTTGGGCAAAGAAAAGACAGAATTTTATTTTTTTTCCAAATAATTCTCCTCCCCTCTCTTCACCCCTCCTACTCCCCTCCCTCCTCCCGCCCTGCCCTTGCTGGATTGATAACCACTCAGTCAGGACTTCTGACTCTGCAGTCACATAGCCTCATTATCTACTGTGGAGTTTGAAACCACACGCCGGACCTGCGTTTGGCACAAGGCAGCCTCTGGCCGGAGGCATATTTACTCACGAGTCCAACTATTTGTCTCCCTCAGAATGCATTGATTGAGAGCCCCAGCCCTCTGCCCGCTGCAGTTACAAACTAAGGATGGAGCTCAGCATCAAACACATTTCACGGCACCTTCCCCCCGCCACCCCGGTTGGAGTTCCCACTCGGCACCTCCTGTGGCACTGGGACTCACCTTGGGGGTGCCCGCCAAGTCGTGCTACCCCTTACTGTGGGAGAGGTGCCCCGTGCAGGGCAGTGGATGATTTTGGTCCATGGGGACCACAAGAAGGATGAGTCTTTAGCTAAGCCAGCCAGCGGGTGCAAAGAGGCCGTTGTGCCAGCGGTCAGGACAACAGGGAGTGTCACAAGATGGAGAATTTCCTGGCTATCCTGAAATATAAGACATTATAGTCAGTACAGCCACTGGGCATGTTTTCTCTCTGTGGTTTGGCTAAATTGTGACTGTGAACTCATTATGGGCAGGAAATGTGTCTGTTTATTGTTCTATTGTACTCTCCCAGTCGCTTAGTACAGTGCTCTGCACACAGTAAGTACTCAATAAATACGATCGAATGAATGAAGGAATAAGTGATTGTCAGGGAGGCAGGGAACGTTTGCCTGTTTGGCTACAGTGTGCCACGGCGACGCAAGAAACAGCCTGTGCATTCACACGCATGGTCAGACTCGGTATGTCAGATGCAGTGAGGACAGCAATGCAAGTCTTCCCTAACAAGGGTTTGCCACTCCCACGTGACAGAAACACTAGGGGGGCTTTAATGCAGTATGTATGTTTTCCCTTCCAGCAAAAGGTCTAGAAAAGACTAAGGATATACATTCACTGTGACCAGGGAATGTGTCTACCAGCTCTTTTAATAATTAATAATAATTATGGTATTTGTTAAGCCTTTCCTATATGCCAAGCACTGTTCTAAGTGCTGGGGTAAATACAAGTTAATCAGTTCATACACAGTCCCTGTTCAACATGCTGCTCACACTCTTATCCCCATTTTACAGATGAGGTAACTGAGACACAGAGAAGTTAAGTGGCTTGCCCAAGGTCACATAGCAGACACATGGTGGAGCCAGGATTAGAACACAGGTCCTTCTGACACCCAGGCCCGTGCTCCATCCACTTAGCCATGTTGCAAGTGCTTAGTACAATGCTCTGCACTCATTAATCTCAATAAATACCATTGGAAAAAAATAGACAGCTCCAATTTAGGTCTTATGTCTTATCACTGAATACATGGCCTAGTCATTGACAGGAAACACTGGCCAACATTTACATTTTCTGAAAGAAAAAGTCACCATTTTTTTCTGCTGCTTCTTACGTGACAAATGAAGCATTCTTTGGCCTATTTAGAGCCTGTGGAAAGGACAATCCAGAGCAGGTGAAGGCAAGCGGTCAAAGTGATGTTTACGGGACAATATCCGAAATGTACAAAAATGAAGAGTCACAACTGATTGACTGTGCATAACTGAGCCCATATTAAAATATGACATGTAAATCAGGAACCAATTATTCTTTTTTATGGCATTAGTTAAGCACGACGTACCAGGCACTGTACTAAGTACCGAGCAAATACAAGTTAATCAGGCTGGACACAGTACAGGTGCCACATGGGACTCAGTATTAATCCCCATTTTACAGATGAGATAATTGAGGCACAGAGAATTAAGTGACTTGGCCAAGTTCACACAGCAGAGATGTGGCAGAGTCAGAATTGGAACCCAGATCTTTCTGATTCCCAGACTGTCTTCTATCCACTAGGCCACACATTTCTTCAGTTACTGTGGTATTTCTTTAACTGGCCTAAGATAAGTTTGTGCAGTAATGGAAAAGGGCATGCTATCAGATGAGACAATACTATGACTGGTTCTACCAAGCGTAATGAGTGTAATTATCATAACTCCCTTGGCTGGTTGCAGGCTGAATATGGTATGACAAGTTAAAAAGAAAGAGGCTTTAGGGGGTGTAGTGAATCAAGACCCCACTGCTTGGATCCTCACCGTGGCCAGGAAAATCCGTCATTCCTGAAGCCTCAATAATTACTTTCCTTTTGGCACCTTCACATTTAATTTGCTTGTTTTTGAGAATCTGCATTTAACCTGCCTCTGATGGCATTGTTGTGTTTTTTCATTAGGCTATTTATAGAATTGATCCTTCTTCTTTTCCAGGTGAATTGGAAGGTAGTGTTCCAAAACACTGAGCTTCTGAAATTAGCTAGCATTAGCGAGGTTTAAGTTTTATTCTTTAAAGCAGCGTGTCTTCCAGAACATGGAAATTTGGGGATTACCATAATTTCCTGCCTACAGCATTCTTCCCTCTGCATTCTGAGTGTTCTATGCAGGGGAGGGGATATTTGCAATGGTTGATTTGGGGGGGGGGGGGTGCAGTTAAATTTTAAGTCAATTTAAAATGTATGCATTATGTACAAGGTGCGGACTGCATCGATTCAGGAAGGAGTCTTAAATCTGATATAAGGTTTGCACACTGAACATGGGAGGAGATAGCATAGCAATGAAATTATGCTAATTTTATTTCAAGGAGAATAGTGCCACAAAGGAAATAATAACATTACACCAGCCACAGTGTTCAAGATTGCTTTACATACAAAACTTTAATTAATAAAATGATGAACACCGGTAGTGCGTAATTGGGAAGTCTGTCAAACCCCACAGAGAGAGAGAGGAGAGAGATACTTTGGAAAGGGCTGGTTGCAGCCAGGAGATATAATTGGTGGTGGCACGTTCTTGATGCTGCGCCTTATCACTTGTCTCATTTACTGTCTGAATATAAAAGAGTTCATTAGCAGAAAGCTGTCAGTTTTAACCTATATCTATTAGGAGGTTGTTGGGGTGGGGGGGGCACGCAGAGCCTGCTGTTGAAAGTTCAAGTAAGTACATGATCACCCGATGCCTGAGGTGGGTGAAAGCCATCAATGACTTGAACTCCAGTCAGTATAAAGGTCTGGTGGGATTCAAAGACGAAGCCACTGTCGGGTAATTTCCTGCTTTCCTGCTCCTTTGTGACTCTCTGGTTCAAAGGAGCATGGATGCATTTTAAAGATAGAGAGCAACTGTAATCTTTGGGGTCAGGGAGAATCTGACTCTGTTCTCTTGGTTCCCCTGCAGTCAATCAATCAGTGATATTCATTGAACGTATATTGGATGCAGAGCACTGCACTGAGTGCTTGGGAGAGTTCAGTGCAATACAGCCCAGGCTCTGATACACAGGAATATGTTGTTTATCTGTTGTGACGGTGGCTCCAAAATTTTGAAATTTACAGTGGGAAAGCTCATAAAACAGCCCCAGCCCCTTTCCTCAAAGACTCCTAAGGCATTTTCCAAAGCAGTCTTTTGGAATGATCTCCGTTTTTCAGTGAGGGAAACTGAAGAATACAATCCTTTGCCCTGGGACCTTCCAAGAGAACGGCCGGCTTGATTTTTGGATCTATTCTTCTTTGCAGGTCCAGATGTCCTGGCTCATCCATGGGTTCTTGGGGGGAAATGTTTCCCTGCTGCTGGTGGAGAACAAAACGGGAAAGGAGCAGAGCAGGATGGTCTGGCATTTTGCAAACGGCGAAGGTTTGAGTACCTGGCAGAGGATGGTCTTGCCTCTCTCTGAGGTGTCAGACAGGTAGGACACCGCCTCTACCCCTCCCCTTCTATTCATTTCTCTCTCCTCACTACGCTTAATAATGATAATTGTAGTATGCACTGGGGTGGATACAAACAATGTGACCTTGGTTAAGTCACTTAACTTCCTTGGGCTTCAGTTCTCCTGTGCTTCCTCTTACATAGACTGTGAGACCCAAGCAGGACAGGGACTGTGTCCGACTTAATTAACTTGTATCTACCATAGCACTTAGATCAGTGCTATGTAACAGCATTGTAACAGCTATGTAACAGCTATGTGCATTGTAACAGCATAGCAAAAAAACCAAGAACAATTGGGCTACCAAGGAAGCCAGTTGGAGTGGCGATGGAAGTCACTGCTTGGGACAGGCACTGGTAGCTTGAAACTCGAGTCCTGCTGTGTTTCTCACCCGGTGTCTTCTATACATGAGCCCCTGACCCTTCCCTAGAAAAAAGGTCGTGCTCTTTGAGGTTTGGATTCTTTGTATCTCCCACTTAGGTCCAACAAGTTGGCACCACCCCATCACCGAGATCAGCCCGATGTTAACTGTGACCCTGGGGTAGTTGAGAGGGCGAGCGAGGTCAATGTCAGAGTTAATGTGATTCTGGAATATTTTGAATTGAACTAAGACAATTGGATTTGGCATGCCCCTGGAAAAGTCAGGACATTCCTTCTTCAGGAGAAGAAATAAAGGGTTTTGGGGTTTGATTGGGGTTTTTTGGTGTATTTCAGATGTCCAAGCAATGTTTTAATGAGTTATAGATCCCTCACAATAAATTCAATTTTCCCTCTGTAAAGGGGTCTGGGAGGTGACCATTTTGGACATCTTAACGTGCCCCCAGATTCTTTCAAGTAGTTTGACATTTTCAGGTGCCCTCTCACCCCACCCGCAGTCATTCACATGGCTGGGATTTCTGACTTGCCGCCTCATCGATCAATCAGTAAGATTTCCCGAGCTCCTACACCTGTGGAGAGCAGCATACTAAGTGCTTGGGAGAGTGTAAAAGAGTTGAGAGAAAGGGTCCCTGGCCTCCAGGAGCATGAAATCTAAGGGGGCCCCTTGGATGAAGTTGATCTTTTTCAAAAGTCTCTGATGAGCACCGTCGTGGAGTAGGTGTTGTACCCTAAGTTAGGACGATGACCGCCAGAGATTCTTGTGGTGAGGGAGTTAAAAGATTAAAGCATCTGGACTAGCTGCGACTCAGTGCAGTAGGACTAATGGATTTAATTAATTAAAGGGACAGATCGTGAGCCACCCGGCATAAATGAGTCTTTTTGTCCTGGGGGATCTTGGGGGCTGTTCTCGTTGCACAGAACAAGAGAGAACAGCTAGTACTTTAGCGGGAGTCGCGTAGTGAATGCAGAGGACAACTTTAGAAGTGGGAGAGTTCTCTTTCACATTGTGCTTGAGGCTTTAGAGCCAACAGAATGACCATTGCGTTCATTTCTATCATTTGGACTTTCTGGAATATCTCTTTCTTTGCCTTAATTCTTTCCATTAAAAGCTGTTTGTCGAGTTTAGTGTGGTGTGCTTAGTACAATGTCTGGCACACAGTAACTAACACTTAAATGCCATTAAAAAAAGAGATGGTATCGTGGTTTTAATGTTGGTTAAAAATGCCCTAAGGGAATTTTTAGAGAGTTTATTTGCCCAGTACCTACCCACATGTGTACTAATCAGAATGTATATAGTAAATAATAATAATGATGGCATTTATTAAGCGCTTACTATGTGCAAAGCACTGTTCTAAGTGCTGGGGAGGTTACAAGGTGATCAGGTTGTCCCTCATGGGGCTCACAGTCTTCATCTCCATTTTATCGATGAGGTAACTGAGGCACGGAGAAGTTAAGTGACTTGCCCAAAGTCATCAATCGTATTTATTGAGCGCTTACTGTGTGCAGAGTACTGTACTAAGCACTTGGGAAGTACAATTTGGCAGCATTTAGAGACAGTCCCTACCCAATAGTGGGCTCACAGTCTAAAAGTCCAAAGTCACACAGCTGACAGCTGGCGGAGCTGGGATTTGAACCCATGACCTCTAACTCCAAAGCCCGTGTTCTTTCCACTGAGCAACGCTGCTTCTCATAGTAGTCCTTCATGTTCAAAGAGGGTACCACTGGCAAAGAAATCCATCAAATGGTGCATGTGGCTGAAAAATCCCAAGTGGGATCCACAGTCCTGACCGCCCCTTGCACACACAAAGCTTTCCGCTCTTTACATCCCGTGAGAAGTAGTATGGCCTAGTGGAAAGAGAATGGGCCCGGAAGTCAGAGGACCTGGGTTCTAAATCTGCTCTGCCTCATATCCGCTGTGTGGCCTTGTGCAAGTCTTTTAACTTCTCCTACCTAGATTGTGAGCCTCATGTGGGACAGGGACTGTGTCCAACCTGATTAATTTGTATCTCCCAGCCTTAGATCAGCACATAGGAAGCGCTTAATGAGTGCTATTATTATTGTTATAAGCCCTTGCTCAGTTTATAAGAGACCAGATGCCTTCGTCTTCCCTTGACTCCCTGGCTTCTGGAAATCCAGCCTGCATTAAGCTTCTGCCCTCACTGTCCAGAAAGTCACCAGGGCCAGAGTGTAGGAGGCAGCTCCGTGGTTGAATCATCTGTGATTTGTGTTTGTCTCAGAGAAGATGAGGGGGGCCCAGGAAGCAAATGTACTACACGGGAAGAGGCCTGTTCACTTCTATTTCTCAAACCAAGCTAGCATGGTTGCATTAGCTCAGTTTTGAACTCTCAGGGGCATAATTCAGAAGCATCCCGTGGCTCTCCAATTTGACCAATTGAAGGGAAGAAGGCAGAAATAAATTTGAGCTACGTTTTGCCTAGGTTGTAAGCTCTTTGAGGGCGGGGATCATGTCTACCAACTCTATTGGATTGTACTCTAGCAGGGTCCATGCTCTGCACAGAGGAAAGTTAAAGGCTTACTAGAAGAAGATTATTTCATTATACCATTTTCTCTGCTGGGCCAATTTTATTGTAAAGGTATTTGTTAAGTGCTTATTATGTGCCACATACTGTACTAAATGTTGGGGTAGTGAGTCCACGTCCCACATGGGGCTCACACTCTTCATCCCATTTTACAGATGAGGTAACTGAGGCACAGAGAAGTTGTGACTTACCCAAGGTCACACAGAAAACAAGTGGAGAAGCCAGAATTAGAATCCAGATCCTTCTGAATCCAAGACCCATGCTCTCTCCACTAGGCCATGCTGCTTCTTAATTCTGGGAAATCACCTAGGACTACTTTAGTCTCCTGAGCTGTCAATCCAGCATCTTTCATTGCAGTCCAGAATTTTTGTAAATTACAGGACAGCTTGTGATTTGCTCAGATTTTTATTTATTTTACCAGTGACATTATCCTACCAGAATTGCCTAACCAGAAATCTGCTTTAAGCGAGTCCACTTTAGATGATTCCTTCCTGAGCCCATCCACCCCAGCAGAGAATTTGGATTAGGGATTTTTGTTTAGCAATTTGAGGGAATTCTATCCGAGCCAGCTCCAGCCCAGCCAGGCCCCAGCAGAAAGTAGGCATCCTGAACACACCCACCCTCTGAGCACTGTAACCGGCCAGCAGAATCTGAGACAGCCAGTCCATCTGTTAAGCAAATTCTGCCCAGTCTTACTCCTCTTTCCCTGTAAAACATTTCTGTGTGGAGACACACACCTTTGTGTCAGCTACTTAAAATCAATAAGTGAACCTAATTAGGTTTGTCAGTCCCCGGGGCTGGCTGGGTGGCAAATAAGACAATAAGTTAACAGTCTGTTGACTTGCTTTTTTCCAAGCTTTGCATGACATACAGCAGCTTATTTTCCAGACCAGAGTTTCCTCAATGAGTCTGGCGGCCACCTAGATACCAGACTGTCCTATTTAAATCTGGCCCATTGAAAGACTCACGGCATTCAGCCAAGCCAGGCAGTCACAGTCTGGTCCTAGGGATCTTTAACATAAATGTGCAGGGGGACAGAGTAAGTGGTGGGAGGCAACAAAAGGAGGATTTAGGGTATAACTAAACAAAATGGCCATGGGCCTGGAAATATAACTGTGGCTTTTGTTAAGCGCTTAGTCTGTGCCAAGCACTGTACTAAGCACTGGGGTAGATACGAGATAATCAGGTACTCCACATGAGGGAGAACAGGTGCTGAATCCCCATTTTGCAGATGAGGGAACTGAGGCACAGAGAAGTGACCTGCTCAAAGTCAGGAACAGCAGACAAGTGGCACAGGCCGGATTAGAATCCCAGGCCTGCGACTCCACTAGACCACACTGTTTATGCACCTCTCTGCATGTCAGGTCATAATACAGAATGAGCCAAGTCTATTGAGTGGTATCCTCCCATGCATTTAGTACAGTGCTCTGAATATAGTAAGTGCTCAATAAATATGATTGATTGATTGATTGATATGATGAGTAACAGCCCCCAAATCCCACTGAGGGGGGAAAAGGAAAGCAACCAATTTATCTTACGGTTATATTAGTGTCTTCGCCCAGAAAGCTCAGCATTCTCCTCTGGTGTCAATTATGCCAACAACAACAGTCGCATATCAGGAACTCCATTTCACGAGTTCATCAAGGCTGAGGATGGAGAGAGAAGTGACCCCTGAGCCCTGTTAAAATAAATCTGGGGGTGCTAATTCTATGTACCCAATAGCCTTGCATAACATAATTTTCAGCCCCTTGGACTCTCTCCCCGTTTTTATACTGACTTGAGGAGAGAAAGGAGGAAAGCCCTGGAATAAGGTGAGGTATATTAAAGGCCTTCCTTATTTCCAAGGTACAGAGTTCAAGCTTTCACATCAGAGGGGACTTGTGGGTCATCCAAACGTTACATTGAAATAGCATGGATTAGAGAAGCAGCATGGTCTAGTGGGTAGAGCACGGTCCTGAAAGTCAGAAGGACCTGGGTTCTAGCTCTGATTCTGCCACTTGTCTGCTGTGTGACCTTGGGCAAGTCACTTAACTTCTCTGTGCCTCAGTTCCCTCATCCAGAAAATGGAAGTTAGGACTGTGACATGTATCTAGGACAAGAACTGCATCCAATCTGATTAATTTGCATCTAACCCAGTGAGTTAATACAGTGCCTGGAACATAGTAAGCATTTAACAAATACCATTTAAAAAAAAAAGATTATAATCCCCGGGTAATTTACCCCTGGCCTCCAGCCTCTCCAGCAAAGAAGTCGAGTTCCCATCCACAGACCTCCAAGCCTGAGGTGGAGTGAGTGGAAGAGATTCCCGCAGCCCCGAAAGGAAGGAGAATCTAGACCAGAGGAGCTCTGTGGGAGGCTTCTCTTAACCTAGTGACCTCCCTGTGACCGCCCGTGGCAAAAATGTGGTAAGAGGAGGCAGTAGGGACAGCAGCAGAAGCTCCCTTGAAATGGATTACCAGTCTCCCCAAGGCTGACCAAAGGCTGCCCCTGTTTCAAGGATTTAGCTGTATTACAGGAGGAATTGGCCCTTACACCCCTTGGCCCCTTCCCTCAGGACCTCTCCTTTCAAGGCCCTTCCTTTCAGAACTCCTCCTCTCAGGGCCCTTCCCTTCAGGGCCCTTCTCCTCAGGACCCTCCATCAGACTTCAGTGACCAGAGTCCCAGATTACAGCCCCTCTGGTAAGCTGCGAGGCATCTGAAAGATCAATCGAACTTGGGCTTCCCGAACAAACAAGACAGCTTGGTTTGGCCAACGCATTTACATGTCTACATCTGATTGCAAGTTCCCTGATTACTCCCAGTGTTCCTCAAAATATATGCAATTCCCCATGTCAATCAAGCTCCTCTCCGCAGCAGCTGCTGCCGTCTCACAGAACACTTTAAAATGCACCCTATTTAGCAACCATCCCAGGCCCGGCTCCTCTCATCCCATCCATGCTAAGAGGAGCCTGCATCTGCAGGAGTACATCACCGCCCGTGTTCTCTCAGCAACAACGAACAGAGGGGGAGAAATGTGCAAAGAGTTGATCTCCTCTTCCCAGGGAAGAGCCTATTTCCCCGAAAATAGACTCTCTGGGCTTTCCCCACCTTCTCGGTTGATTGGTTTCTGATAAATTCGCCCCCTCCCTGTTCATTTACTCTGCTTACTCATTCCCCACCTGGGTGTTATGTCACAGTCTGAGTCGGACAGTGACATCACAGCTGGCCACAGGGCAGGTCAAGAGCAAGTCTGGAATGGGAGATGACTTCCCACGGAGAATTCCCTTAGGGGAAGAGTGGAATTATGCAGGTGGTGGGTGTGTGGAGTCTCCATGGCATCACATGCTGAAACACTGCATAGGGAGGGAGGGAGGGAGAGAGAGAGAAAACAACAACAAAGAAACCACAGGTATTATCCCCATTTCATTAATGAAAAGACTAAGATCATCAGAGGGCAGGAGAGGAAACCCACTGGGTAATGGGAAAGGCTGAGTTGTTCTGTTTATGTGATCTAGAACTAAAATGAATGTTGAGAGAGAAATGGACAAACTAAGGACGAGAGAAGATAGAGCAACCCTATATTATGCATTAGATAATAATAATAATAATAATGGCATTTATTAAGCACTTACAATGTGCAAAACACTGTTCTAAGCACTGGGGAGGTTACAAGGTGATCAGGTTGTCCCACACGGGGCTCACAGTCTTAATCCCCACTTTACAGAAGAGGTAACTGAGGCACAAAGAAGTTGTGACTTGCCCAAAGTCACACAGCTGACAAGTGTGTGGCTCAGTGGAGAGAGCCCGGGCTTTGGAGTCAGAGGTCATGGGTTCAAATCCCAGCTCTGCCAATTGTCAGCTGTGTGACTTTGGGCAAGTCACTTAACTTCTCTGTGCCTCAATTACCTCATCTGTAAAATGGGGATTAAAACTGTGAGCCCCACATGGGACAACCTGATCTCCTTGTAATCTCCCCAGTGCTTAGAACAGTGCTTTGCACATAGTAAGCGCTTAATAAACGCCATCATTATTATTATTCTTATGTGGCAGAGTGGGATTAGAATCCATGACCTCTGAGTCCCAAGCCTGTGCTCTTTCCACTGAGTGCTCTTTCCTTGCACCGAGTCACTCCCCCAAATAAGAGTTTCTATGGGGCAAATAGGAAAGAATAAGAACTGTGTCTCTATATGTTGCTCTTCTTGGAAGAGCCTATGCTGATAACATAACAGGGGTTAGTTTGGGCTATTGGTACGTGTGTGGGCTCCATCAATGCTAAGTCATCAGCCACAGATGACTAACAATTTAACTCACGGCAGTTTTCCCCTTTGCCTACCCAGGTTTTGGCTCCAGATTGTCACATGGTGGGAAGAAGGTTCAGATGCTGTCATTGCTTTTGACAACGTGACCCTCAGCCTAGACTGCTACCTGACAAGTGAGTTTGCCCCTCTTCAGATCACTGCAATCTCCAGTTCCTCGCCTCCCTCGCTAAGCCCTGTCAACCCTCCCCACCCCCAGCTGTAACAGACAAGACCCACAGTCCCCCGGGGTTCATTCATTCAGTTCATTCAACCATATTTATTGAGCGCTTACTGTGTGCAGAGCATTGTACTAAGCGTTTGGGAAGTACAAATCGGCAACATATAGAGACGGTCCCTACCCAACAAAGTGCTCACAGTCTAGAAGGGGGAGACAGACAACAAAGCAAAAGAAGTAGACAGGTGTCAATACCATCGGAATAAATAGAATTATAGCTATCTACACATCATTAACAAAATAAATAGAGTAATAAATATGTAAAAATACAATAAATTGAGTAATAAATATGTACAAGTGCTGTGGGGAGGGAAAGAGGGTAGGGCAGCATAGGCTCTTCCAAGAGGGAGCGATGGGGATGGGAGGAGGAGGAGAGGAAAAACGGGGGGGCTCAGTCTGGGAAGGCCTCCTGGAGGAGGTGAGCTCTCAGTAAGGCTTTGAAGGGAGGAAAAGGGCTAGTTTGGCTGATGTGTGGAGGGAGGGCATTCCAGGCCAGAGGTAGGATGTGGGGCCGGGGGTCGACGGTGAGACAGGTGAGAACGAGGCACAGTGAGGAGGTTAGCGGCAGAGGAGCGAAGTGTTCTTCACCTTCCTATTCAAGGTTGTGGGAGGGTGGGGAGACCTAATCCAGGTCATGGGGTCTGTGTTCCAGTCAGAGGGGAGGAAACCACCCCGCTAGACTCAGCTCCCAACTCAAGCAATCTGTTCAACGAGAGAAACATGTACAAGAAGGCAGCGATGGAGACCAAGACTTGGGAGTCTGCGCATGGAGAAGTCCCCGTCTCTGACCCTACAGGTAAGAGATGAGTTACATAGGAACATCGTTAAGCACTAAACTTTGGCACCAGTGAGATCCAGTTTTTCCCCCCTCCTATCCCATCTCCCACTCCTCCATCCCCTCCCTCTATCGTTATGCACAAAGAACGAGCCCTAGTATACAAGGTGCAGCGTGGCTCAGTGGAAAAGAGCACAGGCTTTGGAGTCAGAGGTCGTGGGTTCAAATCCCGGCTCTGCCAATTGTCAGCTGTGTGACTTTGGGCAAGTCGCTTAACTTCTCTGTGCCTCAGTTACCTCATCTGTAAAATGGGGATTAAGACTGTGAGCCCCCTGTGGGACAACCTGATCACCTTGTAACCCTCCCAGTTCTTAGAACAGTGCTTTGCACATAGTAAGCGCTTAATAAATGCCATCATTATTATTATTACAACCAAGACCTAGAGCACAACCATGAGAAGCAGCGTGGCCTAGTGGATGGAACATGGGCATGGGAGTTGGAAGGACGTGGGTCCTAATCCTGGCTCCACCACATGTCTGCTGTGTGACCTTGGGCAAGTCACTTAACTACTCTGTGCTTCGGTTACCTCATCTGTAAAATGGGGAGACTATGAGTTCTGGATGAGTTATGGACTATGTCCAGCCTGATTAGCTAGTATCTACCCTAGCACCTAGTACAGTGCCTGACACGTAATAAGTGCTTAAGAAATACCATTAAAGAGACCTCTAACGAACTTTGCTTCAACAGAAGTGCTGAGAATCAATCAGCTGTTGATACCAAAAGAGCAGATGAGAAAAAAGAGGCCAGTCAGATTTTCCTCAACAAGTTAATGCTTTCAGTGGGGCTGGAAGAAACCTCAGACGCAGTTGGGATTTGGTATCTATATACCCGGCTGTGAGCCAGAGAAAGAAGATATGGTCATCAGACATGACGCGGGCATTTTACGTTACTAGAGGGGAACGGGATTTGTTGGAAAGTATTCCCTAAATGTGTGGTTGAAGCACATAAGTCTCCAAATTGCCCAGAAAGACTCTGTGGGATGCCTAATTGTGCCCCCCGCCACCAAATCCTGCTTTCTAATGACTGGCCCATGACCAGCTGCTCAGGGGTCTGTCCTGCCCACCATCTCCCTGGTCACCCTGGAGAATTGTGTGGCCCTTCTGGCCCTCCATCTCATCCGTCTCGCTGCTGATCTCTCACCCACATTCTGTCTCTGGCCTGGAATGCCTTCCGTCTTCATTTCTGACAGAAAATTACTCTCCCCACCCTCAAAACCTAATTGAAGACACATCTCCTTCCCTGACTATGCCCTCCTATCCTCTTCTCCCACTCCCTTCTGCTTCTCTCTGACTTGCTCCCTTTATTCAACTCCCATTCCAGCCCTACAGCACTCATGTACATATCTGTAATTTTATTTATTTAGATTGTCTCTCTCTTCTTGACCGTAAACTCACTGTGGGCAAGGAATGTGTCTGTTCATTTGAACTCTCCCAGATGCTTAGTACAGTGCCCTACATGCTCAATAAATGGGACTGACTGACTGGTCTCACATCCCAGTTGCAGCAGCCCGTGTCCAGATGATGTCCATGGGATGGCTGAAAAGTCCATAGCAAGCCTGAGGTCTCCTCAGGTGCTCTGCGCCACTCTTTCTCGGAAGGCCTCTGAGTCACTTTAGCTAATCAGATGAAGGAGCTGGAAGAGAGCAAGTATTAAGACTGGGAAAATTACATTTGTCGGCTTTGCACACGCAATTACACTAACTGAATGGTTGAGATAATGCAATCACAGGGCCTGCAGAATGGCATTTCTATATTCAGCTTCAATAACTGGAATCGGGGGCCGCATGCGCAAGCCCCCTCCCGGAAAAAGGGACAAGAAAATGACAAGTGGGAAGAAATGTTGAACCCCACATCTCCCATGGACCTTCTTCATCCCACCCCAGCTTCTACATCCTGCCTTCTTTTTATGGTATTTGTTAAGTGCTCACTTTGTGCCAGTCACTGTACTAAGTGCAGGAGTAGATACAATAATGATAATAATAATAATGGTATTTGTTAAGCCCTTACTATGTGCAAAGCACTGTTCTAAGCACTGGGGGGATACAAGGTGATCAGGTTGTCCCACATGGGGTTCACAGTTTTAATCCCCATTTTACAGACGAGGTAACTGAGGCACAGAGAAGTTAAGTGACTTGCCCAAAGTCACACAGCTGACAATTGGCGGAGCTGGGATTTGAACCCGTGACCTCTGACTCCAAAGCCCGGGCTCTTTACATTGAGCTACACTGTTTCTTAGGTTAGACTCAGTCCTGGTCCTAAATGAAGGGCTCATAATCTTAATCCCCATTTTACAGATGAGGTAACTGAGACACAGAGAAGTTCAGTGACTTGCCCAAAGTCACAAAGCCGACAAGTGGTGAAACCAGTATTAGAATCCATGTCCTTCTGACTCCCAGGACTGTGCTCTTTCCACTAAGGCATGCTGCCTCTCCAATTTGTTTAGTATAGTGCTCTGCACACAGTAAGCGCTCAATAAATACGATTGAATGAATCAATGAATTTGCTGATGGACAAATTGCAGGCTACTCCAGGCAGAATCATCTGCTAGATGATTCTGGGGCTATTCAGAATCACCTCCAATATGATTCCAAACCGAGGTAGCCACCATCTGCTGGGTGTATGTCTATGGATCAGTCATTCAATCAGTGGCATTTATTGTGGAGCATTGTACTAAGAACGTGGGAGTTGGTGGACACTTTCCCTGCCCACAGGGAGCTTTTAGTATAGAGAGGAGCTTACAGTCTCATAGAGGAACAGGAGCACAGCCAGTGTAGGATCATCCACTTTTCTGTCTAAGGAAACTTCTTTTAAGAGAACATGAATCTCTGGCAGCTTGCTGATGTGAAACTCCGTAATTCACCTCCTTTTTCTCTTTGTAATAATTGTAGTGTTTGTTAAACTCTTACTGTGTGCCAAGCACTGGACTAAGCACTGGGATGGCTACAAGCAAATCGGGTTGGAAAAGTCGGACATGTCCCACTTGGGGCTCACAGTCTTAATCCCCATTTGACAGGTGAGGTAACTGAGGCCCAAAGAAGTGAAGTGATTTGCCCAAGGTCACACAGCAGAAAAGTGGCAGAGCCAGGATTAGAACCCAAGTCCTCTGATTCCTAAGCTCTATCCACGAGGCCACACTGCTTGTAGTTCAGACTTCTGGTGGTCTGGAGGAGCTGGTCTTGCTAGCTACGTCGTCCACATAATCACAGAAGGTCATCCGCTCCCCATTCCTTTAATCCTCTCACAGAGAGAACTCCAGTGTAAAACAATCTGAAAATAGAAGCTGAGACAGAGTTGTTGTCCCAGTGCCACACTCCTCCTCTCTTCCAATTAACCTGTGGCCCTTTTAATGCCCAAAGAGATAAAGGTGACATACAAATGGTTCCATTGTGAAAGAGCAGATGTGAATGCCAAATTGAAAAGTTTTCTATATTTCATATAAATTGATTGGGTATACTTCTGCTTAATGCTTTGCATGACCACCGCAGAGCAATGCTTAGAGATAATAGGAATTTGTAGCCGGAGCCATTTGATGACTAAGTGAAGACTACACTTGTGAGTGCGTGATAGAATTGCTTGTGGCAGAGTTGCAGTTCGGGGTAAGAAGGCCATTTCCATTAGAAGATTTTTCTTTCTACAGTGCTCTGTACACAGTAAGTGCTCAATAAATATGATTGATTGATTGATTGATTGATTGATTCCCCTGATTCCTCCGAGGGGCCAGGATTCCAGTTCTGGAGCTAGAAGGGCAATATCTCTTTTTTGGGGAGAGCCAGAAGTCATTCAGAATCTGGATTGGTTTTCCCTTTCCCTAACATTAAATTCATTTTCTTAAAAATTTGTGATTTTAGACCAAATGTGAAAAACTCTCTAATTGCATTGGAATTAACCATTCACTGACCCCTTTTAACCCACGAGCTAGGTAGGACTGACCAATCAAAGAGGAGGCTGCTGTACTTTGACCCTTACTTTAAGAGAGCCAAGTCTTGAGACCCAAAGGCATAGGTGTTCAGTGAAGGCCATAAGCATATCTCACGTGAAATATTCAGGCCAGAGATGCCGACAGCCCAAGATCTCTCTCCACAGCTCTAAATGGCTCCAGGGTGGATGTTATTATGGTTTTTGTTAAGGACTTATTAGCACTTAACAAATGTGAAGTGAAATCAAAAACCAACCCCAAAAACCCACCAGAAAATGGAATAAAGGTCAAGGTCTAAGGGACTGATCCTACCTCTTTCTAAGCCAGCTCCATCTTCCTGACTCCTCTCTTGTACAGAAAAGTGTGCAGGACACAAAGTTGTCCTTTTATGTGTATAATCAATCAATCAATAGTATTTATTGAGTGCTTATTTTGTGCAGAGCTCTATATTGAGTGCTTGGGAGAGTATAATCCAGTTTAGACACAATCCTTCAATCAGTCATATTTAATGAGAACTTGCTGTGTGCACAGCACTGTACTGAGCGCTTAGAGGAATACAGTATAACAAAGTTGGTAGACACATTCCCTGCTTGAGTACTTATTTTGTGCAGAGCGCTATATTGAGTGCTTGGGCGTGTATAATCCAGTTTAGATACAATCCTTCAATCAGTCATGTTTAATGAGCACTTGCTGTGTGCAGAGCACTGTACTGAGGACCTGGAGGAGCACAATATAACAAAGTTGGTAGACACATTCCCTGCTCAAAACAAGCTAACAGTCTAGAAGGGGAGACAGACATTAATATAATTAAGCAAATTACAGATATGTACATAAATGCCTTAGGACTGAAGGAGGAGTGAAAAAAGAGAGCAAATCCAAGTTCAAGGGCCATGCAGAATGAGCTTTCATGTGCTCACTCTCTCTCTCTCTCTCTCTCTTGCCCTCTCGCCCTCTCATTCTGTCTGCCTCAGGGCACTCAGAAAATGATTTAAGGCCCTTAGGGTAACTTTTTGTGTCCCTTATGAAGTGGGTGGCCCGGTTGGTTTTAGAATGTATTTGCAAGATTGCTGGGTTGTTTTATGTTCACTATATGCTGCTAATTTTTGATAAGCATCTATTTCTATACTGCCTAATAGTACTCAGCGGTGATGCGAACCATAACTGATGGTGATTTTGAGTATGGCTCTTTCAGAGCCTACATCCCACCCCTCAGAATGGAAAATTGAATGTCTGGGGCCATTCAGGGCCTCACTGCTAGGCTTGATTGCTGCGGGGTCTGATGACCGGCCTCCTCATGGACAGAGCAAGAGAGGAGGGCACATGGCATAATGGATAGAGCACGGGCCTGGGACTCAGAAGGATCTGGATTCTCATCTGGGCTCCACTGCAAGTCTGCTGTGTGACCTTGGGCAAGTCACTTCACTTCTCTGTGCCTCAGTTACCTCATCTGCAAAATGGGGATTGAGATTGTGAGGCCCACGTGGGACAGGGACTGTGTCCAACCCCATTTGCTTCTAACCACCCTAGTTCTCAGTTCAGTGCCTGGCAAATAGTAAGCACTTAACGAATACCATAATTATTATTATTATCTCATTGTTCTACAACAGACCGACCCATAATCACCTCTCCCCTCAGCACAGGATTTCCTCTCCTCGCTTTTCCCTCTCACCCTCTGTGTTCCCAAGCCCCAGCCTTGGAAAGTGCTGGTGTGATTCTTCCCTTCCTTCACCTGCAAGCATTTGAGAAGCTGCCAATTTGGGCCACTTCGCACGATTTTCCCCCCAATTGCACAGGCTACAGGAGGAGGTAGGCGCCTGTCCCCAAAGGAGGCAGGCTCCAGGGGAAAGCAAGATGAGCAAACTCTCTA
Source organism: Tachyglossus aculeatus (assembly GCF_015852505.1). Lineage (NCBI taxonomy): Eukaryota > Metazoa > Chordata > Mammalia > Monotremata > Tachyglossidae > Tachyglossus > Tachyglossus aculeatus. The sequence goes on along the minus strand of NC_052074.1, from coordinate 25,043,035 downwards.
GCCCTGGCCACGGGTCTGGACCCCAAGATGAACCTACCCACCCTTGAATCTATTTGCTTACCCAATTTAAAGACCAGGCAAGATGCCTTGTAAATAAAATATTATGTTTATAATTATGGTAAGACTGTAGTAGGAAAAAAAACCTTAACATAATATCACAATTCCTCTGGGGAGCAGAGAGGCCTCTGTCTCTTTCTTAAGGCTAGCTAGAGCAAAAACATTTTTTCACCCATTTGCTTCAACGAAAGGCTATGTAAGCCAGAGACAATAAATGAACTGGGAACCTCGGGCTCAGCCTGCCTTGATTATGGCCATTTAGCTCAAAGTATAGGAGAATGCAAAAAACCCTCAGACTCTTCAAGAACATTAAACTCCTATTTGTTTGCAAGGAATGACTCTAATTATAATTCCTCTGAAAACAATTCCAAATCCCATTCTGTGCTATCCAACCCAATGCGAACTGTTCTCTGCAACTTCAGGTACCTCTTAAATATTCACAGTTCTTCTTACATCTATCCGTGGCCTAGAGCTAGGTGGAGGGGAAAGGAAAAAATACTGATGGTTCTAGAGTAAAGAATGAGAGAAATGGAGGAGAGGGTAAGGAGGATGGAGAGTGATAGTAGCAGGATTTATGGAAGGACCAACCTTTTTCAGTGCACTGTATTAGTTGCCTGGGAAGTACAGAGGGAGAATGGCCCACTTCCAGCTCAAAAGGAGCTCACCCCCTAATGAGAGAGGTTAAACTGAAACTCACACACCTCAAGTGGAAGAGTCCAGTGAATGTTACTGTCTCTGTTCGACTGCAGGAATTAGGGGATGGCTGCAGGAAGCAGCACGAAATCCTAGATGCCGGAGACACCAAGGCAGAGGAGTGAGGCTAAAAGCCCCTGGGTTCTAATCCTGGCTCCTCCACCTGCTTGCTGTGTGAACCTGGGCAAGTCACTTCACTTCTCTGTGCCTCGGTTACCTCATCTGTAAAATGGGGATTAAGACTGAGAGCCTTTGTGGGACATGAACTATGTCCAACCTGATTATCCTATATTCATTCAGTTGTATTTATCGAGTGTTTACTGTGTGCAGAGCACTGTACTAAGCGCTTGGAAAGTACAATTCGGCAACAGAGACAATCCCTACCCATCAACGGGCTCACTTTACCCCAGCACTTAGTACAATACCTGCCACACAGAAAGTACTTAACAATTGTCATTTTAAAAAAGACAACAGAAGTCCCGGTTTGTGGCCCGCAGCTCAGACACTGTTTCTGTGGAGTCAGGTGGATGCAGTACATTTACTCCAAGACTCACCACTGTAAGGGTGAAATCTTCCTTAGACCAGGCAAAAAGCATATGAGATGGGACAGAATCAATTGCCCCATGGAACTTCTTCACCTCAGGCCCTCTTCAAAGCCCTACTAAAATCATGCCGCCTCCAGGAAGCTTGGCTTCCCACCCTATTCTCCCTCCCTTCTGCACTGCCTGGGCATATCCATTGAGCACTTTGATATTCATCCCCAGTAGCCCTTTATATATCCTCATACTTTTCCGATTCCCACCTTTTTACATCTGTCTCCCCATCTAATTGGTAAGCTCCTATGTCTAGTTGTCCTTTGTGTTAGAGGACATCACTGATAGTGAAGTTCACCTGTTCATGAAGGTGAGATCCACAGTCTCAGCCACAAGAAGATTGTCCCGTGTTGTGTTAGTGTGCACAGTAAGCATTCAGTAAATAGCATTTGTTGATTGATTGACTTCCAACAGGTGTGTGTGTGTAAGAGAAATGGAGCAATGCAGTGCAAGAAACGGGAACTGTGCCCTAAGCCAGGTATAGCAGTGTCAGAGAGGATTCATTCATTCAATTGTATTTATTGAGCACTTACTGTGTGCAGAGCACTGTACTAAGTGCTTGGGAAGCACAAGCTGGCAACATATAGAGACGGTCCCTACCCAGCAACGGGCTCACACTCTAGAAGGGGGAGACAGACAACAAAACAAAACAAATTATGACCGGGATTATGAATTATAAACAGGATTATGACCTGGAGCTCCAACCAGACACGGAACTCTGTATATATTTGAAGGGGAAGGAGAAAAGATTGAGATTGGGGTGAGGCGGATGGAGGGAAATTGGCCAAAGCAGGCTAAGTACTTGCTGGCTGCCACTCAGTCCCAATGGTCACTTGTGACATTCCCACCATCCTTCCTCATTTTCTCCATCTCAGGCCATCAGGAGCTGGAGGGGGTAAGCTCACAGGGGCAGCTGGGTTGCAGCTGGGTTATTTGGCAGCAGAGGAAGCTGCAGAGACCTCCTGGTGCTCCAGGGGAACATGTCTCAGGGTATGACAACACTTGTGGTTGCTTCTCCTGCCAGGTGCAGGCATAACATCTCAGCCCCTGGATTAGGCCTCAGGCAATGATGGGGCCACTTGAACACCTTGTTTTGTTTATGTTGCAGCGCACTGGTTGTTCACCACATGTGGGGCCAGCGGGCCCCGGGGCCCGACCCAGACACAATGCAACAACGCCTACAGGAACTCCAACCTGACCGTGGAAGTCGGGGCCGAGGGATCTCTGAAGGGCGTGCAGATCTGGAGAGTTCCAGTCACTGACACGTACAGGTGAGCGGACACCACACCGGAACAGGAGGTGGGAAGCGGGATGGGCCTGGAAGCAGACTCTGCCTTTCCCGGTGGGATTCGAGGACCCTTGGCACCTCACACATGATCCACAAGTTGACTCTGAGTCACCTAAACGGAAAAGCCAGGATCACTCCCAGCCCTACCCAGGCCTTAGTGTAACCCTGGAGGGCAGGGGGGGAAGGGAGTCATAAGGGTGGTCTCCCAAGTCCAGACACACTCCTGTTGGGATCAGAGGAGGGGCTTGGAGTCCCCAGAATCTCCAGGGAGAATCTCTAGAGGAGGAGAAAATGCTGCCATTCAGGTACATAATAATAATAATAGCATTTATTAAGCACTTACTATGTGCAAAGCACTGTTCTAAGCACTGGGGAGGTTACATGGTGATCAAGTTGTCCCACGGGGGGCTCACAGTCTTAATCCCCATTTTACAGATGAGGTAACTGAGGCGCAGAGAAGTTAAGTGACTTGCCCAAAGTCCCACAGCTGGCAATTGGCAGAGCTGGGATTTGAACTCATGACCTCTGACTCCAAAGCCCATGCTCTTTCCACTAAACTATGCTGCTTCTCCAGTACATGCCTAAGGTTCTTGGGGAACCTAATCCCCCAGCCCCAAAACAAGAGGAGGGGGTTGTTCTGGGGGAGCACTCTGAGGCAGTGACTCTGAGAGCAAACTCCCCTGTACCCCTAAACTAAAGGACAGCCCTGAAGGCTGCTCATTAAAAGGGGTCTGGCCAGTTCTCCTGCCAGCCAGGATTCAGCAGCAGCACTGAGGCTTTCCCTAGGAGCGTGACTTGGTAGATAGAGCACAGCCTGGAAGTCAGAAGGACCTGGATTCTAATCCAGGCCCCTCCGCTCGTCTGCTGTGTGAACTCGGGCAAGTCACTTAACTTCCCTGGGCCTCAGTTACCTCATTTCTAAAATGGGGATTAAGACTGTGAGTTCCTTGTGGGACAGGGACTGTGTCCAACCTGATTAGCTTGTATTTACCCCAGCACTTAGAACAGTGCCTGACACAATAATAACAATAACAATAATGATGGTATTTGTTAAGCGCTTACTATGTGCAAAGCACTGTTCTAAGTGCTGGGGAGGTTACAAGGTGATCAGGTTGTCCCACAGGAGGCTCACAGTTTTAATCCCCATTTTACAGATGAGGGAACAGAGGCACAGAGAAGTTAAGTGACTTGCCCAAAGTCACACAGCTGACAGTTGGTGGAGCTGGGATTTGAACCCATGACCTCTAACTCCAAAGCCCGTGCTCTTTCCACTGAGCCACGCTGCTTCTCATAATAAGCATGTAACATAATAAGCACATAACAAATATCGTTATTAGCACAGAATCAGGAGAGAGAGGACACAGGGAAACTTTTTTCTCGCTGTGCCCAGCGATCATAATAGCAATGGTGGCATCTGTTAATTTCTTACTATGTGCCAAGCACTGTCTAAACTCTGGGGAAGGTACAAGATAATCAGATCTGACACAGTTCCCACCCAACATGGGGCTTAGTCTAGGGGGAAGGGAGAACAAGTATTTACTCCCCATTTTACAGACAAGAAAACTGAGTCGTCAGAGAAATCGTGACTTTCCAGGGTCACCCAGCAGGCAGGAGTCGGGATTAGAACCTACGTCCCCTGACTCCCGGGGGCCACACTGTCTCTCCACTATTAGTACCACCCAGACACCCTAATTATTTGGCTAAACCTGCAGAGTAGAGGAGCTCAAGATAATTCATCATTTTACAAATGGATGCAAATGATTAGGCATAAATGCATACTGCAGTAAATGCAATGAAATGCAAAGGGGTTTTCCCAGTCCAACACAGCACCATCTCTGGGAAGCATCACAACAGGAGATCAGAGCTCTGCCTCTAATCACCCCAGCAGGGTATTCACTGTGTTTTTTGAGGGCCTTAGTCATCTCCCCCTCCACCCCAGAAGCATTGCACAGCCCCACCCTGAGAGCTTTTTCTCCATTCAGACCTAAATGCTTCCAGCTGCAGAGGGAGAAGAGTCCAGCGTCCACCTCTGTCTAATAAAGCTTTGGAAACCCAAGAGCGAGATTAGATCACTCCCCCTTTCCTCTCCCTTCCAATCTGCTGGAAGTGCCCCAGCCAAAGGATCCCCATTGTTTTTCTTTTCCTCCTGAATCCCTCCTCTCAGCCCTGGACATCTCCTCTGACCTTTTCCACATTTTCCAGGTCGGGCACAGTCCTCTGGGAAGGATCTGACCAAAGCAAAGTGCAGGGAAATTGCCCCTGTTGATGACCCCTTCCCAGGGTCTGTCTTGCTTTTTGATTAATATTTTACTTCTCATCACAGCAAACTTGCAGATCTGTGAGACTCAGCATTACCAATTAATATGCGTGAGCAACTAGCTTGATTTCCACTTCTTCCCGCGCTCTCTTGGAAGGGCTTGATGCCTTGGGTTCTGAGCCCGAGAAAATACTACAGCAAAACCCAGGAGTTCAAGGGTCTCTGGTCGTCATCAGCTGGCTTCCTTGTTATATCCTTTCACTTATCCCCTTTCACTTATCCCCCAGTTCACACTCTCCTCTAACCCAGAGCTGACCTCCTAACCAAGCCTTGCTCTCGATCGTAGCAGCCTTGACCCATTAGTCACACCATTCCTGGAACACCTGTCCTCCTCACCACTGGCTGGCCGTGTCCCAAGCCCATCCAAAAGGCCACCATCTCTGGGAAACGTTCTCTGATTAAATCCCTCTAATTTCCAGTCCTGCTACTCCCTCAACTACCTCAATACTCTTTGTGTTTAACAGAAAGATGGAAAACATATAACAAATAAACCAGCAGTTGCACTGTCAGAACAAATTCTTCTCAGGAATTTCATGCATCAAATTGCGTTTTTTTCCCTCTTGCATAACCCAATTCTGATCACCTTGTAGACAACCAAAAAAAAATCATTTCCCTCTAAATTGCTTTTATTTGAATTTTGACCCCTTTTTTTTTGTTCTTTCTGTAGACGTTTTGAAAGGATTCAAATCTGGGATAATTAATTTAAATTAGTCTCTGTTCTTGCAACCGGGGGGAAAAATCTAATTCCGGTCATTTTTCATTCCTGAGTAGTTATGCAAATGCCATCATGTGATACCTTTATTATAAACCAGATCATCGATCCACCCAAAGGCCCAGAAGGGAAGTAGCCACTCTCCCAATTCTTGGAGAAGAAAAAAAAGGCTGAACAGGGAAGAGAGCAGCCCAAGCTCCTGTATATGTCCACGATTCCGTCCTGTGCTCCTCTCCAGTGCCAGCTGTCAAACTCTGCTCCCTCTTCCTGCAGGATTTCGGGATACGGGGCAGCTGGAGGGAAAGGCGGGAAGAACACCATGATGAGATCGTACGGGGTGTCGGTGCTCGGGATATTTGACCTTCAGAAGGGTGACACCTTGTACATCTTGGTGGGACAGCAAGGAGAAGATGCCTGCCCTCATGTAAGTAACCACTGTTGAGTTCTTTGGCTTTTTGTTGTTTTCTTTCCATGGTACTTGTTAAGCGCTTATCAATTCCAGGCACTGCACTAAGCGCCGGAGTAAATGCAAGCTAATCAGGTTGGACACAGTCTATGTCCCACCAATTAGATAACTGAGGCACAGAGAAGTGATGTGAGTTGCCCAAGGTCACACAGCAGACAAGTGGCAGAGATGGGATTAGAATCCTGGTTCTCTGACTCCATTAGACCACACTGCTTCTCTCCTGGAGCAGCTACTCAAAAATACAATCGACCAAAACTCTTGGAATCACAATGTGGCTTCGGATCGCAGCGTGGAGGACTAGACATGACCTATGTAGTATGTCAGATATAGGCAAAGACCAGAAAGCAGCAACAAGACTTCATACAGTTTTTACTGAGCTCATTCATTCATTCATTCAATCATATTTATTGATTACTGTGTGCAGAGCACTGTACTAAGCGCCTGGGAAGTACAAGTTGGCAACATCTAGAGACGGTCCCTACCGAACAGCAGGCTCACAGTCTAGAAGGGGGATGCCAGTGTCTAAAATCCAGAGGCAGAGCCGATGAGGCAGTGGCTGGGGAGGGAGAGAAGGACAGAGGTAAGCGCAACCGGCTGTGGGGAAGTGGAGTCTAGTACAGCAGCATGGCTCAGTGGAAAGAACATGGGCTTGAGAGTCAAATTCCAGCTCCACCATTTATCAGCTGTGTGACTTTGGGCAAGTCACTTAACTTCTCTGGGCCTCAGTTACCTCATCTGTTAAATGGGGATAAAGACTGTGAGCCCCTCGTGGGACAACCTGATCACCTGTATCCTCCTCAGTGCTTTGATTAGTGCTTTGCACATAGTAAGCGCTTAACAAATGTCATCATTATTATTACAGCCGAACCAATCATCATGTGGGGTTGAACCAGAAGGAGCAGAAGAGAGAAAGGGTAATGTGAGTGGCCTCGGGGATGAGACATTTCCTTCCCCCAGCTTTCATTTAGCCACCACAATCAGGACGTTCAGCGTGCTATAATATATGAAGTCATTAAATTACAAGCTGCTGTAATTTTAGTGAGAATTTATTGAGTGCTAATGTAATCCTTTCATCTAAGTAGAGAGATTGCATTGACTTCTGGAAGGGACTTTTACTTGATTGGATTGTAATCAGTTATGTCTTTCATATGACTACTTTTTTTTTTAATTCAATTGTAATCTACTTGTTCCTCCGGGTGGCTGCACTTTATCATTTTATTAATCAACCTACTTGCTCTCGAACTTTGGACTTCATTTAGAAACCCACCGGGTTCCAAATTGCCTTTGGCCGGCAGTTTCGGGTAGTCGTGTTTTAGGGAGTGGGAAAATAAGTCAAAATGCAAGGAGCTTCCTTAATTCTTCCCCATTAAGAAAATGATCCTTGTGAGCATGGGAAAAAAGAGTTTGAGTTAGGGTTTTCTCCAGACTTCCTGACTGCTGTTTTTTCAACTCGATATCAGCAGTGGGTTGGATTGACCATTCCCTGGAATCAATTTCCTTTAAATTGGGATTGGAGAGAGTTCAGGGAAATAGGTTGTGTCTTCCCAGCCTCATTTCCCTTTTCACCAATCCTCCCTTGGCACTCCTTCCTTCCAGGGTCCCACATCCAATTCCACCCTCTCCCTTCCTCCTATCCCTAGTTTCTACTACACAAACCCCAACAGGTCCTCAGCTGAATACCCAAAATAGGATGTGTTTAGTGCAGAAAGGGCAGGGACAAAAGAGAAATGGAACAAGATTTTTTCAAGCGTCAGATACAACTAAATCCTCTTGCCAGGTGCAAGAATTTCTCCTCCCCTCAGGTAACCCCCACATCCCTGGCTTTTTTCCAAATATCTCAGCATTCACATCCCAGCCTGCCACAGCCAATCATGTCTCTCAATCAATCAATGGTATTTATTGAGCACTTTGTGCAGAGCTCTGTTCTAGGCACTTGAGAGTCCTACACAGTTGGCAGACTTGATTCCTGTCCTCAAGGAGCTTACAGTCTAGCATGAGCCAGTCTTTCAGGAGCAAGTTCTGATTGAACTAACAGCCAATTTGAGAGGATGCGGAAGGTTTGCAACTCTGAAGTCTGTGTATGCAGCTGATTCTGGCAAAGACCAGAAGCATTAGTCTCCACCTCTGAAACCCTCTCTAAGAAGCCCCTCTGTCGGCACTTTACCCACCTGGTCAGCCAGTCAACTGTATTTATTGAGCACTTACTGTGTGCAGAGCACTTTACTAAGCACTTAGGAAAGTAGAATAGAAACTGCAACAGATACATTCCCTGCCCACATCGAACTTACATTCTTGAGGGGGAGACAGACATTAGTATAATTAAATTACATATGCTGACATAAGTGCTGTTGGGCTGGGAGGGGGGATGAATAGAGGGAGCAAGTCAGAGTGATGCAGAAGGGAGAGGGAGAAGAGGAAAGGAGGGCTTAGCTTGGTGTTCCTGCTCCCAACCATCCAGACCTTCAGTTCCCAGACTCCTCCCGGCTCTAAATCTACTTTAAAAACAGCAGATTATTTCCATCATTAAATCTTAAATCTCAAACACACACAAAAAGGCATCTCAGCTATTTACCTAGATATTTCTCAAGTGGCGATCACCGGAGCCTCTAGGTGCTTTAGCATAAGTACTGAATCATAATCTTAATGTCCAGTGGCAGGCTTCATTGCAGCATTGCAGATTTGACATGTTGGCGTTTCCTGTTGAGAGAAAAATCCTTCATGGGGTCAGACCAGTATAGGAAATTCTAAGGAAAACTTAGCTGGGCGTGCAGTGCTCTCCACATGGAAATGCTCACTACATTTACCTCAGGGACAGAGAAGAGAAGAGGATCTCAGAGAGGCAGAAGTTATATAGGGAAGAAAAATAGATATTGAGTCCCACACAGAGGCTGTGAGCAGCCAACAGGACCCTCTAGCTGTCGTCCAAGGGTGGTTAAATGAGAGGCAGAAGGCAGATGGCCTCCCACCACCTACTGAGAATGGGACACCTCCTTTTGATGGTATTTGGTAAGCACTTACTACGGTGCAGGAACCTTCCTAAATGCTGGGATGGATACAAGCTGGTTAGGTTGGACCCAATCCATGTCCCACATGGGGCTCACAGTATCAATTCCCATCTTACGGATGAGGTAACTGAGGTCCAGAGAAGTGACATGCCCAAGGTCACACAGCTGTGAGAAACAGCATGGCGTAGTGCATGTCCAGTTACGGCCCTGGGAGTCAGAAAGACCTGGGTTCTAATCCCAGCTCCCCCACTTGTCCGCTGTGTGACCTTGAACAAGTCACTTCTCTGTGCCTCAGTTACCTCATCTGTAAAATGGGGGTTGAGATTGTGAGCCCCATGTGGGACAGGGACTGTGTCCAAACCACTTTGCTTGTATCTGACCCAGCTCTCAGTATGGTGCCTGGCACATAGTAAGCCCTTAACAAATGTCATTATTATTATGTGGCAGAGCTGGGATTAGAACTCAGGTCCTCTTGACTCACTGCTCTGTCCACTAGGTCATACTGCTTCTCTGCCTGGGTTCTGCTCCGCTGGGCCAACTGGCAGGCCTGGAAGGAGCCATTGGCGAGGTGTGCCAGTGGGATTTGATTGGCCATTCCCAGTTGTAGTGTGGGGCGACAGCTGCTAGGGAGGTGTACTGGCCTCCCCTTCTGGCCAGAAGAAAACTAGGGCCAAGGGACCACTCCAGGAGGATGGCGTTTGCTACAGCCCTTCCCGCTATAGCTCTTGCCAAGGGGCTCGTACTAAATCTCTTAATCGGAATGACAGGTGGCAGTGAGAGACTTTGAGGGCCCAAGAGGGGAAGGTCTGGCCCAGAAAAGGGCTAAGAACCACTCCCAGGCTCATGCTGTCTGTTCCCCTGAGCTGTTTCACTCGGGCCCCAGTTGGGACTCCAGAAGGATTTGGGTTCTAATCCCAGTTCCTCCACTTGTCTGCTGCGTGACCTTGGACAAGTCACTTCACTTCTCTGTGCCTCAGTTACCTCAGCTGTAAAATGGGAATTACGACTGTGAGACCCATGTGGGACATAGACCGTGTCCAACCTGATTGTGCCTACCCTAGCGCTTGGTACAGTGTCTGGCACATAGTAAACGCTGAACAAATGTCACAAAAAAATGGAACTCTCCCATTCCCTCCACAGACAAACCATGTGATCCAGAAGGTCTGCATCGGAGAGAGTAATGTGATTGAAGAGGAAATCCAAGTGAACCGAAGCATCAATGAGTGGGCAGGAGGAGGAGGCGGTGGGGGAGGAGCCACGTACATATTTAAGGTACAGACCCTTCCTCCTCTCGTGGCTCTGACCTCATTGACAACCACCTGCTCCCTCTATCATCCATCAGACCACCGAATCAGCCCAGAAAATCTCTCGCTCTCCCGACCCGAGAGTATTTGCCCGGCTCCACAACAGGGTAGGTGGGTGAACCCCTTATTCCTCTCTGTATCCTGGTAGCCCTTCTGCACTGGGAATTCCCAAGCCCTCACCCTTGGGAGGCCAGGGTTTCATCTCTCCCTGCGATACCACGACAGTGGAGCCAACTTTCTTGTAGATGATAGTCTCGCCGACGTATTTGTACTATGCAGATAGACTTTTGGACTGCTTTATATAGCAGTTATTTCCATTGTCAAGACTATATCCAACCCAGTATTTTTTAATGGTATTAGTTAAGCACTTAGTATGTGCCAGGCACTGTCCTAAGTGCTGGGAGCACTGTACTAAGCTCTGTGTTCTATCTCTGACAGTGACAACTGGGCGCTGGGAGGAATCAGGCAGTCACCTGATCGTATTTATTGAGTGCTTTCCATGTGCAGAGCATTATACTAAATGCTTTGGAGAGTACAATACAACAATATAACAGACACATTCCCTGCCCACAACAAGCAGACAGTCTTGTGGGGGAAGTGATGGTGGGTCTCTTTGATGTTTAGGGACCGACCATCTCATGTCCCTTGTTGTCCACCATGGACTGCTCTTCCAAGCCTTTCCCTACTGATATTTTCTGCCTGCCTGCATATTTTCTCCCTGTAGTCCATAAACCTGCCCCCTGTATCATGAAGCAGTGTGTCCTTTGGGAATTCTCATTCAACCTGGGGCTTAGAGCCTAGGGGACACTCTGCTGTCCGGACCAAAGAGGAGGAACCGGGCTTTATTTCTCTGCATTTTCCATCCTCCCAGATGCTGGACGGGGAGCTGGTCCCTTTGATTGTTGCGGCAGGAGGTGGTGGCCGAGCGTACAGGGCCAAAACAAACCCGCTGCACCCAGAGAGACTGGAAAATGACTCCTCCGTTCCAGGGCTGAACGGCCATTCAGGAGCCGCAGGTAATGGGAATAGATGTTCCTATTGGGATGAGAGTGGCGTGTCTGGCAACTAGCAGACAGGATTTGCCCGAAATCTGGGGCAGGGCCAGAGTAGTCCTCTGGGCCCATGGAAAGAGCCATTCATTCTTTCCAGTTATCAGAGTATGATTTAGCGTCTGCTTAACAGCAATTTCCCTTCCCCCTAAATACAGTAAATCTTACCCCGAGCCTTCAGGGGAGCTACAGTTACCCTCTCTGGATACTGTCCTCACAGTGTTTCTATAACACTGAATGATGAGTCTAGGTGTTCCCAGGGACTTTATCTGGACTCCTGCATCCCCGTGATTTTCAGGCTTTAAGGAAAACTGGGTACATCTGGAAATGGCATTAACTCTTTTAAACCTCCAGCATGCAGACTGACGCACCAAAGCAATCATTTATGAATCAGTCCTGCAGGGGTTTAAATAGCTTTCACGGTCGTTCGACTGACATGAGCCGTTGGTTACGTGTTGGTTTTTCTCATCAAAGTCACATGGGGAGATTAATTGCACTCCAAAGCCTTATCTTTGAATGTTTGTAGAGAGAGCCTACCCAGAGGGTTAGCTTAGGCACCAAGGAAAATCCGGCCCAACGTATATTCCACAACAGTGTTTAGCCAATACTCTCAGGGTGGTTTTCAGGAGAATCTTTGACCTCCGTGTTCATGACAAACAGGATGTTGACTGAAGCCTAAGTTGTGGAATAGAGAGCAGGCAAGGAAGCATGTGTAGAAAATCTTGGGGTGCTAACAGTGTTAAGATCGAAGGCTCTTCAGACCAACACCAATCCAAGCGCTTCTGCACCCGCCCAAGGAATGGTTGTGGCCAGTCTCTTGCCACCATATTCCACCGAAGAGTAGAGTAAGCCTCATCCAACTGCTGGATTGAAAAGGAATCTGGAGGAGGCGGTGACAGCACTTCAACAATCTCCTCAACATTTCTCGCACCATTGAAGATTAGGGTCTACTTACCTACCAGCGGCAAGTAAAGAACTGACTCTCACTTCTAAGGCCTGATTGAAGTGACGCTAGATGCAGAGCTAAGAAGGCAATTGTTTTGGATCTGATGGTATAACTACTTAGAACTAGAGCAAGGAGAGGGGATGTGTCACCCACCCAGCCTCTCCCTCAGATTAGGTACCCTGAGAAAATGCCGAAGGATTTCAAGGTTGCCACGGTCTTTACCATCTGAAAGGAGAGAGAACTGATTGCAGAAACGATCGTGACTGGCAAGATCCCAGCCACAATCCTCTAGGATCGTGTCTTTTTCCTTTATTTATGGTATTTGATAAGCGTTTAGTATGTTCCAGGCACTTTATTAAGTGCTGGACACAGTCCATGTCCTACATGAGGTCCACAGTCTTAATCCCCATTTTACAGATGAGGTAACTGAGGCACAGAGAAGTTAAGTGACTTACTCAAAGTCATGCAGCAGACTGGTGGTAGAATAGGGACTAAGGTTCTAAAGAACACCACTAAGCATGCCCTCCCAGAACTAAAGTGGGACTACAGACCAGTGGGCCACAGGAAACATAGTCTTTGCTCCAAGTGACAGATCCTGAAGAAACCACTTCTACATCTCCGTGCGGTGTTTGCAGATCACACGAAAGCATTTGACAATGCCAGGAAACTTTGACAACTCCTGAAAAAGTTTGACTGCCCTGAAAAGTTTAAGATGATCCTAAGGCTACTCCATGGTCAAATGCTGGAGAAGCAGCTTGGCCTAGTGGATAGAGCCCTGAAAACAGACACATTCCTTGCCCGCAACGAGCTCATCTTCACACCGCCCCAAGGTCTCAGAGAGGAAGGGTAATCTCCTAGTGATTCGGTGATGAAGTCAAAACCACTTTCTCCAGAACACCCCCGATTTACTTGAACAAAGAGAGATCTCCATGGAAAGATCCCTGTCTTGGTCCTGATGAATCAATCAATTGTATTTATTGAGGGGTTACTGTGTGCAGAGCACTGTACTAAGCACTTCACTTGGAACTCTGGGTCCATCTAAAGCCAAGAGGACAGGGAACGGGAATGGGCCCAGTTCTTCCCTCGGAGTTTTGAAGACCATTTCAGATGCCAAGGAAAGAAGATATACCCCCGCCCCCAACATCAACCCAAACCAGGGGGTGCCGATATGTCTGCCTGGGTCATATCAAGCAATCATATTTAATGTATTTGATACCTGCAGAAGCAAAGCCAGAAGGCTGAGATTGCTACTGTTCTGTTTCCTCTCAAGGCAGCTGTTTCAGAAAAGACCAAATGCCAATTCATTTTCCTCTATTTTATTCCCTAGTCCTGTTGGGGGGGGGGGAGAGGAAGGGCCTTAGATTAACAATTTAGATTTTATTTTAGATTGATTAGTCCCACAGAGACATTCAACACCAATCTATTTTTTGTAAAGTCTGAAAAGGACAGTGTGGGTGGGAGGGGGGGCAGATGAGGAAGACGCCGAGAGAACATCTAGGATCCTAACATCCAGATTTATAGAGATGCCCTGAGGAGCCATGACTCTAGTGGGAGGTTGGGACATCCGAAAGGCCGGGCAAAATTTTTTTGTCGATAAAGGAAATGCTTCAAACAGACAGGGAAGATAAGCCCTAGGGTAAAACTTCTCTTCCACTAGCACCTTTGCTTCTCAGTGTTTGGAACATTTTACAGACATGCAAACTTCCCAGAAGCCATGTCTACAGAGCCATAAAGTTCTGCTCCATATAAAAGGGAGAAAAAAAATCCAGTTCCAACATCCAACCGTGGCTTGAGGTTCTCTCCCCTCCCTGCTAGCTCCCTCAACCGCCATCTCTTTGATCCATTCTCAGAGAGCAAGATCGTCTTCCCACTTTCACGGGTGGATGAGTCAAGATCTTTAAGCCAAACTCCAGCCCTCCCCCTGCAACCCAAGAAAGACCAGAGCAGGCAGGCTTGGGAGGGAAGCTTCCTCAGCCTCAGACCCTCCTCCTTTCCCCTGCCTCAGTGTCTCAGTCCACTGTGACTCCCCTGGGAAAGGAACTGATGAAAACCCAAACCCCTGTTCTTCATCCCCCTCAGATGGTGATTCCCATTTGGGACAGGGACTGAGTCCACCCTGATTATCGTATATCTACCCCAGCAATTAGCATAGGGTTTGGCATGTAGTAAGTGCTTAATAAATTCTTCTCCTTTTTATTTTTATGATCGTTAGCCAATAGCTTGATCTTTTTTTGTGGTATTTGTGAAGCGTTTACTGTTTCAAATGCTGTTCTAAATGCTGGGGTAGGTAAAAAGTTAATTAGGTCAGACACAGATCCAGCATGGAGCTCACAGTCTAAATAGGAGAGAGAACAGGTATCCCCATTTTACAGCTGAGGAAACTGAGGCACAAGGAAGTGCTTGTCCAAGGTCACATGGCAAGTAACTGGTAGAGCAGGAATTAGAACCCAGGTCCTTCTGACTCCCAGAAGGCCCTCTCCACTACGCCATGTTGCTTCTCCCCTGCCCCATTCCCCGTTCGCCATTAGGCAAAGCTAATGTCTCCTCGCATCCAGGGTGTCTGTGTTCTCTCCTCTGCAGGTGGCGGAGGTGGCTGGAATGATAAAACCTCCCTGCTCTGGTCGGGAAAGTCCTTGCTGGAAGGTGCAACCGGAGGAAAATCCTGCCCCCAGGCCATGAAGAAGTGGGGGTGGGAGACAAGAGGGGGTTTCGGAGGGGGTGGAGGGGGGTGCTCCTCAGGTGGAGGAGGCGGAGGATATATAGGTAAAGATGCTTCGTGTTCAAGGTGTCAGTCCCCCCTCCCTTAGTCCCAGCGGTCGGTCAGTCGGGCACTAGGCTGAACTATCCGCCCCCTCACTCCTTGTCCCACCCCCCCACCCACCCGCCCCTCCTCTCCCCACCCCTGCCCCTAGCTTGCGTGGAGCTCTGTGCTGTGATAGGCTGTGCACGCCTTCCTCTCTGGGCTGGGGTTGGCCGGGGAGGAGGAGTTGGGAAACCCGGGACTCAGTGTCCGCCAGGGAGCCACTGTCTTGCTTCGGCACTTCCGAAGAGACCACCGGCCTCTAAGACCCCGTCGTGATTCTTGCTCCTCGGTGATGGGGTCTAAGGTCATGCCATGGGGCCTCCCAGAGAGGTGTCAATGTGAAAGCCCTAGAGATTGGATGGCACTTGGGGGGGCAGCAATAGCATTTCCCCACGCCTCCCCCTCCCCCTGTGGTTGCCCAGTGATGACGAGCTGGCCGGGCCTGGACAGCCCCCTAAGGGCCTGACCGATGGCTTCTCTCTGCCCCTAGCACTCCCAACTCACCTCTGCCCCTTTCGCTGCAGATAGAAGCCACTTCCCACCCAGCATGACCCAGGTCCGGGGAAATTGAGTCAGCCTGTTTCCCAGTTCTCTCAAGTCCCCTGGCCCCGGAAGCCACCCATGCTCTGGGGTCAGTGACCCTAGCGGCCGTCTTCCAGAGACTCGGGGCCGGGGCGGGGGTTGGCTGCTGGAGTCCAGGAGGAAGCGGGTTGGGGGTGGGATGAGGGTAGGGATGTCCCGACAGATGAGGGTGATGTGCATGCCCTGTGATATCCGTATGATGTTCTCATGCCTTGTGTAAGATGCTTGCGTTTACCATGTGCTTTCCTTTTGCAAGGGTGGGGAGGGAAGCCGGGGAGCTGGGGCCAAGAGTGAGGGAAGGGGGCAGAGGGAGGACCAACCAGACCCCTGGGGCAGAGGCCAGGAATCCACCGGCCTCAGTGTGCCCCCCTGACTCACCTCCACCCGTCATTCCCTGGTATGTCTGGGGAGGGAGGGGTGTGAGGACAGGAGGCAGCCCCCCTCCCGGCCAAAGCCAAGAGGTGGAGGCAACTAGTCCCCAGGACACCGTCCTTGTGAGTCTCGAGGGGTGGGCTGATCTAAGGAGTCAGTCTGGGGGCACTGTAGAAAGATCCCCAGCCCCCCGGGGAGGGCCCAACTCAGAACAAACACCGCCCTGGGTGACTTCTCGGATCTGGAGGGCCCTCTGATTAAAGCCTGGTGCCCTCAAGTCTCTGGGCACCCACCCACCCCCCCCGACCCGAGTCCTGGGGTGCCCCCCCAAGGTTCTGGGCCCGGGGCAGACCCGCAGTCTGGCTCACTGCTCACCCCTCTCCAGCATGCCGTCAATCCCTGCATGTGTTTTGTGGTGTTGGGCGTTCGCCACGGGATGTTAAACTCCTCTCTGATTCACCACAGGGGGTGACGCGGCTATGGACAATGACCCCGAGGTGGACGGGGAGGATGGGGTGTCCTACATCAGTCCACTGGGCATCCTGTACACCCCGGCTCTGAAAGGTACCCCTCCCCCGGCCCCAACCACAGCCAGCCCCCGCCAGCCTCAGGACGACATGCGGCCCTGGCCGGAGGAGCCCACCATGATCCACTGTGAACAGGAAGACACCCAGCCCAAACAGGCAGCCATGCACGCATGCACAGATGTCATGTTAGAGAAATTCACCTGCCCCCCTGCCACGGGAGCCCCTCCCAGGCCCCCAGAGCACAGGACGGCTCCCAGATGCCCAGGGGGCTTGGCAGGAGGGTGACATTTTCCTGGCTCTTTTGTTCCTCCAGTGATGGAGGGCCATGGGGAGGTGAACATTATGCAGCACCTGAACTGCAGCCACTGCGAGGTGGACGAGTGCCACTTGGACCCCGAGACCCACAAGATTATCTGCTACTGTGATCACGGCACAGTGCTCGCTGAGGACGGGGTCTCCTGTATAGGTGAGTAGGCCCCGGGGAGGGCCAAAGGCAGAGGGTCAGCAGGCACACATCGGCGCTCATCCTGGCTTGTGGCAACTCATTTCCATAATTCCTCAGTTCCTCAGTTCCTCTCCCCATGTCCCTTACCCCACCACCAATAATAATAATTGTGGTATTTGTTAAGTACTTACCATGTGTCAAGCACTTTTCTAAGCCCTGGGATAGATGCAAGGTAATCAGGTTGTCCCACGTGGCGCTCACAGTCTTAATCCCCATTTTGCCGAAGAGGTAATAAGGCATAGAGAAGTTAGTGGTTTTCCCAAGGTCACACAGCAGACAAGTGGCAGCTGGGATCAGAGTGTTTGTCTTCTTTGCAGAAGAGGTAATAAGGCATAGAGAAGTTAAGTGGTTTTCCCGAGGTCACACAGCAGAGAAGTGGCAGCCGGGATCAGAGTTTATGTCCTCTGACTCCCAAGGCCATGGTCTTTCCACTAAGTCACATTGCTTCTCTAGTAGAAGGGTAGAGAGTGCCACTCCTGCTGGACAGACTCTCCAAATAAAAGCAGGAGCCCTACTGACTCTCACTAACCAGGGCTGCCAGTTTTCTGTTGCTTCCAGATTATGGATGCCCAACTTGGAGGGGTCCCTCCAGGATGGAAAAGCCCCAGCCATGGAACTGGGGAGGGGCAGGGGAGCAGAAATGTTCCAATCGGCTCTGACCCCAGGAACCCCACAGATCCCACCTGGAGCAGGCTACTCCCTGATTCAGTCACTAGGAACAGGAGCAGAGCAGAGGACCGGAGACCCGGCCAGTCCCCGGGGACCTCTGGAGAGGCAGGATCCATTATTTCAGGTTTCATCCGGCCCCGGCGGGGCCTGTCTCTTGGCTAACCCTGTTAGCAGGCAGCATTGGAGAATGCTGGCTGGGCAGGAAGCAAAACCCACTGCCGGGGAGGTACCTTTGGAAAGAGCCCGGGCTTGGGAGTCGGAGGTCGTGGGTTCTAATCCAGGTTCCGCCACTTGTCCACTGTGTGACTTTGGGCAAGTCACTTAACTTCTCTGTGCCTCAGTCACCTCATCTGGAAAATGGGGATTAAGACTGTGAGCCCCACATGGGACAACCTGATTACCTTGTATCTACCCCAGCACTTACAACAGTGCTTGGCACATAGTAAGTGCGTAACAAATACCATTATTATTATTATTATTATTATTATTATTATTATTATTATTATTGTTATTATTATTATTATTACCTGGGGAGCAAGAGAGAGAGAGGCCACGTCGAGGAGGGAAGCAGATTGACTGTATGTGCCAATGGGGTGGGGGGGTGGTTTTGGAGAGGCAAGGCCATGTAAGTAGAGCCATTCATGATCATCTACAAATCTATCAGTGTGGCACTAATACTGTCCCAGAGACTCCCACTGATTGGATTACTATGTGCAGTCATTACTCTCTTTGGGCCAAGGGTGCCAGCCAATTTTAAATCATACCAAGGGAACTCAGCCTGCTATTCTGATAATTCCAGCACTATCTGGTTGGTCACAGCTGCTCCTGAGAGAGTCACGCTGCCTTAGAGTCACTTGGTGCCTGCACGGATCATCAGTCAATTAAGCAACCGTATTTACTGAGCGCTTACCTTGTGCAGAGCACTGTACTAAGCACTTGGAAGAGTAAGCTTGTCCTCTACACTGTAAGCTCTAGGCAGAGAACATTTCTTCTGATTCTGTTGTATTATACCCTCCCAAGCACTTAGTAGAAGTGCTGTGCACATAGCTCAATAAATATCATTGATTGAGTAATACAATGCAACTGAGTTGATAGGCACATTCCCTGCTCACAACAAGGTTAAGGTCTAGACTTTACATCACTCTCATGAGCAGTATGACTATCACTGCATTTTTCAGAGGGGGTGTTTCACTTATTGGTTTTGCAGCCACAGAAGGGAAAAAAAAAAAGGTTGCAAAATTGAGAGGGTGGGTTCTAGAATTTACCAGCTTCACACGGGAATTCCAGAAGTCCACACCTAATAGAGTTGCAGTTCTAAGTTAAGGTGATTTTCTAAATGGGGGTGGTGGGGTGAGCTCAGGTGGGAGAGGTGGAACTGAAGGCCTGAAGGAGCTGGAGTTCCCAGCCCCGGTGTGAGCACCCCAGACAGATGTTCTCGTTGACTCTGTTGAGAATCTACCTTGGGCCACTGATAGACGCCCCCGGCCCCTTTCTGCCACTGTCTTCCAGCGTCTCCCACAACGTCCCCGCACCTGCCCCTCTCACTAATCCTGTCGGTCGTGACTTCTGCCCTCGTGGCTGCCCTGGTCCTGGCCTTCTCGGGGATCATGATTGGTGAGTCCCCTGGGGCCCGGCCTGGGTCGGAGGGAGGGACTGTCACAATGTGGGCTCCTGGCTCTTTGCGTGCGTGTGTGTGTATGTATGGGCGCATTTGTGTGCGTCTGTTTGGGTTTTTTTATATTTTTGTGTCTGTGTGGGTTTTGGGGATTTTTTTGGTATTTGTTGAGTGCTTACTATATGTCAAACACTGTTCTATGCACTGGGGGAGATACAAGATCTTCAGGTTGGATACAGTCCCTGCCCACATGGGGCTCAAGTTGGAGGGAGAAGGATTTAATCCCCATTTTACAGATGAGGGAACTGATGCTCAGAGAAAGTGAATGACTTGACAAAAGTCCCCTAGAAAATAATCGGCAGAGTTGGGATTAGGACCCAGATCCTCTGGCTCCAAGGCTACTTTTTCTGTGTATGTACATGTCTGTATAGATATGTGTGCCTCTGTGGGTGTCTGTTTGTGACAAAAGTCCAAACACGTCCCTCATGTAGATCAGAGCCATCAGAGCCACCAGGGAGAAGCAGAAGGTCATTCTGGAGGGAAAAGTGAGAGAGCAACTCCTCCCTACCCAAATGTATTTATAGACAGAACGTGGCAGGCAGAAAATCAAATTCCCATTTGCTTAGTGAGAGTTCCTGCAGTTCACCAACGATCCAGAGCCTAGCGAGTTGTTTGGCGTGGGGAGGGAGGGTGGAGTAAAGTCCCCTCTGCCTTGGCCTGTGAATTTATCTCTGGCTGTGTTCCTCCAGTGTACCGCCGAAAGCACCAGGAGCTCCAGGCTATGCAGATGGAGCTGCAGAGCCCTGAATACAAGCTGAGCAAGCTCCGCACTTCCACCATCATGACCGACTACAACCCCAACTACTGCTTCGCGGGCAAGACCACGTCCATCAGCGATCTGAAGGAGGTTCCTCGCAAACACATTGCCCTCATCCGGTAAGCCCCGCCCTTCCCGCTGGGAATGGACTGTACTTCCAGGTCTGGAGCAGTGGTTGGGAGGGCCACGAGTTTTTGATCAAGCTCATAATAATAACTAGGGCAATTGTTAAGGGCTTTCTCTGTTCCAAGCACTGGACTAAGCGCTGGGCAATGTACTGTTATCGGGAACACCTCTCAAAATCAGGGTGCTGGAGTCACCTGAGGTAGATTTGTGGGAGATGGGGTGGGCCAGGCTCAGTTAAAATGACCCCAGTCCTCCCAAGTCAGTCAGCCAATGCTACTGAGGGCTTCTAGCAGCTACAGGTGGCAACATTCATTCATTTCATTCAATCGTATTGACTGAGCGCTTATTGTGTGCAGAGCACAGTACTAAGCGCTTGGGAAGTACAAGTTGGCAACATATAGAGACAGTCCCTACCCAACAGTGGGCTCTCACAGTCTAGAAGGGGGAGACAGAGAACAAAACAAAACTTATTAACGAAACACAACTCTTTGCTCCTGGCTGGGGCGACCTTATTCCTGGGATACGTTTGTCGAGTCAGCGAATCTGACAGGGCTGTGGATCTGGGATTGCTGGAATCCGATCCATGTGGATCGGATTTAGGAATCTGATTGCCCCCTCACAGCTTGGGAACACTAGGTGAAGATCCAGGGAGGCAATTCAGACTTTCCCTGTCTCCATCCCAAACCTAGGAGTGTTCTGCAGACTCACACCCAGGGCCAAGGCAACCAGTCAGTTTTCTTCTGGCAAAGAATACAGGGATTTCTTGGAGAAGTGAAATTTTGATCCAAAGCTGAGGAAAAACCCCTCCGGGTGATACTTTTCCTCTTCACCTCCCACTACCCATTTCATTTCTCTCTCCCCCTTCTTTTCCCACCTTTCTCTTCCCCAATATCCCTTTTCCCTACTCCCCCCAGGTTCTCTCTCCCCACATTGCTCTATCCTCTTCTTCTCTTTCCCTGCCTCTCTCTCTCCTGCATTCCTTTCCCCCACTCCTCACTGCACCCTGCTTCTCTCTTCCCCAACTCTCTTCCCCCACATAAAATTTATCCTGCTTCTCTCTGCTGTGCCTCTCTTCCCTGACCTCTCTCCCCACTTCTGTCTCCCCCTGCTTCTTTCTCCCCCTGATTCTCTTTTCCTTCACCTCTCTTGCTCCCACTTCTCTCTTCTCTTGCCTTTCCTCCCCACCTCTCTCTTCCCCCACAAATTATCTCTTTCCCCCCTCCATTCTCCTGCTTCTCCCACCTCTCTCTCCCCCAACTTTTCTCTTTCCTCCGTTTCTCTCTCCCTGTCCCCATCCCTACCTCCACCCTCCACATCTCACTAGCATTTGCAGGATTCATCCATCAGTATAATCAAGTTTTGACTGAAATAAGGTCCTGTCCCTCCCCACAAGGCAGAATAAATGAGAGGGGAGGAGGAGGAAGTAGGTTTATGAACCGTGACAATCAATGCCTTCATCCTTGTCTCGCCATGGCTGTTTGAAGCGCCCTCCCACCCCACCCCTCCAGTGCCCTGCAGAATGTGTTGTGCTGAGACTTGTGGGGAAGGAGGGACTGATGATTGCTGCTGTCCCCTCGGAAGCCAGGAGTGACCCTGCTGGAGCTGCCCAGATGACCGCTTAGCAGTGGGCAGTGCCCTCTCCGACCCCTCAACCTGCCAGGCAGCAGAGAGGACAGGAGCCAGGAAAGGTCAAACCAGGGGTGGCCATCCATGCTGCCCAGAGGTGCCCTGATCCTGCCTCCTGCCATCCCAGGCCCACAACACTGATGTTCACAGCTGTATCCTGTACTATTTCCCTTATTTGTTCTTTATTTTAGTTGCTACCCTCCCTCTAGACTGTCAGCTCCTTGTGGGCAAGGATTGCACTTATCAACTTTGTTGTACTCTCCCCATAAGTGCTCATGAATACCATTGTTTGATCGCTCAGGCAATACAAATGGCCTGCATTTGAAAACCAAACTGCCAACCTCTAAGGCAAGGTTTGGGGCAGGGTTTAGCCCAAGAAAACAAAGGCTCCGGTCCAAAATAGTCTGTGCCACTGCACTTCAGCTTTCATATCTGTTGCCCTTTCCCTCAGCTCCCTCCTCTCTCTCCTCCACCCGTCTCCTCACAAACAACTGCCAAAGTCTGGGTTCTCTGCCATGTTTTTAAATTGGTCTGTGTCTGTGTACACATCGTTCTCTCTTTCTCTCTCCCTCCTGCCTCCCTCTTCTCTCCCTCTCTATCCCCTTCCCCTCCTTCTCTCTTTTCCCTTCTCCCTTGCTCTCTCCTCCTATTTCCCCCCTCTCCCTTTTGCCCTCCTACTTCCCCATCCTTTCTTCCCCCCCTCTTTTCTCATCTCTCTTCCCCATCTCTCTTCCCTCTTTTTTCCCCTCTCCCTTTCCTCTTCCTTTCTTTCCTCTCTCCCTTTCCCCCATATCTTTCCCCCCTCCCCTTCCCCATCTCTTTCCCACCCTTACCCCTCTCCCTTTCCTCCTCTCACTCCCCACTTCCTCCCATCCCATTTCCCCCTCCTCCTTCCCCCCGTCCCTTTGTACTGTGGAAAACCTCTGATCTTACCCATCTCTCAACTCAGAGATGCCAGCGGTTCAAACCGTATGTGAGTGAAAAACGAATCTGCTTTCTAATCCTGGGAGCGACGGCGACGGTCCACAGCTGTCTTGTTTTGTCTTCTCTCCTGTGCAGGGGTCTGGGCCACGGTGCCTTTGGGGAGGTGTATGAAGGGCAGGTTTCTGGCATCCCCAACGACCCCAGCCCACTGCAGGTGGCAGTAAAGGTAAGAAACAGTGCCCCTTCCCCCCAGCTCCATCTTGCCCAGCAGAGTCCTGAGGTGGTGTTCCTTTCTGGGGTCCTTCCCGCTGCCAATAACCCAACTTCTCTTTCCCTCCCCTCCAGACGCTGCCCGAGGTATGTTCAGAACAGGATGAGCTGGATTTCCTCATGGAAGCACTTATCATCAGGTTTGGCAACATTTTCCAGGGTCCCCCACCTCTGGGCAGTCTTGGGCTGAGGTGGCCCATATGACCTCCAACCCTGCTGCACCATCTCCACTGTTTCCCTGTGCCCCCCAACTCCTGGGCTTCAAGTTGCCCTTAGGAAAAAATCCCCAGGATCGTTGGTCTGGCTGACCCCCAGGGGTCTGTCCACCCCAGAGGTCCCCTCTCCCCCTCTTCAACCTTCAAGATGCAGGATGTGAGGGCCCAAGAGGAGCCCCAGACTCACCCTGGGAAATCGAAATCTCCACGCGATAGCAGCCACAGAGAAAATGGCCAAAAGTGGGGTGTGTCTAGTGGCAGTGACAGGGGCAGCAGCAGGAGTGGCGGCCTTCCCTCACCCACTGCCTCCCTGGATCGTGGTCTTTCCTCTTTTTTTTTAATGGTATTTGTTAAGTGCTTACTATATGCCAGCCACCGTACTAAGCACTGGGGTGGATACAAGTTTGGACACAGTCCATGTCTCACATGGGACTCACATTCTTGCTCCCCATTTTACAGATGAGGTAACTGAGGCACGGAGAAATGAAGTGACTTTGCCGAAGGTCACACAGCAGACATGTGGCAGAGCCGAGATTAGAGCCCAGGTCCTTCTGATTCCCAGGCCCATGCTTTCTCTACTAGGCCATGCTGCTTCCCAGAGGCCATGCCTCTCCAACTGATTCCTTGGCTCCTGGCCTCCCCTTGCCCATGGCCCCCACCCCATCACTGCTAAGACTCTGTTGTCCTGCCTGTCTGCCACCCCCCTCCCCATCTGAAATCAAGCCATCTGAGGGTCTCGCCTCTCGTTTTCAAGCGGCAGCAATCTGAGATTCCCCCTTCCGAAATGGGGCTCGGAGATCAGGTTTGGTGGCCTTATTTAAGGCCTCCCAACAGCATGTCTCACAGCCCTTGTGGGCAGGGACCCTCCTCGCCCCAGTTTTTTGGGTCCCAAGATCCTCCCTCCTTTTCGATCCCCAAGACGCTCTGACCACGGCCCCTTCTTGTCCCGGCAGCAAGTTCAACCACCAGAACATTGTGCGCTGCATCGGGGTTAGCCTGCAGGCCCTGCCTCGCTTCATCCTCCTGGAACTCATGGCTGGCGGGGACCTGAAGTCCTTCCTCCGTGAGACCCGCCCGCGCCCGGTAAGCTAGAGGCCCGTTCCCTTCCTTTGCAGCCCGGGCCCCGGGAGTGGGGAAGGAGCCATCTGAAGGTGATGTGTTTGGAGCCTGGGCTGGAGCCAGTACCAGAGAAATGAGCAGCCCCATGAAGGCCCGGATTCCTGGGTTCTGTGAACACATACCCAGCTCCTCCCAGCAGGAAGGCAGAAAGGCCAGGGGGTCGAAAGAAATGTAATGCCCTCCGCCTCTGCTTCCCATTCTGTTTCCCAGGAACATTCCTGGGGTGGGGGACGCCCTGAATGTGTCTGCTTGCTGGAGCCGACATTAGTGATCAATCAATCAATCAATAGTATTTATTGAGTCCTTGCTCTGTGCAGAGCAATGTACTAAATGGCTCCACCACTTGTCAGCTGTATGACTTTGGGCAAATCACTTCACTTCTCTGTGCCTCAGTTTCCTCATCTGTCAAATGGGGATTAAGACTGTGAGCCCCATGTGAGACAACCTGATCACCTTGTAAATGCCCCAGCACTTAGAACAGTGCTTTGCACATAGTAAGTGCTTAATAAATGCCATTATTATTGTTATTATTATTACCCCGGCACTCAGTGCTTGGCACATAGTAAGCACTTAACAAATACCATCATTATCATTACTAAACACATGGGTGAGCACTGTAAAGTTAGTGACCTCATCCCGGCCTTCGAGGAGCTATCTAGTGGGAAAAACAGACAGTAAAATAAGCTATAGGAAAGAGGAAGAAATAGCATAGAGAGATATGTACATAAGCGATATGGGGAATAGGGGTCCCCGAATGCTTAAGCAGCTCAGAATTTCAAGAGGGATAGGGTGAGGTGGAGTCTAATCAGGGAAGGCCTCCTTGAGGAGATGTGATTTCATTAGGGACTTGAAGATGGGGAAAATGGTTGTCTGTCGGGTATGAAGGGAGAAAGGATTCCAAACAGGAAGGAGATCATGAGAAGGTCAGTGGTGAGAGAAAAGAAAAAGAGGCCCAGGGAAGAGGTGGGCATGAGAGGAGCAAAACTGGGGAGCTGGGATGTATTAGAAGAGGAGCAAGAATAAATAGTGAAAAGAGAGCTGACTGAGTGCCTTAAAGCCAATTGCAAGCATTTCTGCTTAATATAAAGAGGAATGGGCAGCCCCTGGAAAATTTTTATCAGTGTTTTAGAAAAATGATCCAAGCAGCAGCGTGGCATATAGACTGGAGAGAGAACAGACTTGGGGCAGAGAAATCAGCGAGAAGGCTGATGCGGTTAGTCAAGTCAGAGTAAGACAAGTGTCTGGATCAACGTGGTCTCAGTTTGGAAAGAATGGGGTAGATTTCAGAATGGATGTAGAAGATGAATCAACAGGATTTGTTGACAGACTGAATATGGGGGTTGAAAGAGAACAAATCAAGGATGATGCCAAGATTAAGCTCTTGAGAGACAAGGGAGTATGTGAAAGTTGAAGTGAAAGTGAAAGTTAAATGGAGGAGAGGATTTGTGTGGGAAGATGAGGGGTTCAGTTTGGGATATGCTGTGCTTGTGAGATATCCATGTAGAGATGTCCTGGAAGCAGAAGGTATTGTGAGAATGCAGAGGAGGAGAGAGTCTTGGGAGTAACAAGGTAGATTTGGGACAGCTACCTCATAATAATAATTGTGGTATTTGTTAAATGCTTACTATGTGCCAGGTACTGTATTAAGTGCTGAGGTAGATACAAGGTAGTGGGATCAAACACAGTCCCTGTCTCACATGGGGCTCACAGTCTTAATCCCCATTTTATAGATGAGGTAAGTGAGGCCCAGAGAAGTGAAGTGACTTGCCTAAGGTCACACAGCAGACATGTGGCTGAGCCAGGATTAGAACTCACATCTTCTGACTCCTATGCCCATGCTCTTTCCACTGGGCCATGACAACTTAGCCTTGGTGGGCAGCTCTGGCCACAGAGACCAAGCAAACACAACATCACCAAGACATGATGTCATGAGGGCCCTTCCTTTCTCTCCCCTTCTGGTCACACTCATTCCTTCCCAAACCCCCCCACCCTGGGCTGGTCATCCCCGAGTGTCCATTGCCCAGTCCCAAGTCCTCTGTACCTGTTACCTGTATATATGTATATATGTTTGTATGTATTTATTACTCTATTTTTTGTACATATTTAGTCTATTTATTTTATTTTGTTAATATGTTTTGTTCTCTGTCTCCCCCTTCTAGACTGTGAGCCCACTGTTGGGTAGGGATCGTCTCTATATGTTGCCAACTTGTACTTCCCAAGCGCTTAGTACATTGGTCTGCACACAGTAAGTGCACAATAAATACGATTGAATGAATGAAAGTCCTCTCAAAGCCCTGGGGCCATCTCCTTAACAGTCAGACTGGTAATTGAGGGGGAGATGGCCCCCAGCCTCCCTCTGCCTGACTCAGACGTGGGTCACAAGTAAGCGGGGGCCTGTAGTAAGGTTTTGAGGGAGACGGGAGGGAGGTGGACCCCCTCCCTGGGGATTCAGGGGTTCGGGCATACTCAACCAGATAGCAGTCAATGTTGTTATGGGACAGGGTGGCCCCATCCTCCTGTCTCCAGTGTCCCAGGCCCCCAGGGTCCTGGAGGGGCTCTGGGTGGAGTGCTCACCTGTCTCTTCTCTCCTCAGAGCCAGCCCTCCTCTCTGGGCATGCTGGACCTGCTCAATGTGGCACGGGACATCGCCTGTGGTTGCCAGTATTTGGAAGAAAACCACTTCATCCACCGGTGAGTTAGTGTATCCGTAGCGTTTTCTTGGTAAAAATATGGAAGTGGTTTAGCATTGCCTCCTTCCGTATAGTAAACTTGAGTCTCTGCCCTTGACTCTCTCTCCCATGCTGCTGTTGCCCAGAGCAGGTGGGTTTTGGCTAGGAATGGAATGGTGATGCCTCTGCTTGACTCTCCCTCCCATAGCCAAGACTGGTAGAGTACTGGAAACTCTCCAGGTCCTGAGAGGGGACTAAGCACTTGGGAGAGTACAATATAACAGTAAACAGTAACATTCCCTGCCCACAGTGAGCTTACAGAGACTTAAGCAGTAAATAGTCACATTCCCTGCCCACAGTGAGTTCAGTAAACAGTCACATTCCCTGCCCACAGTGAGTTTAAAGAATTTGGGCTGTTGGAAAGACTTGAGCACCGTTCCCCAATTTGGCTAGGCCCTGGACTCTCAGGGGGTAAAGGAAGAGGGGAAGCTGCCTAGCCACTGCATAGCCCAGAGCCTAGCCAAGCAGAGGCCGAGGAAAAGGGAGCTAATGATACTTTAAACTGCTCACCTTTCTTTAGACTTTATTTCCCACTGATGCTCAGGAGATAAAGCTGGAACAATAATAAAAATAACATAAACCTGGCACCTTCCTTGGGGCCTTATCAGAGGCTCAGAACAATCCACTGCCTCCCCACCACCCTACCTCGATTTTATCTATGAGCTCAGGTACACAGGTAAATATTTTAAAATTCCAGTGAACTGTCAGACCCTAAGACTTCAGTCGAGCTTAGGTGGGAAGAGATTGGGATGGTCAGTGAAGGCCCAAAATTCTAACCCCTGGTCTCCAAACAAGCTTCCCCTTTATTCTCACTCCCCTCCCTAAACAGCCATCTGATGTTGAAAGTTCACTCACAAAAGGATTTCCAAGAAACACTTTCCTGGGTTTTACAATCATCCCTCCCAGGAAGATCTTCTCTCCAGCTAATCTTCTCTCACTGCCCCTTGTTCTACCCTCAGTGGCATCTGTATCCTACCCCCAGCTCAGTCTCCCAAGCCCTAATTCCTTTCTTCTTTCTAATCCCCTAACCACTTTTTGTTCAATTCCTCTGAACATTCCCTTAGCTTCTCAAATGATTGAGCCCCAATCCACTCACTCATTTTCTTTCTCCTTCCCTTTTTCCTGGAAATGAAGGACTCAGGAGGAATTTAGGAGAAAAAGAAAATGAGAAGTGGAAATCAATTTTCTCTGGGTTTTTTATTCATTTTTCTTTACTGAGAATGAACTGGGAGACTAAGGGCCAATCTTCAGTACATTCTCAGACCAAAAAAATCTCTTATACTTGAAATATCCACCTAATCGAGGCAGTGGTCTATTTTTTTTTTGGGGGGGGCTGAAATTACATAGATAATTTTTAAAGGTAGAGGTGACCTTACACTTTCTCTTTTCTGACCTTCCAGAGATATCGCTGCCAGGAATTGTCTCTTGACTTGTCCAGGTCCTGGAAGAGTGGCCAAGATTGGAGACTTCGGGATGGCCAGAGATATCTACAGGTGAGGAAGAAAACAACCCTTATTACCTGGGACCACTTTCCTGGGGGAAAGCCAAAGAGAGCTGGACTTAGAGTGGCCTCACATCGGCATTCAGGAAAGTGCTCCAGTACTCAACCAGTCAATCAGTGGTATTTATTGAGTGCTTAGGGTGTGCAGAGCACTCTACTAAGCACTTAGGAAAGTACAGTACTCATAAATACTCATAAATATCGCAAGAAAGATGGCCCCTCAGAGGCTGGACTCTGCATGGCCTCAAGCCTGGCCTGGAAGTTTGAAAGCCTGGGCCTTCCACCTGCCTGATATTTAACACTGGGGTCAGTTTTTTTAAAATGCTTACTATGTGAAAAGCACTGTTCTAAGCGCTGGGGAGGTTACAAGGTGATCAGGTTGTCCCACGGGGGGCTTACAGTCTTAATCCTCATTTTACAGATGGGGTAACTGAGGTACAGAGAAGTTAAGTGACTTGCCCAAAGTCACACAACTAACAATCGGCAGAGCCGAGATTTGAATCCATGACCTCTGACTCCAAAGCCCGGGCTCTTTCCTTTGAGCCACGCTGCTTCTCAAGAGGGCAGTTAACCCCTGCCCTCTTAGCCCAAGAACTCCACGTTCAAGGCTGATGAAGTCTTGTGTTGAGGGATCCAGATGGGAAAGAAGAATCCAGGCACCTTGATTTACTGCCACAATGCAACTTGGATTCCCATCCAGGGTTTAGGAATGGCTGATTGGCAAGTGGGAAAAATACTCATTTCAGACATTTCACTCCCACTGTAATTATGGACAAGGACTGGCTAGTCTGGACCCAGTGGGGTGTGATAAAAATCTCATGCTTGTTTACAAGGCTCCAGTGACGTTCTTTGGACAATCAAAAAACAAACCTGAACCTCTGTGTTGGCTCTGCAGGGCTGCTGGTTTCCTCAGCGGGCTGTCAGCTGGGGCCCCAACACCTCAGCACATTTCTTTGAATCCTGTCTGATGTTGGTAGACAATAAGGTGGTGGAGGGGGGCTTGGTGGGGAGGTTGTAGTTGGGTGACACACTGAGAAAGCCCCACCATGTCATCAGTCAGTTGAATGACTGTGTGCGGAGCATTAAACTAAGTTCTTGGGAGAGTTCAACAGAACAGAGTTGGTAGACATGTTCCTTAGCCACAACAAGCTTCCAGACTAGAAGGGAATGCAATCAAGGAAAGCTTTTGAGACTACAGGAAATCCCAGGCCCATAGCTGCCTTGGGGGGACCCCATGGGAAGAATATGGTTCCAGGGCGAGCCCCCACAAGAGGGTACAATTAGGAGACCCTGGCGAGAAGCAGCGTGCCTTAGTAATAATAATAATAATAATGGCATTTATTAAGCGCTTACTATGTGCAAAGCACTGTTCTAAGTGCTGTAGCACTGTTCTAAGCACTGGAGGTAACTGAGGCCCAGAGAAGTGAAGTGACTTGCCCAAAGTCACACAACTGACAATCGGTGGAGCTGGGATTGGAACCCATGACCTCCGACTCCAAAGCCCGGGCTCTTTCCACTGAGCCACGCGCTGCTTCTCAATAGAGGCTAGAGCACAGGCTTGGGAGTCAATGGGACCTGGGTTCTTTTAGATTGTTGGACTGTTCTTTTAGACTGTGAGCCCACTGTTGGGTAGGGACTGTCTCTATATGTTGCCAACTTGTACTTCCCAGGCGCTTAGTACAGTGCTCTGCACACAGTAAGTGCTCAATAAATACGATTGATTGATTGATTGGGTTCTAATTCCAGCTCTGCCACATGTCTGTTGGGTGACTTTGGGCAAGTCACTTTAACTTCTCTGGGCCTCAGATACCTCATCTGTAAAATGGGGAGTAAATCAATCAATCAATCGTATTTATTGAGCGCTTACTGTGTGCACAGCACTGTACTAAGCGCTTGGAAAGTCCAAGTTGGCAACATATAGAGACAGTCCCTACCCAACAGTGGGCTTACAGTCTAGAAGGGGGAGAGAGTAAAAGTGTGAACCCCAGGTGGAACAAGGACTGTGTTGAACCTGATTAACTTCTATCTACCCCAGTGCTTTAGAACAGTGCTTTGGTACATAGTAAGCACTTTGCAAGTATTATTATTATTAGGGAGTCCACTCTCCCCACCACCCCCGCCAGTTCTCTAGGAGCCAGTTGGAATGCCCAGGTGTCCTCTAGGAATGCCCCACAACCGAGGGGGGAGCTGCCAGAGACCATCGTGGGAATGGTGGACCAGCTCCAAGCTCCTGGACTGGCCCTGGCAACCTTCTTAGCTGCCCTTGTTTTCAGGGATGAGGGCCAGGGCCTCTAGCAGGCTAATTTTCTGCTGCTAGGTGACCAGTTACTTAGATTTAATTAGCATCCGGCTGGATAGTCAGGGCGCATATCCGGAGCTTCCAGTGGCCCCAGGAAAGAGCGACTTTTCATCTTCGCATCTCTCGTCTGATGGTCCGCTTTGTGCCCAATTAAGGACACAGTTTAAGTTCTTAACTAAATGAAGCAACATTCTCCCACCCTCCGCTCTCCTAACCCCTCAACGAGTTTAATCCCTTAATGAGACACTGCCTGCATTGCTGCTACTTTCTCCCGCTGCCAAACTCAGCCCCCGCTCAGTGCCCTCTCCGGGATTGGGTTGGATTTTCTTTTTCCTCCCGCAGAGCAAGCTATTACAGGAAGGGAGGCTGTGCGATGCTTCCAGTTAAGTGGATGCCCCCCGAAGCCTTCATGGAGGGGATCTTCACTTCCAAAACAGACACATGGTGAGTCTCCTCTCTGTCCTCGTCAGATTCCCCTTTCCGGTCATGGCCTGGGGGGCTGCCGGGAACTCAGAAGGGAGGTCCAGCACGCTCACACGGCCTAAAATGTCTTCAGTCTGGGACCACTGGGGCTGACTGTGGGGCACACTGTTGCTAGGCATTGGGAGGCAAGGTTTGATACTGCCTTCCCAGGAAAATGAAGTTTAATGATGTCAGAGAGGTGCCTTGATAGCCAGAGTCACTTCAGGCATGAGGGGAAGAATAGAAATAGGGGAAGGCGTTGGATTCAGCGGTTAGTGGCTTCCAGAGTTCCCAAATGATGTCCACAAGTATCAAACTGCTTAACTTAATGAAGAAGCAGAGTGGCCAAGTGGAAAGGACCTGGCGTCAGAAGGATCTGGCTTCTAATTCCAGCTCTGCCACTTGTCAATCAATCAATCAATCAATCAATCAATCGTATTTATTGAGCGTTTACTATGTGCAGAGCACTGTACTAAGCGCTTGGGAAGTACAAATTGGCATCACATAGAGACAGTCCCTACCCAACAGTGGGCTCACAGTCTAAAAGGGGGAGACAGAGAACAGAACCAAACATACCAACAAAATAAAATAAGTAGGATAGAAATGTACAAGTAAAATAAATAGAGTAATAAATATGTACAGCCATATATACATATATACAGGTGCTGTGGGGAAGGGAAGGAGGTAAGACGGGGGGATGGAGGGGGGACGAGGGGGAGAGGAAAGAAGGGGCTCAGTCTGGGAAGGCCTCCTGGAGGAGGTGAGCTCTCAGCAGGGGCCTTGAAGGGAGAAAGAGAGCTAGCTTGGTGGATGGGCAGAGGGAGGGCATTCCAGGGAGGGCATTCCTTGTCTGCTGTATAACCTCAGTCAAATCACTTCACTTCTCTGGGCCTCAGTTACCTCATCTGTAAAATGGGGATTAAGACCGAGACCCATGTGGGACAGGGACGGTGTCCAACCCGATTTGTTTGCATCACTCCCAGTGCTTCACATAATAAGTGCTGGCACATAGTAAGCGCTTAACAAATACCATTATTATTAAGACCTGCAGAGATGGTCAAAACCCTTGCTGAAAGTCTTTTATAGGCATTGAATACCCCCCAACCCCTACCCAATCCTTTCAGTCTGGCTTTTTGTTTTTTGTTTTTATGGTATTCTTAAGCGCTTACTATGAGCCAGGCACTATACTAAGTGCTGGGTTAGAGCCAAGATAAGTTGGAAACAGTTCCTGTCTCCCATGAGGCTCACAGTCTTGATTCCCAGTTCACAGATGAGGTAACTGAGGCACAGAACATTTAAATGACTTGCCAAAGGTTACCCAGCAGAAAAATGCTGGAGTCGGGATTAGAACCCAGGTCCTCTTTCCAATAGGCTTCGCTGCTTATCTTCATCCCCATTTCACTGGACAATGCATACATTATACCCTCCCTTAATCCACTGTTCTTGTTATTACGGCATTTGTTAAGCACTTACTATGTGTCACGCACTGTTCTAAACACTGGGATAGATACAAGCTATTCAGGTTAGACACAGTCCCCGTCCCACACGGGGCTCACAACTTACCCCATGAAAGAAAGAATCGGGAAACTGTTGGAAGGTAAACAGTGGACTTGGATCTCATGAAACCTGAGTTCCAGTGTCAAAGATGTCCCTCACAAAATGACTTCTCAGCTTACTCCCTTGTGAGAGGTGGATGATCTCTATGATACTCCCACTTTTGGTAACCCCTGACTAAACCAGAAAAGGAACCTCTCTCAGCTGGGAGCCCAACCAGTCAATCATATTTATTGTGTTTTTATTGGATGCAGGGCATCGTACTAAGCCCTCGGGAGAGTACAACAGAACAAAATAACCGACACACTCCCTGTCCACAACAGCTTACAGTCTGAGGCGTGGGGAGACAGTGCTTTGGGTGGGAGTGGCGAATAAAGGGAGCAAGTCAGGGCCATGAAGGAAGTGAGAAAGGAGGAAATGAGGGCTTAGTTAGGGAAGCTGTTGTTGCTTCTGCTACTTAAAACTCCTCCCTCAGCAGAGAGGTGGCTTGCAGTGGCTGCCCTCAGCTGAAGTTTCTCTTACCTCCCCCTACTCCTCAGCTCCGGAAGAGAATGAACGTCTTGGGGTCTCTAAGCGTTTCTATCGGGTGGGGGAAGGAGGCGGGGAGAGTTCTAACAAGGAGAAGAGTGTCACAAAAAGGGAGGAAGACTCCTGATTTGTCTCTGAATCACTCTCTCCTACTCACCCTCCTTCCAGTCAATCAGTGGTGTTTACTGAGGGCCTACGGAGTGCCCAGAACTGTATTAAGTCGTTGGGAAGCACAACAGAAACAAGACACACATTGTGAGCCTCTTGAGTGAGGACAATCTCGAGCTAGTGTCCCCGGGCCCTGGGAGTCCCCTCCCCAATTCAGTGGCATTTATTGAGCACGTGCTGTGTGCCGGAGCACTGAACTAAGCGCTTGAAGAATAGATGGAGTGTGCAGAACAAAGAAGTGGCCTGGTCCCTGCCCACAAGGAGTTTACAGAATAGAGGAGGAGCTCATCGGCCTCCCCACACGTTCCTTTCTCCACTCTGAGCTCAAGAAAATATGGTGAGTCCTCACCAAGTGATTTGATCTCCCTAGAAGAAAGGGGCATCTCTCATATGTAGGTCCTTCTGTGTAACCGTTTATTTTTCTTGCTCTCTTTAAAAATATTTGTGTGTTTCCCACATTTGAGGGTAAGCTCCTTGTGGGCAGGGATTGCAAGGTCCTGCCCAGGCCACTTCTTTGTTCTGTATATCCCAAGACCCTAGCATGGATGCTCAGAGTCATTACTACTATATACAAGTGAAACCTCTTTCCTGAGGATATGACATTCAGAACAGGAATGTTTTCTAACTGGTGATAATCCAGGGCCCTGGGTTTAAGAGGGCCAGTTTCCTCTGGCTACCTAATGGTTCTTTTTACATAGAGGTTGTTTTGTAGAGATTTCGTTATATAGAGACTTTGCAAGTAGGGGTTGCGAGCCCATTGTTGGGTAAGAGAATAATAATAATAATGGCATTTATTAAGCGCTTACTATGTGCAAAGCACTGTTCTAAGCACTGGGGTAGATACAAGGTAATCAAGTTGTCCCATGTGGGGCTCACAGTCTTAATCCCCATTTTACAGGTGAGGCAACTGAGGCACAGAGAAGTTAAGTGACTTGCCCAGTGTCACACAGCTGAGAAATTGGTGGAGCCGGAATTTGAACCCATGACCTCTGACTCCAAAGCCCGTGCTGTTTCCACTGAGCCACGCTGCTTCTCTATTTTTTTTAATAATAATAAGAGAAGCAGCATGGCTCAGTGGAAAGAGCACAGGCTTGGGAGTCAGAGGTCATGGGTTCTAATCCCGGCTCCGCCGCTTGTCAGCTGTGTGACTTTGGCAAGTTACTTAACTTCTCTGTGCCTCAGTTCCCTCCTCTGGAAAATGGGGATTATGACTGTGAGCCCCACGTGGGACAACCTTAATTACCTTGTATCCCCCTCCCAGTGCTTAGAACGGTGCTTGGCACATAGTAAGTGCTTAACAAATACCAACATTATTATTATTATTATTAGGGATTGTCCCTATTTGTTGCTGAATTGCACTTTCCAGGCGCTTAGTACAATACTCGGCACACAGTAAGCGCTTAATAAATATAATTGAATGAATGAATAACCTTAAACAAAGTTCAGTCATTCAGTGGTGTTGATGACCTTATCTTCTGTTCTCTGCCCAGGTCCTTTGGAGTGTTGCTGTGGGAAATATTCTCTCTTGGATACATGCCCTACCCCAGTAAAAGCAACCAGGAAGTTCTGGAGTTCGTCACCAGTGGAGGACGGATGGATCCACCAAAAAGCTGCCCTGGGCCAGTGTATGACTTCTTTATTTGTTTTTTAACCTAAGTGTTTTGCTCCATTTTAAATTGCCTGCTAGGACAGAAACATCTTACAGGGAAAAGGAAAGCTCAGAGTGCTGATTGTTCCCTTATAAGGTGCTAGGGGATCCAAGAGTGCCTCTGACTTTGTCAGGTTAAATAGCTGCTCCTGTGCTAAAAAACAAGATAATACTAATTGTGGTGTTTGTTAAGTACTTACATTGTGCCAAGCACTGTACTAACGTGCTGGGGTAGATACAACATAATTAGATCCCACAGGGGCTCACAATAAGATGGAGAACAGGTATTGAATCCTTATTTTGCGGATGAGGGCACCTAGTCACAGAGAAGTGACTTGTCCAAGGTCACACAGCAGACAACTGGTGAAGCAGGATTAGAACTCTGGTCCTTTAACTTCCAGGCCCAAGTTCTTTCCACTAGGCCACTCTGCTTCTCATAGACCACACTACTTCACACATTTCTTTTTTGTAGTGTGTGCTGTTCTTAATTTGCAAGTTGTGTAACCATTGAGCATCTGAAAGCAATGTGACATAGGGGCTAGAGCATAGGCCTGAGAATCAAAAGGACCCGGGTGCTAATCCTGACTCTGCCACATGTCTGCAGCATGACCTTGGGCAAGTCACGCCACTTCTCTGGGCCTCGGTTCCCTTATCTGTAAAATGGGGATTAAGACTGTAAACCCTACGTGAAACAGGGACTGTTTTCAATCTGATTAATGTAACAATAATAATGGCATTTGTTAAGCACTTAGGACGTGCCAAGCATTGTTCTAAGCGCTGGGGGGCGGAATAAAAGGTAATCAGGTTGTCCCATATGGGGCTCACAGTCTTAATCCCCATTTTACAGATGAGGTAACTGAGGCACAGAGACTTAAAGTGACTTGCCCAGCCACACAGCTGACAAGTGGCGGAGCCAGGATTAGAATCCCTGACCTCTGACTCTCAAGCCTGTGCTTTCACTGAGCCATGCTGCTTCTCATCCCTTCTTGTATCTACCCCAGCACTTAGAACACATATTAAGTGCTTAACAAGTACCATAATTATTATTATCTAGACTGTGAGCCCACTGTTGGGTAGGGACCGTCTCTATATGTTGCCAACTTGTACTTCCCAAGTGCTTAGTACAGTGCTCTGCACACAGTAAGCGCTCAATAAATATGATTGATTGATTGAGTGATTATCTCTTAGCACTCTCAAGGCAAGGATAAAACCCTGGTCTCCTGGGCAGATCTGTGCCTCCCTCCACCCTTCAGTGTTTTCCATTGAGGTAGAGAGGCTTTTCTGTTTTCTTTTCTGTTCTTCCCCCTAGGAGAAGTGGTGACAGGCTTTACTCTCAGCTGTGAATGCCTCCACTCATTGCCACCATTCACTACTGCCAACAGCCCTTGACAACAGTACCCTGAGCCTAGATTGGACTCCATTCATTCAGTCGTATTTATTGAGCGCTTACTGTGTGCAGGGCACTGTACTAAGCGCTTACCTGAAGGTAAAAGGGGTACTGTATTCCATCTGTTGCTTCCTCCTGCTTATAAACATCTCTCTACTCTCCTTTTAGGTACCGGATAATGACCCAATGCTGGCAGCATCAGCCCGAAGACAGACCCAACTTCGCCATCATCTTGGAAAGGATTGAGTACTGCACCCAGGTATTTCATTCTTTTCACTGATATTCACTGAGGAAGATTTGGGTTGGACCAGCCAGAGGAGATCAGGTTAGAGGGCAAGGTGCCCTTACTAGGGCGATGTGTGCGTTGAGGGCCCTGGTTCAATTCTCTTGTAAATCTAAGTCCAAGGAATAAGGTTTTACCAAGAACTTCAGAGTAGTTAAAGCAAGCACCCCAAAACCTGGCTTTTGCCCTGGGAGATCTTAGTCAAACCACATCACTGCTTGGTTTTCCAAAGCCAAGGTGATTAGAAATCTGGTCCCTTGAGGCAGCTTAAGTGGGGAAGACCCAAAAAGGGGTAGGGGTTAGAGGAGGTAAAGAAGGGGGAAGCTTTAATGTAAGATGTCAATCCCTCAGCTGGCACACAGCCACTTACAGGCAGGACTGGAGTGAAGAGGTGGCAGTTAAGAAGAGGAAACCCCTGAACCAAGTCCCTGGAGAAGTCAGCTGCCAAAGGCAAGAAAGTTCATACTTGCTGTTCACTAGGAGAGCTGAGTTTCAACAGGGTAGGCTACCAGGGAGGGCAACCGCTAAGGGAAGGAGAAACCCGGGGTTTAAATTAGGTGGTAGATCAGGGCTAGGTGTTTATTCCTGGATCTAGTTTAAGAGGCTACTAAACCAAGTAACAGACCTTTTATATATTGGGTAACTGTATAAAGGCAGTGTCTATGTAATTGGTGTATATGGAACCTGCTAATTCACAGAGATGCACCATCACAGGAAAGAGACAGCCATACATCAGCAATGGTATTTATTGAACATATACTGTGTGCAGAGCACTGTACTAAGCACATGGGAAAATACAATACAATGGAGTTTGTAGACACAATGCCTGCCCCAAAGGAGCATACGGTCTAGCAGGATTTCTCAACAGCTAAACATGGTTTAGCAGAACCCCAGCTGCTTCTTCTGCCTTCTGGGGGTGCAGACTGACAGAGTCTCTTCCATCACTGGCTCTAAATTGCTGTGCCACCAGGACCCTAGAGTTAAAAACAGGGCATCCACCTGCACAGTAACCAGCATGCCAGAGAGAAAAGAGAAAAGAAAGAACAGAAAAGAGTAATGTGGCAGATCCCTTGATTTGGAGGTCTTTCCCAGGTCCGGCTTTCGGGAGGTAACAGTTTCCTGAAAAACTAAGCAAAAACAAGTTAGTGGTGATTTACTTACATCCCAAACAAAGGGGTTCTATAGGAATGGGAGAGAACAGGAAAAAGTCAGCTCTGCCAGGCTCAGGAAAGGAGAAGTGCTTCATATCCTGGCTTGCCCCTTTTCTCTCTCTCCCCTCATCTCTAGCCTACCCTAAGTAGACAAGGGGCAGCACTCACCTCGATATCTGGAAGACCCTAAAGCAAGAGGTAGAAGGGATCCTAACATTTTGGGACAGAGCTACTAAATTGGGATGCCTGGCCACTTACTCAAAACTGTATAACAAAACTGTTACCTTACCAGAGCCTGCCTCTTCCTTCACCAAGTTAAGAGGATGGATTAATGCATGCTTTGACATCTGATCTCTATTTCCTGTCTACACTGTGGTACCTCTGCCATCCCTTCCCTCCCCTAGGGATAAGGAAATTGCATCAGTGATGTATTCAAAGGGGCAGCACGGCCACAAGTCAAACATTCAAATGATCCTCTTAGCATTGAATTATCTCATTCTTTTCCCAAATTAAGTGGGAAAAACCAGGGTGAGTCAGGCACCTGCAGTTTCAACCTGCTAAGCCCAAGGTCTGGTCTGGGGAAGGGAGATGGGCAGAATGATGGCTCAAAATTAGGGATTCATTCCAGTTTGCAACTTGACCCAAGTGGTTTGCTCATCCTTAATTAAGCATAGGTTTTCTAAAAAGTCCCAGGATGTGAACATGTTGAGAGTGAGCCTGGCTATAAGAACTGAGTGCTAATCCTGATGTATGTTAGTTACAGAGAAGGCACTTACCTCTCTTCCTGGATTAGATTATGGGTCTCTTCTGCTGTTGGCACTTCGAATGCTTGATGTGAGAGCCTGAAAAGCGTAGGCAGATTTTTGGAGAGATTTCTTATGGAAGTTCAGCTCTGAGTCCAGCAATGGTAATACCCAACAAACTGAATATTTTTTAGGCTTCTTTCCCCTTAGACCATCCTGTATTCCCTCACCCCACTCACAGGGGTGAGTAGAAACGGTCTCTTGGGCAGATTCCCAAGCCAAACAAAAAGCACACACTACTTACGCACCCAGCCTCAAGTCTCCCAGCAAAAGAAAAGCCCTCTAAGTACTAGCTGAAAAATCCCACTTTCATTTGGTTGAAAAACTTTCCACCATCAAAGAACATGTGGATTTGGCAAATGTTTTTTAAATGAACAACTGACTGACCCTCACAGTCTCCACATAATGGGCTTTTTCACCTCCCCTCTAAACAGAGGCAATGGAACTGAAAGAAAGCCTTGCAGATAACCCAGAGCAGAAAACAGAATTGTACTGTCCCCCTGGAGTTGTGCAATCTCAAAAATGCCTGTATTTACACCATAATGCTGTAACCTGGTAATAGTTTAATGTGAGTGTAATCCCCTCACCCAGATGCTGTGAGAGAGCTAGATGAAATAGATGATAAAGAGATAATCTTATAAAATGCAGCTCTTACCATCCCTCCAGCATAGCTTTCAGCAGACATAATTGGCTGCTTGGTATCACATTTTCATTCCTAGACAAATGCTCTTAATAATTATAGTAAGTATGGCACTGATTAAGCGCTATGTGACAAGCACTGCACTAAGATAGAAGGTAATCAGGCTGGACATAGTCCATGTCCCACTCGGAGCTCACAATCTAAGTAGGAGGGAGTAGGATTTAGCCCCCATTTTACAGATGTGGAAACTGAGGAACAAAAATGTCAAGTGACTTACCCAGAGCCAGGATTTGAACCCTCCTCTAACTCCCAGATCTGGGCGGCTTCCTTCTCCCATGTGAAATGCTGAAGTGCCCGCTCAATGGCAGTGTGGAACGAAATAAAATGTCACGGCCTTGTAAGATGATGTCCTTTCCACATTAACTACCTGCAAGCTCCTGTCAGAAAAATAGATTGGAATCAGAATTTCATATGGATTTCTTAGAGGTCAAAAGTGTTTGAATTTAGCATTCAGGTAGTGAGTTAGACTTACTGTTGAGGAACGGGTTAAGCACGGGTTCATACTTGCTCCCCAAATCCAATATCAACAGGACCATCCATCCCCCTCCTCTGTCGGTACCACACCTCATGAAGGTTTGAGAGAAAGCCAGGATCCCAGCCAGGAGTCCACTTTTACTCCAGCTCCTAGGATAAAGGTGTAGTTGCTTCCAGTGGAAATCAGAAATAAGCCTCCCTAAAATGAGGATGGAAAGGCACTGAGGAAAGAGAAGAGGAGGTGGAGTCCCTTGGGCCTCTCAAAGCACACAAATGGTAGTAGAAGACGGAGTCCTCATCACTTTGTTTCTCTTCTACTGCAGGACCCAGATGTAATCAATACTGCTTTGCCAGTAGAATATGGCCCACTGATTGAAGAGGAAGAGAAGGTGCCCATGAGACCCGAAGATCCCGATGGAATCCCTCCCCTCTTAGTAGCCCCTCAGCAAGAGAAAAAGGAGGAGGGGTGGGCTCCTCCCGCTCCTCCACCCCTACCCACTTCTGCTGCCTCTCGCAAAGCAATGACCAGGGCGGCTGTGGCCGAACCCCCGCCCCGCGTCCGCAAGGGGCTGGCTGTGGAAGGAGGACACGTCAACATGGCGTATTCCCAGTCCAATCCACCGTCGGAGCTGCACAAAGGCCGGGGGTCGAGAAACAAACCCACCA
The DNA here is from genome assembly GCF_015852505.1 of Tachyglossus aculeatus. Lineage (NCBI taxonomy): Eukaryota > Metazoa > Chordata > Mammalia > Monotremata > Tachyglossidae > Tachyglossus > Tachyglossus aculeatus. The sequence continues at coordinate 25,002,082 of NC_052074.1, read as the reverse complement.
GCCTGTGGAACCCAACGTACGGCTCCTGGTTTACAGAGAAACCTGCCACCAAACACAATCCCCCGGCAGAGAAGGAACAGCCGCCTGAGAGGGGAAGCACAGGTCATGAAGGAAACTGTCCTGTCCCACCCACCGTGGTGACTGGCAGGCTGCCAGGCTCCTCCCTGCTTTTAGAACCATCGTCCCTGTCTGCCAGCCTGAAGGACGTGCCTCTGTTTAGGCTCCGCCACTTCCCGTGTGGGAATGTCAACTACGGCTACCAGCAGCAAGGCTTACCCTTGGAGGCCACCAGCGGTTCGGGCACTGGCAATTACGAGGACTCCCTCCTTAGAAACAAGAGTAGCGGCTCCCAGCCCGGCCCCTGAGCTGGCTACGCTCTCGCTTCTCCCCCAGCTCTGGGGCCCTTGACTTCTGTGGTGGGGAGAGAGAGAGAGAGAAAGCAAACACCGCTACCTTTCGATTTGTGCCAACTCGCTCTAAAGTGCCACCTACAAAAGCCGTGGTGTCGGAATGCACGGTGAGGGTTGTGAGCCTGGGTTCTCCCCCTACTCCGGGAGAATATATCCTAAACAGAATTTGAGTGCTGACTGCAAGGCCCAGATTTGGTTGCATAAGCCTCCATGCATGGTTGTCCCGCACTAATGCCGTGTGTGCTCTGCTTCAAAGTAAGGGTAGACTAGCTGCCTCAGTGTTCCATAGTTTGGGTCGCCGGTGTTGTTTCCTTACCTCGTTGTTGTCATGTTCCATCCTGGGGAGCAGGGTTGGGGAGGGGCTGAGGGAGGGGTCCAGCATTGTTAGCTAGGGCATCATTTTCCTGAGACAAAAAAAAACGTAGACAATTGACTTTTATAAGTAAGTTAGGATTGAGGCATTTCCCACTGCACTAGCCCCTCTGAGGATACGGAAAGGCAGGAAGTGGCTAAGGTACTGGCGAAGAAGTTTTATACTGTCACTGGAAAGATGCTTCCAGTGGCAGACCAAACCAGTATAAAAATTCAAGGATGAAATATACCTTAACAAGCCCCACCCCTACCAGAAGAAATCACAAAGTATCAAAAGAGTTTGAGGTTCATTCACTCGTTCATATTTACTGAGTGCTCACTGTGTGCAGAGCACTGTACTAAGCACTTGGGAAGTACAAATCAGCAACGTATAGGGACAGTCCCCACCCAACAATGGGCTCACAGTCTAGAAGCCCCTTTGAGACTGAGAAGTCCAGGGGCTTACACCAGCATGAAAACAATGAAGCTTGTTTCTAGTTTTTAAATCCTCATGTGCGATAGCTGACTGAAGATCCAAAGAAATGTGCATAATTTTAGTAGCAGCAATGCACTGCCAAGGACTAAAAACGTATCCACTCAGAGGCCAGGTGCCAACAAGAAAGGTATCAAGTACTACTGACAAACATTGGGGCCTTGCAGTGAAACAAATAGAGCCATAGCAACTGGAGCAGCCTAAGACCTAAACAAATAGGGCATAAAAAGATGTTGAATCAGAAGCTCTCTTTTGAGCAGTTAGCCTCTCTTTCCCTCTACTCCTTCCCTGACAGGCCCTGTCTGACACAGGGGGAGGAAAGGGGTGGTTAACAAATTTCACCCCAGTCTTCTTCACCCAACACCACCATGAGAAAACTGTGCCTTTGTCTTCAGGGAAGAGACTAGTTTCCTACCACCTGTTTCAGAGGCCTGAACTGCTTCTTCCAAGGGTCACCCTACTTTTCTGTTCGCCCCTTTTATAAACTGGGTAATGAATCAGTCTGCGCTCATTTTCTGCAGAGGCTTTCCTTTGTCCCATTAAAATTGCATACTTACAGTTTTCTTTCCCTTTTCCCATTGCCCGCTCTCCCTGGTGGGAACAGTGGCTGAACTGCCTGTCCTGGGAAAGCAATTTTTCTTTAGAGGTTGCGGTTCCAAAGCCCGAGGTTGAGAATCCCTTCTCTGCCCTGGGGTCTTCCTAGGGCAGCTTCCTTTTCAGTCTGGTTACATTCAAAGATGTCTTTGAATCAGCAGGTAATAATAACTATGGCATTTGTTAAGCGCTTACGATGTATCAAGCACTGTTCTAAGCGCTGGGGGAAAGCCTCCTGCCATGGAGTCAGTAGGTAGAGTCAGTGTCCCAGTGAGGTAGAACAACAACAACAAAAAAAACACCTATCATTTTGTTTCCTTTTTGCATTTACATTCAAGAGGACTTAATGAAAAGAGTAGTGCCTTTAGGCAACAGACAGCTGCTGACTTTGTTGGCTCAGAAAAAGACCTTAAAGCCTCAGGTCTGTTAAAAAAAACAAAAACCTACTGACAATGGGTTTCAGACTGACTTTTCTAGGGCCAATTTTCATGTCAAGGAAGTTATGCCATGTTCAAACTTTTTTTAAAAGCCTATGCAGAGAACGATGGCTTAAAACCCCACATCAGGACCAAGGCGAGGAAGCTTCCCCATGATACTCCACTAGTATCTTTGGGTGCTAGTTATGCTCTGATGGGGAACAAAGTTAGGCTCTAGCCTCCCTGCATATTATCCAGCCTGATTTGCTGCCCTTTCTATTTAGTCTGGGTGAGAGACAACAGACAGACTGCAGTAGAAAGTGTCACTGATAGCCTAACCTGCATGACAACAAAAAATTTGATTTCAAAAAAGGCAATCACAACCTAACATGGGAGATACCCAGTACCTATTTTTCATTTCTTAAAAAGAGGTCACCAGCAAAGTTTGGTGACATGAACATTTCCAACTTTGGATAAATGCCCAGATCTGTTGCACTGGACTCTCCCAAGCTCTTAGTACAGTGCTCCGCAGACAGTAAGCACTCAACAAATACCACTGATTGACAGATCTTGTGAGTGCTCTAAAATGAGTGGAACATTAGAAAGGGAGTCAGGAGATCTGGGATCTAACCTCAATTCTGCCACTGACTTCCTGAGACAGCTTAACCGAATAACATTACCCTACTCCAGCTACAAATTGGACTGAGTACTGCCTGCCTTTCAAAGATTTTATGATACAGTATTAATCTCTCAGCATCATCCTTCATATTGGAGCATGACTGAATGGAAAGGGACCTACAGCAGCTGATTTATAAGAGGCATGAGACTAAAATTTGAAAAGCCACCTTCCCCTTACCTTTCTGTTGGCAAAGGAGCAGCTGCTAGATCTGCAAAGGGCCCTCAGCCTGAAGCAGCTGGAAATTCAATTTGCTAAAAATGGTAGCAGTCTTCAGATTAAGAGAGTAGCTTCTTTGAGGTTTTCATATCCCCAACCTGGGCAGAAGAGTGATTAGGAGCTAGGAATTAGAATAGCCAAATTCAATTTTCTACCTTTCCTGTGCATTCCCAGTCAATCTTCTGCATAGAGTTCAGGGTCGTTCCAGCCTCGCTCCGCAGACATGTGTCCCTCACCCTCAGTTTTCCGGACCTGTGAAGGATTAACAGATTATTTCAGGATTATTTCAGAAAAACCATGCTCCACTAAAAATGAACACTTTAAAATTGGCTTCCACTATAAGAGGCTTGGAGAAGAGATGAAGAGCAGAAGTGGTAGTTTTGAAACTTTTCTGTTGTACAACCAACTTCTTGTGCCATGTTTACATAATGTTTTAATTCCTATCTCAAATATGCATTTTTTTTTAGACAAGCACCTCTGTAAGGATGAGTGGTCAGACTTCTGTCGCACTGTCCGTAACCAATTAACAGTATTTATTGAACACCCGCTACTGTGTTCAGATCACAGTGCCAAGCACTTGGGAGAATATACCAGTCTGTGAGCAAAAGGACTTAGTCCCTGCCATCAGGGGTTTACAATCTAATTGTAGAGAGTGGGGCAGGCGTACATTATTTACAAAGAGGGGGCAACAATATCACACAGCAGGCAGTAGCATAAATCCAAAAGAAATTGCAGAATAAACAATTCAGTGTGATTTTCCATACACAGAAGTGCTAAGGAAAGAGATAAATACCCAAGTTCCAAAGTTGCTCCTTGGGTTGACGCACAGCTTCCCTTTCGTTGAGGGGCAGGGGACTGGGATGCAGGATATTCAGAAAGTAGCTTCCAACACACAGTTCCCGTCTTTGGGTCCTGTGTTCCCAGAAAGACACAATTTAAGTTGAAAGGCCCAAATATCAAGCTGCTGAGGAGAAAAAAAAACATTTTTTCAAAAGCGCAGTTTCTTTTGAGACTCTCACTGGAAAGCACACTGCAATTCCTCCAGTTGAACAATGTTATGTAACTGAAGGTTTTATTTCCCTTGAAAATCAGGTCTCACCTTAGCCCCAGAAAAATCCCTGCTTAGAACCCCAAACCTTTGTAAGTATAGGGTACTGCGTGGCACACTGCCTCGACAGAAACCAGATATCACTCTTTAGTAGTTCACAATTTAGCAGTACTGAGAATATACACAGTTTCTTGAGCAAGAACAGGATATAGCTGAATGAAATCCTTCTGGACTGAGGGGTTGAAATGGAAGCCTGCAGCTTGAGTGAGGGTAAACTAAAGCTCTGTCCGGTACTCAGAAAGCACTCTGTTAAGCTGTTGGAAGGAGAGTGATAGAGTACTGTACCAAGCGCTCAAAAAATTCAATTGACTGACAAATTATCTGTCTTTAGACTATCTCTGCCCCTATTAATACACCCCACTCCATTCTGCTTGAATTGGGTGGTTTGACTGCATTGACTTTGCACAGTTGGGTCAGAAGGGAGGTTGCTCTGTAATGCTCCCAGCATAGCATTAAATCAATCAAAGGCATTTATTGAGCATTTATTGAGAATAGACCACTATGTGATAGCCTAACCCAAGCGCTTAGTACAGTGCTCTGCACACAGTGAGCGCTCAATAAATCCGACAATGAATGGGGTGTAAACCATATGTTAGGAGCCTAACTGAACTGTGCAACTGTCTATAGGTATCCCCTCAACTCTGCTCCTCTTTTCCATTACCCCCAGTCTCCAGCAACTCTAACAGACGCTCTCCAGCTAAACTAATGATTTTCAGGAGAACCTAAACCAAAAGAAATTGCCCATGCTTCCCCAAAAGCAAGCATTAGTTACTGAAAGCAGATAATATCATAGGTTCCCATACTTGCTTAGGGAACTGGGAGAGAGATTTTTCAGTACATAACAAGAATAAAGCTCTACTTCAATATCTAGTTACATTGCTTATGGCTTAATAAGTCTCAGAATTGTTCAGTAAGGTGAATGCCTTCTCACATACCATTTTGAATGGGAATTGGCTAGGGAGACTTTAGCCAAGGAGATGGGCTTCTCATTAGACTCTCTGGCTCTGCCATGATATTTTCCTTTTCACCAGAAGAGTGCTTTACCTAATCAATGAAAGCTCATCAGAGCACAACTGCCAAAGGGAAAGGAGAATCAAGTTCCAATCGAAATGAATTATTGCCAAGCCTTCAAGGGACCAAATGACCCCTTTCTTACAATATACTAAACATTTTGAGATTGCCTCAACAGTGCACTAACTGGCACAACGGAATAGCTTTCCATATGCTACAAAAGGTAACCTGAAAGACCGCAGCACTTTTTAAAAGACATCATATCCTGAGTGTTTTGGTTGCATGTTTCTTTTTCTAGGGGTCACCATGGCAACAACTGTTTCTAGCAGATTTTACGGACTGCCAAGTTCTCGAGGCCACCTTAACAAGATAATAATAATAACTGGCATTTGTTAAGCACATACTTTGTGCCAAGCACAGTACTAAGCGCTGGGGTAGATACAGGTTGGACATCACATTCCCTGTTCACATAATAGCCATGATGCCCAGGGCTTCTGGAACGCCCCCAACTACCTTCTAAGAATGATGACTGAGCACCTCACCGAGGTCAGTCAGGCCATAAAAGCCATTTTTCTCCCCTAGATGCGCAATCTCTATCCCAAAGCTGCTGAAGGCACCCCCAGTGTGTGACTGTCCAGACAGGCAAACCAGAAAAGTCACTGGATTGACACTAACTCCATTTTGGAGAAGTCACCATGGCTTTCAACATATTTGTCTCTAACACATACAAAAAAAAACTACAGTAAAAGCTTCCTAATCAAAGGAAAATGCTATCTCAATGCACCCAATAAATGGCAAGGAAAGTATAAGACCCCTTGTTTGGCTGGTAGGCATTAGGCTTAAAACAATACTTGGTATTACCTTAAGTGAACCGCTTCAGGTAATTAGCTCACTTCCCTCACATCTCTGAGGGGTAAAAAGGCTGCCGGCAGCACTTACCTCTAAATTTCAGGTGGAGGAAGTAAGAGGCACAGCGGTGATTTTTCCCATGGCAATGCAGTGTAATAGCATCAAGTCAGGAACAGAAGCTTGGCATCCAAAATTTCAAGCTTTTTCTCAAATCCCTTCTGAGACAGAGAACAGGATTTCAAGCAGGGAACTGCACCGTTTAAAATGCTGGGCTATAGTATTTCAGGCTCCTTGGTGATGCACTGGATTCTGTAGCAAAATACATTCTTCATCAGTGGCTTCAACAAACAAGCAAATTTGAACTACTTACCCCACTGCTGAACTTATTCTGTATAGAAAGAGAAAACCAGTGTCCCTACCTGTTAATTTGGCCCTCTTACAAGACCATTAGAATTCACTGTAAATCTATTTTCAAAGCAGGATAGTAATAACCCTGCTTCACTTCAAAGGACTGTGCTGAGATAGTTCTCATCAATGGCAGAGGCTACTGAGTGAGATTCAGCTGAGCCTCAGGAGTCGTCAGCTTAGAGCAGAAGTAAACAAGCAAGCCTTGAAGACACATATGTAATTTCAACATGTTTCTTTCCAGGCAGCTGACTTGAAGGGTTTAGCACAAAAGGAAATAAAATATCAGCTCAGCTTTCAGTGAGTTCTGTCTAATCCAAGTAGAGCCACAAAGGATCTTCTTAAGATTAAGTTTAGAGAAAATGGCCCAAGACTGACTTGTGACAAGAAAGGCACAGTGGTTGGATATCTAATTCCCAGGGCTTTAGAAATTCTTAAAATATAACGCAGTGCCAGTGAAATGCCAGTAAGTGCAACCCTGTATGACTTCATTTAGCCAATTCATGAAACACACTGCAATGTACAAAACTAGGCAAGTTCCTCCTGAGAAAAATCCAAGTGTTATTAAAAACACACGTCTGTGAAGCGCAAGAATTCTCTCATCTTAAAAATCCAGGTGGAATCTCAAAAACCCAGGCAATCCTCGAGAGAAGTTTAATAGGTGAGTAAATACATACCTCACAACAGCAACAAACCCATCAGACTCAGTTGAGGAACATATAGCAGATATATAGCTTGTGTGCAGAATTCATTGTTCCTAAAACACCACCTGCTATTTTAAGGCTTATATCCTCTCCTTTAAACCATCTAGTTATATAGGGACCTCACTGTATGCCCCATGCCTTTCTATAAAAAATGTAGGTAGAGATAGAGAATGATGCGTAAGCACAATTCACTGCAGCTTTATCATGTTAGATCATGTTTTGAGGGGATAAGAGGAAAAAAAAAAAAAACCCCAAAAGTCTTTTACCATTGCAAACCATTTGGGAGCCTTCCCTAAGGAAGAGTCTATAGTCAGGGTCAGGGACTCCTCTTCAATGCATGCTGCCATTCTCAGTAATACACACTCATCTAACCCTTTTTGCTCCCTCCCCTGAAAGGAGATTTAGCAAATTTATCTGAAGAAAAATTCCTCTGGCAAATGCAAAGACATGTTTTGCTTGTAAAAAAAAAAACAAAAAAAAAAACAATGTGTCCACCTTGTTCAAATCCAGGCAACACAGAACTTTCATTAGGAATGTCTTTTGTATGTATAGTAGCTTATGTGACACTGTTTATAAATAAGGGCCTATGCACTTCAGGGATACTATTATGAGACAAATATTACTAATAATATATATGGTAATATGAGTTTTGTATTGACTATTGTATTTGTATTGTAAACAAGTGTAGTGAAGCAAAGGCATGAAGAAAAATGAAAAATAAAATTCCCATTACTGGCTTGCAATGTGTAGTGGTGTGTGTGCTACAATTTCTTAGAATCAATCATTTAAAACAGCAGAAGCCTAGTGAGCAATTACAACTGCCAGTTCCATTTACCAATTGAGAATAATTCCTAAATGTACCATTCTAACTAAAAGTCAGGACAGTATAATTTTAATAATATTTTGACAAAAATGTTGCTTGGTCCTACATTAAATAACAATGCTCTTGCTTGTGTGGAAGGAATAAACAGAGGTTACGTACCTGTAATCTGAGCTGCTGAAAGCCAATATTCCTTAACAGATCATCATTTATGGGTGTGTCCATCCTGACTGGAGGATTTGAAGCTCTGGATTTTATGCAGCTCATCAAGATCATTACTGTCCAGCTATAAATAGCATAACCTTTGAATAAACATCAAGCCTCAGCTTACCTCAGCAAAATTTCTAATGTCATCACAGAAATAGTGCTGGATCTTGAACAATTAGAATATTTGGCTAAAATCTACAATTTTTAAAACCAAAGAATGGTTTGGAAAGCACCCACAATGATTAATATGCCTTTGAGGCCCAACCTGATCTCTATGGTCCAGTTTCTTTTGTGAGTTCTAAACATATTTGTTAAACATTTTTTAAAATGATCAAAAGTGCTTCTTCTCTATCCAGCTAGTGTGTCCTAGACAGTCTCACCTTCTATGTATAATCCATTCTATTGTTTAAACATGTGGATTAACATAGGTCTTCGGTTCACAGATTTTTTTCTGCACTTATTTTTAAATGGTACATTTGTTAAACATTTACTCTGTGCCAGGCCCTGTACTAAGCGCTGCTTCTGATCCTAGGGGAGTTTTCTCATTTTTGAGGACTTCTAGCTGTAATAAACTTAATAGAAATCCTATTTGGAGAAGAAAATCACCAAGGTTGAAACCGTCTCTTAGGAAACACTACAGAAACCAACTTTTCCATATTAATAGCTTTTACACTTAGAAGAGGGACAACATCGCACATTCCAGTTCGCTTTCAAAGAACCAGTTGTCTTCACCTACGCACCTCAATATATAACATTACATAGAACCATTACTTGGGTATGTGTGTGAGTTTTTTCAGCCACTTACTATGAAGTCTTAAAAAGGGAGCTGCTATACTACCACCTTGCGACTTTATATTTTACCAAAGACCACCAAAATATTGGTTTTACTTACCTTTGAGCTGGGGATAAAGAAGGCCAAAACTGGAAGATTCAAAGCGTTTTGGAAATTCTTCTGTACAGAGCAAGGACTTTCTCAAATGGGTCCCTGCCCCCATCAAAAACAGTGTTCATGATGGGTGGCTATCTAAAAAGTACTGTCCTACGTGAGATACAAAAGTGTGATCATTCTCAAAGTAGCTTGCAAAGAAAACAAAGCACCCATGTGAGGCACCCCAAATGGTTCAAATTAAGCTCATTTCTAAAAGCACTCAAGAATGTAGTGTTGGAGGCTCCCCTGAGTTGCTGGATTGGAGGAGAAAGTGAGATATAGAAGTGGGGGGTAGATGATTAGACACTGATCCAAAATACAATGGCTGCCCATTTTATTTACGCTCAAGAAGCTGCAATTCTTTCCCAGGAAAAGTGGCCATTTGATAAGTAAAGATTTTAAAAACGTACTGTTGATATACTTATGCACACAAATACAGTAATGCGGTTTTAGGGTTCTTGTTCTAGTCACGTAATCAATCTAAGTAGGACAAGGGATCAGGAAGAAAAACAAAACAACTAGGCTGTGATCAGTAAAATCGATTTCCCTAAAAAGAAAATAAGAAACAGCATTAATAAAGCAGATTCCAGTTTACGGTGCTCTCATTTAAGGTGGAGAGGAAGTATTGTGTCCACTGTAAAAGATCAGTGCATCAGCAAACACCTGCATCTTCAAATATAAATGAACTGAATTGTAGCAGAGAAACTGTATAATAAAATAATCTTACATTCAAATAATACATTCTTTTTTCTTGTCAGTAAAAATATTCCATTATTACAAGACAATGTATATTACAGCCTTGTTTTGTAAAGAGACTTCAGGAAAATAGCTCTAGTATCTAAAATTCCACACTTTTCCATAGCTGCAGAATTAGTTTAAAAATACTACACTGCAAAACATCTGAATATCTTAAGTGCAAAGGCAGTTTCAGTCTGAAAGATAATCTTGATCTTATAAAGCAACCGCTATTCTGCTATGTTTGTGGTATTTTTAAATCTGATTATCTACAATAAAATATAAGTCTTTTATACATATATATTTGGGCTGCTTTAACAGCAATATTAATTCATAACACAAATAAACTTCATTTTGTTCAACATAAGACAAACTCTAAGTTACAGTGCTGCTTCTTGCATGATATGTGGACTAGCCTAATACATATACCTGTGCTTTGCCACAATTTGATAAAATTTTAAAACAACTTTAGCAAAGACTAGAACTAGTTTAAGTAATAAAATAAAGGGACAAAATGCATTATATAAATGACTGGGCCTTACATGTAGGAATATATAAGAATACATTATACATACTTTCAGCTATCTCTTTGAAAGATTTAAGTAGATCACTAATACCCCCTTCCCCCTCCCCGCATCTAACCAATTCATCCCAATTTGCTCCTTGTTTTTAAATGCATTAAAATGTTCTTTATAGCCAGCAGCAACAGAAGGCAATGGACTTCAAGGAATGGGGGGAATGGGTGGGGGGAGTGGAAGAGGAGACTCTCCACAGAGATGAAAGTGCAACATGGTTTGAAAAGTGCTTCTTAATGTGTGATTTTTTTTTACTAAACGCGTTTAGTAAATGCATAATTCTTTGATAAATTCTCAACAGATACTCAATTTGCTCTTAATCAGCTGTTCCAATGCAATACTGAAGAAAAGTACATTCTTTTCCTCTATCTTAAATAGTGTTTCTCTGAATAGTCAGACATTCAACTATTTCACAAAAGTTACTTAAAAATCTGCTACTGTAATTTTCTTGTTTACTGCTAAGGTAAGAAAGGTATAAAATTTCCCCCCAACTCAGCTACAGTTGAAGGGAATACGATCATCATCTTACCCGAAGTTTGGAAAGCAATGGGAATTAAGGACATGCTGCATAATTAAATGGTTAAATGGAAAACTGTTTATATAGCATAACTACAAATAACCAACTACGCTGAGTGAACATTAGGTAGTCATTAATAGGGCTTACCGTTAACAACACTGAGGAAGCTTCTGAATAAGCTTTGAAATTGCTTTTAAATGTATGGTTCCCAAGGTTCATACCCCTTTCCTACCAGGTTATCCTGAAAGTGCTATAATGACATATGAGGTCAAAGGCATATCACAAACAATGTACATTACAAGTAAATAAAGTAAGCAGTTGGTTTCCCACGCACAACAAAGCAAGAGCCTTTAGTGTGTTTTATTTCTCATATTTCCAGAATACTAGGCTTCGTTCAGTTGATGGCGAGTTGCTTTTTTTTTTTTTTTTTAGTTCAACAATCATCATCCACGAGCTTTGACCCGTTGATGCCACGATACGTTACTCTGCTTGGCCGAACTAAGACTCCGTGGTTTGGCTTACAGGTGAAATAGCGCTTGTCGGCTACCGATCCATCATTTTTGCCTTTGGCATTTCTGAGTTCAAGTCCAAGCCATATCCCCGGGGCAAAGTCAGCGGGGCCAACGTACCTAATAATGCCCATCTCGTTGGAGCTGGTCAGGAGGACCTGGGAACCTTCCTGAAGCTTCACATTTCCTTCAGGGCCACCAGTAGTAGTACTGCTCCAACTCCGACGTAATAAACCACTTTTGGAGCTATTCAAGTGAGGGGGAAAAAACAGTTAAGTTGTTCAGTACGAACTAATCAGAAAAACTGCACTATCACAAGACACGACAAACGTCAACAGTGCATGAATAAGAGAAGGACGATTTTAAGATTTCCAATCAGCATGAGACTGTTTAATATTGAAAAGCCCTTCTTTTGGGGTTCATCTACCTTACTTTAGATTCAAGGCTTTCATTTGCAACAGCGGATGGTATCACTTACAACTCCAAGCCAAATAAAAATGAATAGAAACACAGAATAACTGAACTGGAAAGGGCCTCCAGAAATCATCGGGTCCAGTCCTCTGCCTTCCAAGAAGTTTTAATGACAAAAATATTTGGGGCAGAGATCTACACTGGCTTACCCATTACCAAGACCAATAAGCCCAAACTAAAATTGTGTACCTTGGCTGTGTTAAAACATTGGTTTGTTGAACTTCATAACTCTTTTTATGGTCACATAGCAACCTTACATAGGCATGAGAGCAGCACAGATTTTAAAAAAAAAACCACACCTACATAGCATTTATGTAAAGGCATAAAAAGCATACTTGAGTAGGATAACAAATCAATTATCTAGACCAAGTTGACAGGGAGGAGGCATAATGGACATGAGAAACAGTATGGCCTAGTACAAAAAGTATAGGCCTAGGAGTAGGTGGACCTGGGTTCTAATCCTGCTTTGCCATTTGTCTGCTGTGTGACCCTGGGCAAGTCACAACTTTTCTCTACCCAGTTACCTCATCTGTAAAATGGGGATTAAGAATGTGAGCCCCACATGGGACATGGATTTTGTCCAATGTGACTAGCTTTATTCTACCCAAGCACTTAATACAGTGCCTGGCACATAATAAGTGCTTAACAAATACCATTTTTAAAAAATTCTAGTAAGGCTGAAAACTTTTAGTTTTATAGTATGTGACTTAAGAACATTAGGGAAACAAATGAGCAAAAAAAAAAAATCCTTTATAAATGGTATCTGTCAGACCTCATGTACCTAAATAAATCAGAAACAACCAATTCTCCCAAATCAAATAAATCCTCACCTGTCTATATGTTTTGTCTTGTTATCCGTCTCCCCGTTCTAGACTGTGAGCCCATTGTTGGGTAGGGACCGTCTCTATATGTTGCCGACACGTACTTCCCAAGCGCTTAGTACAGTGCTCTGCACACAGTAGGCGCTTAATAAATACAATTGAATGAATGAATGAATATGAATGTTAGAAAATCCACTGACTAGGATGAATGTTTTTCAAAAAGCAGTTATACTAGTTAAAAATCCTAAGTGGCCTTCTCAGTGCTCAAACAAAAATGCAGCCTAGCTGTTTTCCCTGGCATTGAAACAAGGAAGTTGAATGCTCTTTAAAATTTGAATGGGTCAGGCTGATGAATTCTACAAAATTACAAAGAATTTGGGCAGGACGAAAAAGGATCAGTGGCTCACCAAAGCCCACACCACTATGATCAATAGGCATGAACTGAAAAGAGGTAGCCTCAAAACAAAAATAGGGAACTTTTTCAATCGGTGAAATCATTCTGATTACCACAGGAATGTGGACAGACAGAAGCCACAGGAGTTAAGAAGCACTTGGATAAACCTTGGACAAAGGTCAAAAATGTGTTTTAAAAGGGAAAAGAAAAAAAAAGGCTGCTCCATAGATTTTAAGTACATCTCTGATTCTGAGATGGATGTCAAAGTGGATATTCAAACCATTCCTCCGTTAGGATACAGTTAGGTACAGTTAGGATACCTGTTTGGATGGACCACTGATCTGGCACGTGAGGGAGTATTCCCCTCTTAATATTATTATTATTATTAAGTCCATCAAGTTGTTTCCGGTTCACAGTGACTCCATGCACGTACTTTACCTTATATAAAAGTATACTTATATGAAGCATACTTTACCTCTCCATATAGCTAGCCCAAAAAGTGCTAGCGGATACATCCAGCAAATAAGCAACAAAAATCATAATATTCTCCCTTCAAGTCCCCCAGAACTTGGCACCATGGGAGTGATGCCATTAGCTTCACCTCTAAAATGTTTTGGGCAGGACGTTTACCCCTTGGAGCAGGACAGCTGGTGGAGGAGAAGCCGAGACGGCAACTCCAACCCCTGCTCCTTGCTGGTGGGACCGGACTCCTGGCTGGCCCCAGGACCTGTGTTATCCTACTCACCCTCACCAGTCATGCAGAAGAGAAGCTGCCCCACTCCCACATAATAATAATGCTGGTATTTGTTAAGCGCTTACTATGTGCCAAGCACTGTTCTAAGTGCTGAACAGTCCACATGTGGAACACAGGTAGCCTGAGGCCGTCTCAACTCTGAGAGCACTGGGAAGGCTTCCACAGGTACTGCAGTTGTGACTGCTGGTTTTATCGGGGAAGATTCTGAATCCCTGCTGCTCCTGTCAACCTTATCTCTCTTATTTAGAGAAGCAGCGTGGCTCAGTGGAAAGAGCATGGGCTTTGGAGTCAGAGGTCATGGGTTCAAATCCCAGCTCCGCCAATTCATCAATCATCAATCAATCGTATTTATTGAGCGCTTACTGTGTGCAGAGCACTGTACTAAGCGCTTGGGAAGTACAAGTTGGCAACACATAGAGACAGTCCCTACCCAACAGTGGGCTCACAGTCTAAAAGGGGGAGACAGAGAACAAAACCAAGCATATTAACAAAATAAAATAAACAGAATAGATATGTACAAGTAAAATAAATAAATAAAGAGTAATAAATATGTACAAACATATATACAGGTGCTGTGGGGAAGGGAAGGAGGTAAGATTGGGTGGGGGGGCATGTGACTTTGGGCAAGTCAACTTCACTTCTCTGGGCCTCAGTTCCCTCATCTGGAAAATGGGGATGAAGACTGTGAGCCCCCCGTGGGACAACCTGATCACCTTGTAGCCTCCCCAGCGCTTAGAAAAGTGCTTTGCACATAGTAAGCACTTAATAAATGCCATTATTATTATTATTATTATTATTATTATTATATTTTTGCTTCATCTTATGTCTTTACCAACTCCCCGGCCACCCACTTATTCTTAGCTTGTGAACTCCTTGGAAAAAAGGACCATGTTTAAATCTCATCCATGCACCTTTTCTTAGCGCTTACTACTACTGGCCTATGGGGCTGATAAGAGGCTCCTCCTGCCCCCAGTCCCGGTGCCAAGAGGACTGGCCAATCAGAGCCCAGCACCCCTATAAGCCCTTCTACTGCTGTGAGGACTGGGGGTGCCAAGGATGGAAAAGCCAAGTGGGAACCTCTGGGAAATGTGAGCCACCATGGTTCCAGCTCTGCCCGCCCACTCTCAGCACTGCTGCTATGTAACGATGGCAGAAGCGGGCAGGGACGGGCCACGGCTCTAATGGTTCATCTCCCCCGACACACAGGCTGGGGGCTAGGGCAGCCTCTGACCTAGGCCTGCAGCCTTATGAGGATGAGATGCACAGCACTGGCAGCGCCAGAGAAAGAGGGTGAGACCACGACACTCCATCAGAGTGAGTTATGGAACACTCTACTACAAGGGAGAGAACAACAGAAGTAAGAGCTACCATCTCCAGTGGCCGCTTACCAACCCCTCCTTTCCTATTTTCTCTCCCTTTTCTTCTCTATCTTCCCCTCACCCCTTCCCTTCCCTTTGTCTTCTCCCCCTTCCACCACTATTTCTCCTCCTCTTTTCTTCCCTCACCTCTGAAAGCCCCATTCCTTAGGTACTACCCATCAAAATCCTTTCAATACTCTATGCATATTCACCCGCACGCTCAAAATGATTAACTGCCATCTCCGTATTTCAGATTGTGCACTATTCTAAAAGTGGCAACGCTCACCTGGCAAAAGTGTTTCTTCTATTTATTTCCTTTTGGGAAGATGCAGAGGTTGTACTGAAACTTCGCCTAAAACCTAAATGTGAAAATGACTGTTATCAGAATACAAGTTTTTACTTCTTGATTAATTTCATCTTCTTGGCAGTACTTCTCTACTGTTTTGTGGTGCCAGACACTCTGTCTTCAGTTGCCAAAGAAATAAAGAGGAAAAGTATATTCTAAACATAAAACTAGTCGGTAATTTTCCAGAGAATCAACTTAATAAAACTTCAAATAGTTCAGTGTCTTTCAAATTAAACTACTAGTAATACAAACTCAGCTTTTTCTTAAGGTGTATAAGTAACTGTAATTTCATTAAAATTCTTATTGGACCAGAGTCTTATTAACTTTGTGCACAAAATCACTTTCTAAATTATATCTGATGTATTTCACTGCTTTTGAATGAAATATATTTTGTTTAAACAAGAGCATATTATGAAAAGAATGTGTACCACTAAAGAAACTAGTTTTCAGATGAATAAAGCCAATTAAGTTTCTCTGTGGTCATAAAGAAGTGAGATGAAGAAGGAAATTACAAATCTTACAGCTCATGAGTTTCCTCCTCCAAGTACAAACTAAATAGTACATAAGTTCTCCCAAAGTAAGAAAACCAGATCTGCAGCACAATTCTTTGTCCTTAGAAAATGAGAACAGGGTGCCATAATATACCATATGCACAAGGAGAGAACACAAGCATCTTACCAGGAAAAGAATGATTCCTCTTACTTGATGCCACCCCTGCAAGAACATCTAAGGAATCTGTTAGTCTACAGATAAAACAAAAAACAAAAAGTCTTTACTATTTCTTTGTATTTAATGTGACTTGCCCTCAAATATTATAAAGAAGACACATTACTGAGGTATTCACAACCAACCAAATTGGGAAAAATTATTTTGTTGTTGTTAGTCACAGGGTCATTCTAAAGCTGTCCCCAAACCCAGAATTATCTCCTTTGGTCTCAAACACTTCAGGACAGGCGGTGTCTAAAATTTGAAGATCTTACGCATGACCTGATTTTAGACTGTGAGGTTCCTAAGGGCAGGGAACATAGGGGAACAGATCAGGGAGAGCCCTGGCAAGGAAAACAAAGAAGGAGAGCCAACAGGCAGACTGAATTAAGAAGGATGAAAAAGGAAAGAAAGACGGGATCACAGAGTGGAACTAACTCTCTCAAAGACACGATGTGAGTCTCACACTCGAAAGAAGCAGGGCTAATCAGCTTGTAGTTGGCCCACGACTCTGAATTTGAGTTGGACGAAGCCATCCTAAATGCTATTTAAAAGGGAAGCTGCCTGCAATCTTGAGGACAGGAACAACCCAAAGAGAGCCCCAGAGGAGAAGCCTACAAATGGCAGTTTTAAGTAATTCTTGACTGCTGCTACTCTCATAAGAAAAAGGAATGAAAAATACTTTAAAAAAAAAAAAAGACGAGAGACAGAAGGATAAAAGAATCGAGAAGTGTTTAGCTGCCAAGAATATTTCTCCTTGCCACAACTCCTTTGTTCGTGCCTGCTTCCAGGTAAGATACTTGGCTCTTGCCCTCTGCCATCCAAGACCAATGGTCCTGTAGGAGATGTGGGTTGCCAGTATTTCGTGAGACGTTGGAAGTGTGCGTGGCCACACACGCAAGGGACCAACTTCATACTCGGGAGCAGTTGACAGAGCTCTATAAGGAGGCCAGAGTATCACTGACATTGAAGACTGCATTATCCGGATGACCACCCTTCGATAAGACACAGCAGAGCTGCTAGCTGTTATTTCTGAGAATTCAAGGACGACAAGAAAATACTCTCAGCACTGGAAAAGAGAATATTCTGTCACTTTGTAAAGGGAAACCCTGGCAATTAAAAACATAGGGTAAATATCAGTGCCTGGGAAGATACCAGAATAAGCTCATGAAACTTCCTGTGTGTTTGATATAACTTCTCATTATCTCATCCCATTTCAGAAAGGTCTGAAGACACATGGCTGTCCCATATTGAAACATACAAACAGAAGTGGCTTTGCCACTTGCCTGCTGTGTGCCCCTGGGCAAGTCACTTCACTTCTCTGAAGCTCAGTTTTATCTGTAACATGGGGATTCAATACCTGTTCCCCCTCCAACTTAGCCTGTGAGCCCCATATGGGATAGAGATGGTCTCTGACCTGATTGATTTGTATCCACCCCAGTGCTTTGAAAAGTATTTTGACACACAGTAGGTGCTTCACAGATACCATAATTTTCATTATTATTATTATCAGTCAATCGCTAACCATCTAAATGGGCATAAGATGTTAGAAAGTATCAAACAAGATGCTGTGGAGAGCAAATCATTCCAGTTAAATTCAGATCTCCTCCTTTGATAGTATGGCAGACAATATACTCTATCTAGACTCTAGTAACACTTTTGACTTCATCCCACATGAGGAAAGCATGGTCTTTACCAAAGATGCACAACTGGTTCTGTGGTTTCACCCAAGGGTCAGCCTTCAGAACACTGAATGACAGCAAGGTTGAGAGCTTCAGGAACAGAGGATAGTAACAGGCAGAGTGGCCCATTTAAAAGCAGACTCACATTTTTTAAATAGTATAGTTTCCGAATGTGTCACCTTATTCGTGACTGAATAGAAGAAAAATGCCAAGCGTGAAGAAATAATTTTGGGTGTACCCAAAGAGTTGAAAGAAAAAGTTGGTTTACGGTTTTGAGAAGCAGCATGGCTCAGTGGAAAGAGCATGAGCTTTGGAATCAGAGGTCATGGGTTCAAATCCCAGCTCTGCCAATTTTCAGCTGTGTGACTTTGGGCAAGTCACTTAACTTCTCTGTGTCTCAGTTCCCTCATCTGTAAAATGGGGATTAAGATTGTGAGCCCACTGTGGGACAACCTGATCACTTTATAACCTCCCCAGCGCTTAGAACAGTGCTTTGAACACAGTAAATGCTTAATAAATGCCACTATTATTATTATTATTATTATTATTATTATTTAAGGGTGACAGCTGCAGATGTGAAAACAAAAGGAGGGGAAATGCATTTTTTTTTAAAAAGCATGATTATAAAATCTCAGGGAAGAAAGAGGAGAGAAGAGGAAAGCAATAAAGGAAACGTGAAAAATTCAAAAGAGAAAATAAATTGAGCAAGAAAAGGATAGAGAAATATTTTATATTTGACCAAGAAATAATTGCTCTCTTTGATTTCAATGGCTTTACTGAGGCATGAAGAGTGAAGTTTAAATATATGAAATCCAAAGAAGAAAATTGAAAGGGAACATAATTACAGCCCTTTCAAGAAGCCTGAAGATAAAAAGCAAAAGACAAACAGGGTCATGGAGGAAAATAAGGTCCATAAAGGAGGGCTGGGAATGAGATCAGATAATTCTGATAACTAGAACCTTTGAAAATGTACTTCACTACTGAAATACTTTCCAACTCATTTCCACCGTGATGTGATTAAGTGTTTCTCCTCATCCACTCAGAAGAAACGTTTTCATATTTATGTTTATTTTACATATGTGAATGAGTGCCCTTGTGACTCACTAACATTCAGGTCCATTAAAATCAAGCCTGCACCATTAAAATTATGGCTTTCAAAAATCACTACTAGAAAAAACAAAAAGAAAAAATTTACAGAAATACATGAAAGCTAACAATTTGAGTTTAATGTTCTAGTATTTTTACCAATCTAAGAGACACTGTGAACCAGAAGAGCCTCGTGAATAGTTGGAAGATGAGCTTCCATGAATATACTGACATTATCCGTGCAATTTTGCACTTAGAGATTATTATCCCATTTCACATTAGGAGGATGAAGACAACTTCTCTCAGCACATAAGACAAGTCATTTCCCATAATAGTATCTAAATATAACCTTCATTTGGGCAGAATTTCTGGTCAACTTATTTCAAGTCAAATGTGAGCTGGTACAATTTTCAAAGAGTAACATCTTAAAAAGAATCTCAGAGCTAGTTCATTGCATGTAAAAAAAAAAAAACCTTCTTGATTCACTTCCTCAAAGATCTACTGTCTATATTTTTGATAACTAAAGAAATCACAGGAAAAGGCCATTTTTGTTCTATTAGGTTTGCAAGAGAATGAATGGAGAGGCTGTTGGCAGGAAAATTTAGTGTATTTAGAATGTGTCTAAAGCAATCGTGGTACATTTTTACGTTTATTTGCATGAGATTAATTTTACTGCTCTGCCCGTTCTCAGCTGCAACCTCATACCTAACAGATGATATATGCCCACAAAGTTTACAAATGGAGAAAACAGGTTTTTTTATTGCAAAAGCTAATTTAGTTTTCATTAAGTCCTTTGAAATAAGAAACAGCACTTTAACCTCCTCCAAGAATGTTTTATCCAATGCCTATTTCCAATGTAAAATTTAATAGCTCTAAATGGAAGGGGAAAGGGATTATGAGAAATTATTCCTGTACTGGAGATGTAAATTCAGCCTTCTTACCTCTTTACCCTGGATGGAGGAGCAAATATTCCATATCTTGGAGAACAACTGAAGTACTGAACTCCTCCAACGGAGCCATCATTCTTGCCATAAGGTTTTTCCAGCTCAATGCCACACCAAAATCCTACCAACACAAATAACATTTTCTTTAAAGAAAAAACCAAACAAAAAAAACCACACTTGTACCCTGCCATTGGCAGAATACAGTTAGTTCTGCACCAGACATTTTTATCAGTGACCTGAATGATGGAAATAAAGACCATGACCATTGTGTTTGTACATAAATCTACAATGGGCAACAGTGTGAGAAGCCAAGGCTGGGGAGATTGGTATTCAAATGCAAAATGATTCTGGTAAACTGGAGAAGGGATCAGAAACAAACAGAATGAAATTGAACACAGTCAAGTAAGGAGAAAAAGTCAACTGCACAGATTTAAGATGAGCTAAGGACTAGCTATATGCAACTGAAGAAGAGAAAGAATACGAGGTTATAATGGTCAAAATGCTGTCCATGAGATATCATTGTAAATGCTGCAATTTAGAAGACACGTTACAGGGGTGAACAAAGACAAAACTGTGGGGTGATTCTCCCATTACCCAAATCCAGCATCCAGTTCTAGGCTCTACAATTAAAAGGGAAATCTGGAGAACATGGGGAGACTTCAGATGAGAGCCGCAAAAATATTTACATGGTTGTAAAAATAAGTCCTATAAAGACCTAGACTTATTGAGCCTAGAGAGGATTCTTTTCCAGAGAACAACTATTTCCTAAAAAAATCTTTCTGATGAGGACAGTACAAAAGGAAACATGAAGAATTTACAGCGATAGTAGGAAGAATTTTCTGACAGGTGTTGTTCACAACAAAATACTTTTTGAGAGAGATTGAAGAACTTCTTTGGAGATATTTGGAGAAAGAAAAATAAAGTCAGATTCATCTATGTGGGCAGGACTAAGAATGATCTTGCTAGACAGTGGGAAGATAAACATCTTAATGTCCCTTCCAATGCTATGACTTAAGATAAGCAAAATGTTTCTAGAATCTTCATCGATTCATGGAAAGAAAATCTTGCCCATGATTTCTTTTGAAATGCATAAACTGTTGTACGTCAACTATTGCAGACTATTTGCCAAAGCAAAACATTAATATTATGGTAAGGAAACCAAGACAATCAGAGTTTTGTCTGCTCTGCCACGGAGGTCTTGAAAATGTTCAGGCTGGACTTGGTTTTCTGAATCACCATCCCATCACAGGATTCTGAAACACTTCTAATCCCCGCTTCCAGGCAGGGCTATTCCTAAACTGTGCAAAACTGACGACTGCAAATACTAGGGGGTTCAACCATTTTGAGAAAATGTCCAAATACAATCCCTAGGTTTCCTGAAGAGTGAAATTAAGGAAGCATCTTTGAAGTCCTGTGACATTGGTTACTTTAAGTTCAAATTTGATCTCGACTGCCATGTGGTTGAATAGGGAGAAAAACAAACTAAAATAAAAATAACTGGCATTCGTTAAGTGCTTACTATGTGGCAAGCACTATACTAAGTACCAGGATAACAGGATAATCAGGCCCCACATAGGGCTCACAGTCTAAGTAAGAGGGAATAAAGGGATTGAATCCTCATTTTTCAGATGAGGGACCTGAGATCAATCAATCAATCGCATTTATTGAGCGCTTACTATGTGCAGAGCACTGTACTAAGCGCTTAATAATAAGCGCTTATAATAATGTAATAATAATAATAATAATAATTAATAATAATAATATTATAATAATAATAAGCGCTTAATAAGCGCTGAGATAATAATAATAATGATGATGGCATTTGTTAAGTGCTTACTATGTACAAAGCATTGTTCTAAGCGCTGGGGAGGTTACAAGGTGATCAGGTTGTCCCAGTTTCAATCCCCATTTTACAGATGAGGGAACTGAGGCACAGAGAAGTTAAGTGACTTGCCCAAAGTCACACAGCTGACAGTTGGCAGAGTCAGGATTTGAACACATGACCTCTGACTCCAAAGCCTGTGCTCTTTCCACTGAGCCATGCTAGGTACAGAGACGTTAAGTGACTTGCCCAAGGTCAGACACAGCAGGTAAATTGCAGCTCTGGGATTAGATCCCAGGTCCTCTGAATCCCAGGGCCATGTTCTTTCCGCTACATTTTGATGCTTCCCATACTAGGCCACACTGCTTCAAACTACACAATCATTAATAATATACTGTTTTCTTGTAATCTGGGGAATATAAATAACTAAGTAGGGGACGAGATGAATAAGAATAGTTTGTTACACTTCAATATTTCTGAATACTTTCTTTTTGCAAGAGTACGATGCCACCCTGTGACAAAATAGCATAATGCCATTTTTTTAAAATCCACAAAGAGCTTCTAACAGGATGCTTTACTTTAGTTTCTCAAAAACAGAAGTTTTGAGACACCTTGGTGAATAGAAATGTGTAAATCAATCAATCGTATTTATTGAGCGCTTACTGTGTGCAGAGCACTGTACTAAGCGCTTGGGAAGTACAAGTTGGCAACATGTAGAGGCAGTCCCTACCCAACAGTGGGCTTACAGTCTAAAAATCAAACTATTTTATCAAACATTTAACATCATAATCCGCATCATAATCCTAACCCTCTCTTCTAAAAATGAGTTTACATTAGAAGAGAGGGTTAGGGTTATGATGTGATTTTTCTACATCATGGGATTCACTTTTAATTGTGAGCTCTCTCTCTGTCTCTCTCTGCTCCTAATGGATATGAGGGGAAGAAGAAAGGTGAAAGATAAAAAACAAACCACTTATTCTTCCTCTAAACAGATAACTGCAACAGCAGACAGAGAGAAATCTCCAATGGCCACCCGTTTCCCTTCATTTCAAGCATAAACTCCTCACACCCATGTTTTTTGGGTTTTTTTAAGGTATCTGTTAAATGCTTACTATATATCAAGCACTGTACCAAGCACTGGGGTAGATAAAAGTTTATCATGTTGGACAGAAAATAGTAATTGTACTTTCCAAGTGCTTAGTACAGTGCTCTGCACACAGTAAGCTCTCAATAAATATGACTGAATGAATGAATGACAATCCACATCCCACACAGGGCTTACAATCTGAGTCAGACAGAGCAGGACTTAATCCTCATTTTACGGATGAGGTACCCAAATCACAGAGAAGTTAGGTTACTTGCCCAAGGTCACACAGCAGACAAGTCGGGGAGAACCCAAGTCTTCTGACTCCTGAGCCCATGCTGCTTCTTGGGTTTCATGGCTTCCCCTCGCTTCTTGCCTTACAAAATACATATTCATTCCTTATTCATGTTTCCATAATCTTGCTATTTCCATTTGTATCTTTGTTTTCCTTCCTGTTCACTCTATTTGTAAATAATTTGTCTGCCCACCTCCCTCATTAGACTGTAAGGTTTTTGAGAGTAGGAACTGGGTCTTTAATTTTCACTGTATTTTTCCAAGTGCTAAACAAAGGGCTCTGCAAGCGGTATATACCAATAATATTGATTGACTGGCCCACCAAAAGTTCAGCAGTGAGTTATGTTTAAAGTAGCTCCCAGAGAGCCGAAACCCAAGACTCAATGTTTCAGTGATTTAAATTTGGGTATTAAAAAAATTATGTAAAAATATCTGAATATGTGCAGAATGAGCCAGGAAAAGAGTAAAGGACTTCCAAAATTCAAAAAATGCAAAAGACCTTCTGTCCGTGAAAACACAACTTTAAAAATAGGGTATCAACACTGCTTTCATATGGAATTCAAGAATACATACACTCAATCCCAAATTATAGCCACAAATATAAACTGTGAATACACTGACAAACAAATGCTTTTAATTTGGTTTAGGACAGCCTAGCAAAAGACATTTCCTTAAAGCTAGCTTTTCATCCAGAGAGAAGCAGCGTGGCTCAGTGAAAAGAGCCCGGGCTTTGGAGTCAGAGGTCGCGGTTCAAATCCCGGCTCCGCCACTTGTCAGCTGTGTGACTTTGGGCAAGTCACTTAACTTCTCTGTACCTCAGTTACCTCATCTGTAAAATGGGGATTAAGACTGTGAGCCTCACATGGGACAACGTTATCACCTTGTAACTTCCCCAGCGCTTAGAACAGTGCTTTGCACATAGTAAGTGCTTAATAAATGCCATCATTAATTAATTAATCCAGTCCAAACAAATCTGAATAAAGGTAAAATGTTTTACTTTAAAAATGCTTTTCACGAGACTATAATCTGACCAAAGGATAAGGTACCTGGGGCAAAGTTTGTTGTCCCGAAGAATCTAACTGTGCCAATCCTCTGGCCTACCACCAGGACTCGGTCTCCAAGTTGAAGTTCTCCTTCGGCATGTGTACTTCCTACAAATTTACCAGAGATACTTAAACCTGCTTTGTGGAAACAAAATAAAAGGTGTAAATCTCAGAAATATTCAGAGAAAGAACATAAACCAACTGAATCAAATAGTAGACCCACAACAGAATCACTAAAAAAAAATCTGAATAACTATTTTCCAAATATGTTCTGCAGGCATCAGAGTCCAGGTGACAACTGGACCACCCAAAGTTTGGGCAACTCAAGGAATGCGCAAAGAAGGACACAAGGTGGCAGATGAGAAAATGGGTGGGGCCATAGGATAAAGCCATCAACCTCGGCTTTCCCTCATCAATAAATCAATCAACGGCATTTATTGAGCGCTTACTGGGTGCACAGAGCACTGTTCTGAGCGTTTGTACGAGAACAATGCAACAGAGTTGGGAGACACATTCCCTGCCCACATGGAGGGAGAAGTAGCATGGACTTGTGCATAGCATAATCCCAGCTGCGCCATTTGTCTGCTGGATGACCTTGGGCAAGTAAATTCACTTCTCTGGTCCTCAGTTACCTCATCTATAAAATGGGGGTTAAAACTGTGAGCCTTATGTGGGACACAGACTGTGTCCAACCCGATTTGCTTGTATTGGTCCCAGTGCTTAGTAAAGTGCCTGGCACTTAGTAAGCACTTAATATAATTTAAAAAAAGTGAATGGTGAGGCTGTTATCTGGCTCATTACTCCACCGACCAATAATGTCTGAAGGGTCTCTATTCCAAAGGGGATGATTTGACATCAGACCACGATTTTTAATCAATCAATAAATCCATGGTATTTATTTATTTATTTTTAATGGTATTTGTTAAGTGCTATGTGCAAAGCACTGTTCTGAGCGCTGGGGAGGTTACAAGGTAATCAGGTTAATCAGGTTGTCCCACAGGGGGCTCACAGTTTTAATACTCATTTTACAGATGAGGTAACAGGCACAGAGAAGTTAAGTGACTTGCCCAAAGTCACACAGCTGACAGTTGGCGGAGCCGGGATTTGAACCCATGACCGCTGACTCCAAAGCCCATGCTCTTTCCACTGCGCCACACTGCTTCCCTATTGAGCGTTTACTGTGTGCACAGCATTTACTAAGTGCTTGGGAAAGTGCAATGCAACAGAGTTGGTAGACACACTCCCTGCCCAGAAGCAGCCTACAGACTACAGGGGAGATAATACATTAAAATAAATTATAGGTAAGGGAAATAGCAAAGTATAACAATATGTACACAAGTGCTATGAGGCTGAAGTGAGAATCAAAATGCTTAAGGAGTATCCAGCCAAGTCCACAGTCAACACAGAGAAGAAGGCAGATAGAAGAAATAAGGGCTTAGTCAGGGAAGACCTCAATCTAAATTAGATTTCTTTAATTCAAATACATAAGAATGTTCTCTAATAAATATTTACAAATGAAACATACTAGCACTGGCTCTGGGTGAAGTGGAAGAGCTTTTAATTACTGCTTTCTTATTATTACTGGTACCAGCCAAATTCTTGAGAGGAGTCTGTTTGTTCTCCAAGGAGGATGTAGAAGAGGAAGAGCTGACAGATCCAAGGTGAGTAGCTAAAACAGGCAAAGTGAAGGTATTATTACAATACAGTATACCAGAATATCATTAGATTGCAAGCTCCTTGAGGGTAGGCAGGAATTTTGTCTTTCTTCTGTGGCATGGTTCCAGATGCTACGCACTGTTCTGAAAACAGGAGGAGCTCAATAACAGAAAGCCTTTCACAAAGCCTTTCCATTAGATATGTTCCTCTAGTAAGCATTTTTTCTTGAATTTACTTTAGAAAAAAGTCTTTAATCTCATCTATGTTCATAATTGAGACCCACCAAATCAACACAGCCCCAAACAATCATTCATTCCAGCAGGAGTATTCAGCAAGTGTTTACGAGGGGGAGGACCACAGAAGTGCAACACATAATCCCTGCTCTCAAGGAGCTCAGACTCTAATGGGGAAAAACTGTTGAGAAAAATTACAAAGTATATTCGGGAAGTACTTGAACTTTATCAGGGTGAAATACCTGAAAGAATAATTAAGTATAGAAGTGAGAAGCTGAAGAAAACTATACAGAGATATGTGCTGAGGATCAGAATAAGATACTAAATACTAGAAGCCAGGTGCTTTCCAGGACAGGCCTTAATTCCTGAAACTTTACCCTTATAGTTACCCTCAACTACCCCATTTAGTGAGCAAGGGACATTTGGCTTTCCCTTAGATGCTAAGGAATATCAAGTAAAGTTTTGCAAAGTAAAATAAATATCTTATTTACTTGATTTCATATTTTATATTACCTTCTTTCACAGTCGTATTTTTCATTCCTTCATCAGGAGGCAATATAAGCGAAGATTCAAGGACTCCATCCTTTTTGGAGGACACTAATCCTGAATTACAAAAAACAAAACTTCTTTAGAAAAAAAGATTTAGAAATAGTTCTAAATTGTATAAACACAGGAGAAAGCCTGCAAAAAAATATCTTTTTATTAGCTATTTTTAAAATATTATTTATTGGCCACTACAAAAAAAAATAAAACTTATTGAAGCCCTGTACAGGGATTGGATCTACAGAATATACTTTAACTTCTCCCCACTCTACCTCTTCCTAAGTTCAGGTTCATAATAAGAAATACCAGAATCCTGAAAACATGCATTTTGGGACCAATCTGTCCGGAACAAGGGATTCAAATAAGCATTTGAATGCTGGTTGTTCATATGAATAAAGCCTTGAACCGTAGCCCTCCTAAGATATAGCTATCATTTCTTGAATCCTTAAGTAAACAGTTCACCCATAAGAAAAGGTCATTTTTATAGCAACAAGATGAGAATCAAATATTCAAACACACATTATTAAAACATTACAAGAACTATCACTACAGCAAGAAGCAAATTCGTATTTGAAAAGAACACATTTACATAAATTTCTAAAAGGATCTATATTTTCGAAAAAACATTTCTATCTCCATCTCACAGGAAGTGTAATGAGGACAACTTTTGGGACAAACCCCCTATTGCAGTACTCAAGTAGGCCTCATTTCATCTACAACTTGGAACTCCAAGTCGTAACCTCAAAAATGATACGTTAAAAGACTTTCATTTCCAACCCACTAAAAATAAATCAAGGGTAAAGGAGAGAGAGAGAGAAAACTCAGTTCATGAGTACTGAATTCACTGAAGTTTTTGGAATATTTTCAAAATGAAATAATCTTACGA
Source organism: Tachyglossus aculeatus (assembly GCF_015852505.1). Taxonomy (NCBI): domain Eukaryota; kingdom Metazoa; phylum Chordata; class Mammalia; order Monotremata; family Tachyglossidae; genus Tachyglossus; species Tachyglossus aculeatus. The sequence goes on along the minus strand of NC_052074.1, from coordinate 24,974,433 downwards.
GCATCGATGGATGTAATTCAGAAAATAAGCAATTTTCTTCCTATGTGGCAACAAAAAAACTTTGATATACACCATTCCATTTAAAGCTTGAAGCAATTTATCAAAATATTTAGTATGTACACTTTTATCTTTACATATAACCAGGGAATCGGCATTAATTTATTTTATTCCTTTGGCTAGCAATAGCATATGCTAGCACTTCAGAAAAGCTTTGAGCTTTTAGCTTCCTCCTCCCATTCTACCCAATGAATCCACTAAATTCAATCAGTGGTCATAATTCTTTGGGCCTGTTAGCATCTGCCTCTCTGCCCCTCAAAAATCTCCAGTGGCTACCCACCTCCCCCTGCATCACCCTGTCATTACCTCCAAAATGCTCCATCAGATTCCTCATCTTACATCTGGTGTTCCTAACCGTACCCCACAACTCTGGCCCCTTGCGCAGGCAGTTTGCCTAGCCTCGAACCTCCCCAGTGCCAAAACCACCAGACATTAGCCCACCCCCAACTTCAAAGCCCTCCTAAAAATCCTACTTCCTCCAGGAAATCTTCCCTGAAACCCAACTGCCAAAACTCGGAGGAATCATAATAGTATCAACTTCTGAGGTGGGAGAATTCAGTGCAGCAATGTCGAATCATGGAAAAAAAGTAACTTTATCATAAGGGATCGTTCAGCGTGTGATCCCAACATTAGTTCCCTCAGAGGAATAAGAAAAAAGAAATAATTGTGGGTGCTTCCCAAATCTAAACAGTGACATCTCACTGATTATATCATTGTGTCCTTAAACCCAAAGGGCAGAATATATTTTACTCTATTGCTCACACAATAAAACCAAGTACCATCTGTTAAAATACATGTTTTCACTATGCATTTTAGCTAGACAGTGAGAGGAATCGGGGAACAGTGTTTTGACAAGGCACCTATCTGGATAGAACATGATGCATGACAGAAGAAAAAGTTGTGCGCATGGGTACAACACTGGTCCAAAATTACAATGCAACTACCGCAAGAAAGCAAACCCCATGTTAAGGCCTGCATTAGCTAGGAGGATATGCCATCTTCTCCAGTTAATCAAGGCAGGTTAGGCCACTCCTAAGAACTGAAGAACTCCAAGAAAGGCACACAACATCTTCTGTTTTTCCTCTAAGTCAATACCAGGGGTCATGTAAAGTAGGCTAAGGATATTGATCATGATACTGCCCCACTATATCTTATAGGATCAGTACCAAAAGAAGCATTGTCAGCAACAGAATTCACGGGAAAGTCCCTTGCTTTTCAGCTATCCTATTTTGGGAGGGTGAGGTAAGGGTTTTACCAGGTTGTACCACTACTCCCGCTAGTCTTTCATCATGCAATCACCACAGAAACCATGCTCAGTCGCCACACCACCTCCTCCTCCCCCATTGTTGGGATAACACCACAGCTGCCACCAGTCCCACATCAAACTGTCCTTAATCCATTAATACCATATTAAATTGACATAGTGTTTTCTTCCAAGTGTCTGAAAGCTTTCTGATTAGACTACTGGAATTATTTTACATAATCTCCCGAAGATAAATACTACAGTGGGAGAGCAAGATGGACCCCGTTAAACCCTTGATATTCGCCTCATCCTCAGCCCCACTGCTTTTATGGACAGAGCCTTACACTGCCATTACCGCTTTCTGTAATTTACTTTAATATCTGTCTCTCCTTCTAGGCTATGAGATCCCTGTGGGCAAGGAATTATTGTATTGTACTTTCTCGAGCACTTAGTACATAGCTCTGCCCACTGTAAGCACTTAATAAATGTCAATTGAACTATATATAGAGCAACTTGCCTGTATGATGATGACTTGGCTACCAATGGCAGAGCTCACCCAGAAAATCTGGATGACTAAGTTTTTCCAATTTGCGGAGCCGGGACACACATGTCCACATTAGTCATATTAACTCATCTCCCACCCAATAGTGGGAGGGCAGAGGATCCCATGTGAAACCCTATCTCGTATCCCACCATAGGCCATGTGATCTAGATATGGGTCTCCTCCATCTCCGGAATGGGATTAGTCTGAATAATTTTAGCCCACCTCTACAGCTCCACATTGTGGCTTCAGAGAACCAGATGCCTCTTGATTACTTACTTTGGATGTGGAAGCGGCAGGAATTGCCTTGAAGACTTCCTGACTTTCAGATTCATGACCAGATTAACCCTACACCCTTGAAACCCTGAACTCCTCGTAGCAGCGTGGGCATATGGAAAAAGGCCTGAGCTTGGGCGTCAGGGGACCTGAGTTTTAATCCCAGTTCTGTCACTTACCTGCTGGGTAACTATTCTGTGCTTCGGTTCCCTCATTTGTAAAATGGGGCTCTTTATCTGTTATCCCTCCTATTCAGACTGTGAGCCCCGTGCGGATTATCTTGTATCTATCAGTGCTTACTAGAGAGCACGACACATGGTAAGTAGTTAACAAATACTGCAACGTTATTAAAGTCATAGCTCCACCCTTACGAAATTGTGTTTGATGAACTATTGAGTCAGTGGCAAAAGGGGTCTAGGTTTATATTAGCAGAATGCAATACAGATCAGTTGACGTATCTTCCATTCTTACCAGTATTTATTTTTGAAGTTATATGAGTTACATCAATTTTCTGGGTCCTGATGAGAGGAATAGCTCGAGTAGAAGTTGTTCTTGTTATGTTCTTCTTCGGATTTGAAGCTTTACTTATCTTTGAAAGAGGTGCAAAAATACCTGAGGAGGAAAATGTAGTTTAAAAAAAAGTCAATCAAAGTTAGCATTAGTGACATGGGCTATGATTGTTCTCTTATAGCACTGCATTCTGTCTTATTAAGTAGGAATGGGGGTACATAAAATACCCATTCTCCTGTAAAGTGCAGAACTCTATGATAACAACCTACGATGTAATACCCCGACACGACACACATATACACAACTGTTTCTTCCAACAAATGGCACTGAATCCAGATAGACACAGATCATCATAAGAACATTCCCTAATTGTGCCACCATGCTCCAATAGGCATCGCAAAAACACGCATTCTGGGAAAACTGATGATATTCTTGAAAAAGCAGCAAATCCACTCTAATTCATTTTAATCTACTAAATTTTGTTTTAAGAGAAAATTAAATGTAATGTAGTACCATCTCTACAATTTCACAGGTGCAGTTTTCACAGAAATCAAAGAGCACTGCAGTAAGAACTGCAAATGCCAAGTTTCCCAGAATCAAAGAGAACATCACAACGCTTTCGATTGGTTGAACATTTTCTAACAAATATACACTCACTCAAGTATGAAATGAGAAAATTGGTGTCAGGATAGAGTGTTTGATTGTTCAAGGCAATTTTCCACAAGTAGTGGTTCATTCACTCATTCAACTGTTATTTATCAAGCACTTACTACAAGCAGAACACTGTGCTGAGGTCTGGGGACAGGTACAAGAACCGTAATTCAGACATGATCCCTGGCCCACAGGGGACTCACAGTGTAAGAAGTGCTTTGAGGGGTGGGGAATTTGGCGATGGACACACAAGGAAAGAGTGAAGGGATAGAAACCGGAAAATCCAATAAAGAAGGAGTTTTTAGGTTATTCAAGGCTCTGGAAGACTGACGAAGTCACAACAGAGACAATCTGAGGGAAGGGAAATGAAGGAATGGCATGATGGGCTAGTTTAGCTTCTTCCTCACCCCGCTGTCTCTCCTCAGGGAGGGGAGAAGTCAGCATCCACCAAATAACCGGGCAAGGGTGACAGCAGGACAGCCCCTCCTTTGCAGCTGAGGACAGGACCCTCTCCCTCTCCCCACGGGGCCTACAGTAAGGCATCTGTGGACAGATGGGTGGGTTCTCTCCCCAGCTCAGAGCAGGACACTGGCCCACTTCATCTGTATATTTTAGGGAGAAATATTCAGTTTCCATTAAGCCACATAACTGATAGTCTGGTTGATCAGTGTCAGCTGTGCGACTTTGGGCAAGTCGCTTAACTCCTCTGTGCCTCAGTTCCCTCACCTGTAAGATGGGGATGAAGACTGTGAGCCCCCCGTGGGACATCCTGATCACCTTGTAACCTCCCCAGCGCTTAGAACAGTGCTTTGCACATAGTAAGCGCTTAATAAATGCTATCATCATTATTATTATTTCTCCTCCCAAGGCCAGCTACAGGTTGAGCTGGGCTGCTCAGGCACAGAGCTTTCTGGGGCTGCGTGATGGAGAGTTAAAACCTGATCATTCCTGCTCTTGCACATCCTCCTCCTGTTCCTTCTAACGCCTTCTAGCCTCCTTTCTTCCAGCCACCCATCTCCAAAGAGCTACCCAGGCCCACTGGACTAGAGAGAGTGGATCAAAATTTCCCTCCATGAGAGGGGACTTGGTTGGGGGCGGGGGTGGACCCCTCGCTAGGCAAATTGGAGTGAGGACTCCATGGTCTACATGGCCCGAACAATGTCAGTTCAGCCCTGAAGCAGGGGGGATCCGGGCCCAGGGCTTTCTGGAGTTCAATGCCCACCCTCTTCACCTGGGACTGCTTACTCACCCTGCCCTCCCCCACTCTCCCCTACTCTCCCTTGCTCCCAGCAAAGGCGAGTTGAATAATAATAATGTTGGCATTTGTTAAGCACTTACTATGTGCCAAGCACTGTTCTAAGCGCTGGGGACGATACAAGGTAATCAAGGTTGTCCCACCTGGGGCTCACAGTCTTAATCCCCATTGTACAGATGAGGGTACTGAGGCCCAGAGAAGGGAAGAGACTGGTCCAAAGTCACACAGCTGACAAGTGGCGGAGCCGGGTTTAGAACCCATGACCTCTGATTCCCAAGCCCGGGCTCTTTCCACTGAGCCACGCTGGGGCCCAGCTCCCAGCGGCCATGAGCCTTCTACCCTAGGGGGTGCCTTTAAAGGCTACATTCCCTCTCTCCAGCTCGAGAGCCACATTTAAGGCTCCCGAGCTTTAGATTGCTAAAGCTCCTCCCCTCCACCCTACTTTGATTGTGAATCCCATGTGGGACAGGGACTGTATCCAACCTGATTATCTTGTATCTACCCCAGCACTTAGTATGGCTTGGCACAAAGTAAGTGTTTAACAAATAACCATTACTATAATGATGGTGTTTCAGGCTTGATATTTGGTTTCTGAAAAGGCTTCAGTGCCAACCGCCAGGACTGCTGAAATCTGGGTAACACGATTTAGAAATGCACTGCTTACCCAGATTGGGAATGGGACAGGTGCCTAGAATATACATGTGAACCTAGTGTGGAAGAAACTCTCTTTTCGGTTGCACACATGTAAGGATGAAATTCACAGTCAGGGGTGCCAACTTCAAAGATGAAGGCCAAAGGTGTTTGTGAATCCTTGATTACCAATCAAGATCTCCAACCTAATCATTTAGAAAATTCCTCTAGCCTCAGAGATTAAAATACAGTATTTGTACTCTTAACAATCTAAAATTGAGTCATTAATGAGTTTTGGGTAGCTGGCTAGCTGCTCTAAATTTCTACTTCACTGGTCAAAATTAATACATTTGTGAAAGAAAAAAGCACTTAGACATTGACAAGCCTACAAATGTTACAGAAAAATGCAATCCCACTAAATAAAAGAAATTATTCAATAGAGATCTGTGATTCCAAAGAGGCAGTGCCTGATATTAAAAAAAGGTTAAAGCTGAGTGGCAGAGTGATTAAGTAAAGAAATGAGATTCACGAAACCTGGGCTCTTTTCCTGTCATTGATTTATTAGCTTATACGATCCTGGAAAGGACTTTGGATCTCCCCTCATGCCTCAGTTTCCTCAATAGAAAAATGGACATCACAATAACCTACTTCACAGGATAACTATTGATTATGTCACTTTTTTAACAGCTATATAAATGTTCAACAACACTAACTAGCAAAAAAAAAAAAATCCTGTGATTTAGGCAGGAGGGACAGACCTGTACACAGGTTTGAAGACACATGCATGAACTAGATACCTACACCAGAAACACAAGTATCTGCAAACACACCCACATACACATCGGCAAACAGACAAGCCAATGGGCACTGATAGACACGCCAATACACACAACACACCCAGACATGCTTGAGCATATATTCACAGCCTGTCCTCCTCCCAGGGGAGGGGATGGCCAGGGAAGAGGTTGCCCAATGCAGTTCAAGTAATGTGTGCCACACCTGGAAAAAGAGTGAGGCCAGCCTCTCTCTACCTCAAAATTCCCCCAGCCAACTCTCTTACTCAGTTGCCCCTTCCACTGCTTCAACCCCACCACCATGCTCAAGGCTTCCCTCTTTCCCTTAATCCCTGTTGCACAGACTTCTCCCTCTCCAGGGATGGGAGGGGATAGGGAGGGCGTGAAAAGGACAGGGAATCCTGTGTCCTTTCCCTGACTGGTGCTGCCACAGACCTATGGCATCCCCTTCCTTCTCAGCCCAAACTTCTTTTCCATTCTCTCCAGCTGCCTTTTTGGCTGCCACTACAGGCTCCAACCACTGCTAACCATCTTTGTCCTTTGACAGAGCTACTGGTTAGTGGAAAAGTCAAAAATCTAAATTCTTGAGAATTTAAAGTTTTATTAAAAGATCACGGAATGGTTCTACCAACTCTGTTGAACTGTACTCTCCCAAGTGTTTAGTACAGTGTTCTGCACCCAGTAAGCCCTCAACAGATATCTTTGGTTGATAATGGGAGTTTGCAACCTAATCCCGAGAAAGCCTTTTCCTACATGAGCTAAAACATACCACACATATACAGAATGTAAAAATGCCACCTCCTGGACCTTTACAAAATAACAATTATAGAAATGTTTTAATTTGCTTTAACTCTTAAATTTTTTTCCCCTTAAGTCTGCATAACATCTATCTTACCATATTTCGGTGCGCATTTAAAGTATTGGACTTTTCCAACACTTCCATTATTCTTTCCTTCTGGTTCATCCAACTCAATGCCAGCCCACTGTCCACTGGCAAATTCAGTTGTGCCACAAAATCTTAATGTGCCCATCTAAATGAAATTTTTAAAATCAAAATGATTTTCAGAAATCATTCAACATTATATTATAGTATGCATTCATTTTCCTAAATATTCTTTTAAAAAGCTAATTCTACTTTCAGATGCTTAACTGAAATCATGAAAAAGTTCCTAAACTAAATTAATCCATTTAACAAAAATCAAAATCCCTATTCATTTTGGCAGATTAAGGGCCACATTAAGCTTGTGTCTTCTCCTATTCAATATGCTGGACACTATACTAAAGTAGTACTAAAAATATATTCTAATCTACCAACATTCAAGAATACGCTTGATAAGCAAAGCTATAAATGGCACACTGCTGCACTACCTAAATAACCACTAAATAAGCTAAGATTTATACATTACTACATCTCTTTTAAAAACACACAATATAAGCACTAAGACCGCATACTACATTCACAGAGTTGTAAAAATTTGCCTCTATTTGGATTTGAGGACGACAGATTTTTCTGCTAAATCAAGGAGAAGCTTGGCTGGGCCGATATACATTTTGGGTTTGGTTAATGAAGTATGTCTGCACTGTGGCTGCCTCTCTAAAGAGCAAGAAAGCATCATTCCATATTGAAGCCACAGGTGGGATACATTTTGATTGCCTTTTTTACTGGACATATCAGCATCCCTTAGGGGGAATGATGGCAGCTACTTTTTTTTGTTGTTAATTATTATTTTTACTGACTTCCTCTGTTCTTTTCTCTCCTAGGGTGTTGGCCTTCCCCTCTTCCTTTTCAACCATGAGCCTCCTCTGGGTCAGGTACAGGCTCTTAATCACTGATACCTTTCTCCAGCATTTAATACAGAGCTTAGCCTAAAGAGCTTAACAGACATAAATAATAGTAGACAAGTGGGAAAAGCTTTGAGGTGAAACCCTCTCCCTAAAATGGCCCCCTATTCGTTCAAGAGTTCCCATCTACCTATTTCTCTGCCCTGTCCACTGCTGATTTCAGCTGTGGTTCACATTTTTCAACAATTAATATTTTTTCACTTCTATGGGGTTTGAAGAACATACTCCATAAAATGCCGAAAACTATACCGAAAGCATTCCGGTCCACGGAAATCATTTTAATGGTTCTGACTTACTGTACCTTCTGTCCTGCGATGATGACCCGATCACCCAACTTCAAGCCAAGGGACGTAAGCATAGCTTTGCCTGTGATGTGATCATAGCTCGGAAGCATAGTTTTTGAGATGTCGCATGACAGAGGCACAGCATCCAACAGCATCTGCTTGATTTCTTTAGCACTTGCTGCTGCATCTGCCATCTCTAATGGCATATCTATTGGGTCCGGAACAACGTCAGCCGGGATCTGCCCTTTGTCATTCTGTAGGCATAAGAAGAGAGGAAAAGGTTACAAACCCTAATGCTGATAGGAGAATGTGCATTTGAAGCATGAACTCGAGGGTAGACAGCCAAAAACAGCTTCCTCAGAAAGGTATTCCACAAGCTCCTGGAAGTGGATTTGAATATCTTCTCTTGCAAAGTCATCTTCCCTAGTATGCTCTCTAAACTGCAAAATCCACTTACAATAGGCTGAGGCCTCCAATTTTCAGCCTTCTCTAATTTAATGGCACCTCTGCATTTCCCTAGACACCTTGAGAATCACATTTTCTTTTATTCTCTGGTACTGGTACAATTCTAATAGGCTACATACATGAAGGGATGAAAGAAACCTTTAAACTCCATTTACAATGATCACTTACTTCAGATTCTCGTAAATAAAAGTTAAATTGCTAATTTGATCAATTCTCCATCACACCCATCAAACGGGTCCCCAGAGAAGAACAAAGGAAGCTGGGAGAAGTGGGTGCATGTGAGCTGGGTCTCGGGGGGTTTACAGCAGTCCGATTGCCAAAGCAGCTTATCTCCTCCTGGCTCTCATTAGAGAAGTGTAAGAAATCCCACCCTTTTGCAGGAGTAAGAAGGCAAAATCTGGGGGCTCTCTTAGTCCAGAACTTCCATCCTACTCTCAGTAATGACATCTGCAAAAGAGATTTTGGAGTTTTATCCAATACGATCCATGTCTACTCCCCTTCAAGTTAAGTCTCCGCAAATTCTCAAGTAGTGCCTCTACCATTACCTCCATTGATTCTGTGCTGTTGCCTGCTCTTCCCCCAGCCTCCATCCACTGTGGGTTGGCCCTTTCTTTCCTCTTCCTTTTTCTCTCTTTCCCTACAATCCCTCCCATCTTGGAGGCTGGGAAACAAGAGTGGTTCCCAGAAGCTGGGACGGCAGAGGGGCACTGCTTCTCAAGACTTGTATAAAGCAGCGTGGCTTAGTAGATAGAGCACAGGCCTTGGAGTGAGAAGGTCCTGGGTCCGAATCCCGGGTCCGCCACATGTCTGCTGTGTGTGTGACCTTGGGCAAGTCACTTCACTTCTCTGTGCCTCAGTTACCTCATCTGTAAAATGGGGATTAAGAGTGTGAGCCCCAATGTGGGACAGGGACTGTATTCAATTTAACTTGTATCTACCCCAGTGCTTAGAATAGGGCTTGGTATACAGAGAGCACATAAGTACCACTATTATTATTACAAAGTTGGTGGCAGTGAAAATGGAGGAGAATAGGTGGACTCATGATTTATGACTCAGGAAAAACTGGCAGGATTTGGTCATACTGGATGTAAGGGCTGAACAAGATAATCTAAGATGGCAGCAAGACTGCAAGTAGGAAGGATAGGTAGTGATGATGACAAAGTCAGGAAGAGGAGAGGCTTCAACTAGAGGACTTTCTTCACATAATTCAGTATCACTTTTGTACTAAAGACAAAGACTCTCCCAGGGCCTAAGCTGCTCATTGAGAAACAGATAAAGCAAGCATCCTTAGAAGCTTTACTAATTCCTTCGGGAAACCGGTTAGGTGTTCAAAACCCTTTTGACATTTCTACAAATGTTTCCTCATACATAAAACAAAGTAATTCACTGACTCATACTATAGCAATAAAATACTAAATAGCATTCTGAGGGACAATTAGTACAGCTTAGTATAGTTTCCAAAGGTTTTCGATTTGCACAGAGGGAATATTTTAAGCACTGGGAAGAGCTAGATCAACATTTAGCATTTAGTCCCCCTAAGACAAGAAACACTTATGGGGGCAATGCATTGATATTTCTAACTTCTCTGGTCTACTCAACGCAAGTGTGAAAATAAACTCTTGTACACTATACTCAATTAAGGCAAATTTCAATTCATAATGGACGTGTAGAAAATTTAATCTCATTTTAGACCAGAGTACCATCAGAGAAAAACAAGGATTGGCAATTTTGTACAACTCCAGTCAGTTCTGTTTTAACACGTGTTTTCAGCATGGGTTTTGGCTAGAACTTGATTTGGGAATTAGAGAATATTTTCCCAACAAAGTGAGCCTGTTCTGGCTTGCCATGCTGGGGAAGCAGCATGGCCTAGTGGGAAGAACACTGGTTTGGGAGTCAGAGGACCTGGGTACTAATCCCAGCTCTGCCACTTATTAGTTGTGTGACCTAGGGAAAGTCATTCGACTTCTCCGTGCCTGTTACCTCATCTGTAAAAAGAGGATTAAATCCACCACCCTCCAATTTAGACTCTGAACCCCATGCTGGACAACTACTGTGTCCAATCTAATTATCGCGCACCTACCCCAGAGCTTAGTATGGTGCCTGGCACATAGTAAGCACTTACTAAGTACCATAAAAAATGGCTTGTGTACTTAAACAAGGCATCACAACAGGTCAGTCCCATAGAGTGAGTTTAATTAATGGAAGGCTTTTCAAAAACACAACCCATGTATTTTATGAGAACAAGACATATTTGTAATTTAGTGAATTAGTGAAGTGGAGCAGTAATTGCAAAGAGCTACTCTAGCTACCTGGTAGAATTCTGAGAATTAGTTGGACATTCCTACTCCACTGGGACTACTTAATCTTTCAGGCTAGAAAAGACACTATTAGTCTTCAGTTTTAGGATATCATAAAAACAGATCAGATTTGTACATGGGCTAGAGGATTTTGCAATATTTATCTAACTGCCCAAAGCTACTCTTTTGCTTTTCAGTTATTTTGATTTCCTGCATTTGTCAAGCCTTCATTTATTAACAGCTAGATTTTGTTTCCTGGCTCTAAGCTCCTCCTTCATGATATGCATGTAGCAAATATTTTTTTTTAACAGAATTGTTAAGTACTTACTATGTACTAAGTACTGGGGTAGATACAAGCTAATCATGTTGGTCACAGTCCCTGTTCCACATGGGGCTCATAGTTTTAATTCCCATGTGACAGATGAGGGAACCGAGGTACAGAGAATTGGCTTGCGGTACAGAGAAGTGACTTGCCCAGGGTCACAGAGCAGACAAGTGGTGGAGCCGGGATTAGAATCTAGGTCCTTCGGACTCCCAAGCTAGTGTTCTCACCACTACACTATGCTGCTTCTATTTGCCAAGTTCATACTGGCTCTAAATGTACCCAGCCAAGCAATAATCTGATCTGCCCCTGGCCCGCTTGCTCGGAGTCAGCTTGCTGAAACCCCACGCCAGCCGCAGATATAGTTAGCAAGCCCTCACCAGGCCTGCACCCAGAGAACAATGGCATGGAGAAACAATGAACCAAGGCTGGGGCAGTTGTGGAGGCAGGAAGGAGCCGCTGAGGACAGAAATGGCTGCACTTCGGTGCTTTAAATTCTCCCCCAATGCTCCTCATCACTTCAGCCCAGAAAAGCCTCACCAACCTGGCTCCCGACCCTGCTGGAGCAAAGGTCAGTCCCGAAAAGGGCAAGGATGTAGACAAGTGCATCTGCATTTCACAGGTGTGGACAACATAAATCATTTGAATGGATGATTACGAATACTTAAACATATAATAACTGTTAAAAGAGTATGCGATGCTTTGGAATTTTGAGGAGGGTTTTGCGTAGATTAAACAACAGCTGAAGGATAAATGAAAGACTCAAAAGATGCTGGAAGAGGTGGATTATTTGACATCTGGATTCAAATTAAAAATAGTAATCAAAATCTATTATGCTTCTCTTGTTATATTTTCCTGATTAAGATGTTCAGATTTGATCATCCCAAGCAGGAGCTCCGAAAGTATTTTTTCCTACATTTTTCATCATTTTCAATTGCTGCAATGGTAATATATATTTGAATAAACATACAAATCAATTTCACCACATTTAAGATATCAACCAGAATCACTTCTACTTTCAAACACACTTTGCTTTACAAACTGTGTGAAGATGCACATCTCCTTAATTTTCCCAATGCCCCTGATGAGACAGGCACTATTAATTCCAAAATATGGATACTGAAAAGAATGAATCATTCTCTTACACTAAGCAGAATTCTCTTCAGTACCCCAATCCAAATCAAAACACCAGCTGCTTAAATGCCACTTGTTATGTGGACTTTTTTAAAAGTATTTTTTAAGCACTACGTGCCAGGCACTCTACTAAGCAGTGAGGTACAAATAAGCTAATCAGGTTGGACACAGTACATGTCCCCCATGGGACTAACAGTCATAATCCCCGTTTTATACATGAGATAACAGGCACAGAGAAGTGAAGTGATTTGTCCAAGGTTACACAGCAGAAAAGTGGCAGAGCTGGGATTAGAACCCAGGTCCTTCTGAATCCCAGGCTGACTCTACTCTTCTAACTCTACCCACTTAGCCATGTTGCTGGTCCCTTTCTCTTCTGCATCATCTAAGCACCTGGATATTGTCAATAAATACAACAGAAATACGACTGAATGAACTTTCACTTTGTTTTACTTTTATATTTAACACCTTACCCTAAAGGCAGGATTTGCTTCATGTTCCAGCAAACACTTTACAGCCCCTGAACACAGGTTAAATGCAGCAATGTGCAAAGCTGTTCCAAAATCAAAGTCACTGCAAGTGGCATCCACATCTAAAATTAAACATCATAAATACATTAATCAACATTTTTCCTTAGACACTGCACTTTCAAAAATGTGATGCAATCACAAGGAACTCTGTAATTCAAAGTACAGTAGACATGCACAGCAAAATTTGCTACTAGCTTTGTCATCATTGGGAATTAGGGAGTTAGGTCACTACAAATGACTCATTTTTTTAAAAAAGGCACTTGGACAAATATTTAGAAACAGTACACATTTAAACTGCTAAAATTATTATGTAACCATACTGTACTAGTAGTACACACTCCTACTTTTAGAATACATCAAAATTTAAATATAAAATGCACAAAAATCTTAACAGTAACCTCCTTAACACTGCTCAGAGAAAGCTAACAGTTTAGATGGGGTCAATTTTCTCCACTTATAGTGTCCTGGTTGACTTGGATCAATTTTAATACAGTTCAGGTCCATATTACACTACAAAGGCAATTCTGCTTGCTACTAGCTGTGGTTGATTGCTTGGCTGTCTACTTGTTCACCATGCTTTCTACGTGCAGGGCACTGTACTAAGTCCTGGGAAGAATACATGGCTACTGGCTCAGACAGGACCCTGGTCTGTAGTTGGCCCATAGCCGACAGGAGCAGGAGGAAGAACAACAAACAGAGCAGCAGTCTTTCACTGCTGGATGGAAATAATCCTCAAAATCCTCACTACCTGGGTTCCTACATGTGCAGTACTGTATTCTGCAGAACTGGTTGGCATCAAAAGAGACTTATGAGTGACGGGTACATACTGAGGGTGGAAACCAAACTTTGTTGAAAGCCACCTCCTTCTAGGAGGCAGCAAGACCTAATGGAAAGAGATCAGAGGACCTGGGCTCTAATCCAGATGTGCCACTTTCATCCTGTGTGACCTTGGGCAAATCACTTAACTTCTCTGTCTCTCAGCTCCCTTATCTGCAAAATGGGGATTCAATTCCTCTTCTCCCTCCTATTTAGAATGTGAACCCCAGGTGGGACCTGATTACCTTCTATCTACCCCAGTGCTTAGCAGTCCTTGGCAAAGATTAAGCATTTAACAAATATCACAATTATTATTATAGGTTGCCATTATTATTTTTAGACATCAGAGGCCATATTATACAAGTTGCTATTCAAGAAGTGGGTGTTTACCATGATCTATCACAATCGCTCTATACAAAACTGGGTCATATAAAGTTTTACTTTTACTTTTAGCCAGATACAAAGTGATAAAAATGAAAGTATTCAACAACTCTCCCCAAATCTATGTAGTAATGCACAGCAAAATTTGGAGGTTAAAAATTATGTTTTGTGGCCCAAAACAGGACTTGAATTTGCCTCAAAAAAGCCAAGTAGCTCTTGTTAAAGGTCTTACATACTATTAACCTGATACAACTTCACACCAATGGCCTAGAAACCAAAGGGGAAACACAAATGTTATTTTATAAAAAATAACATAGAGACCTATCATCACATAGGATGTCGGAGTGCCAACAAGAGAAACATAGATGCTTTATTTACAGAAACCTGAGTAAAGACCAGGGGATAGGAGGCGATATCAGAATAATCATTCAAGTGAAGATAATCTTGGAAGCCTCCATGTAAGAAGTGGCTTTTGGTTGTTATGAAGATTTGACAGAGAAAGGGAGGTGCATTCCAGGCAGAAGAAATGGCTTGAGCAATGGCTTAGAGTGGAGAGGGACTATAATTTTCAGGGCCATAAAAAGAAAGTCAGATAGGTATCATCTAAGGGCTCCATTTTTCAGTCCCTCTGCAAAATTCTTATTAAAACTTCAGAGTATGGTATTCCTGATGAGCAGATGAAATCCCACCTTACCCACCTCAATCGACAGAACTAGAGTCATAAGGAAATGATGCAGATGAACAGGGAAAGCTTCCTTGGAAAGGCCACAAAAGAATTGGAATCATCAATTAGGAAGAAATTATGAAAGAGTTTAGCAAAAAAGGAAAATAAAAACACTCAACATGGCTTGAGTAGATTTATGGCTATGTGGGTAGCGTTAATGAGAGTGTTGGATATCCCACCCCCTCATTTAAAAAAAGAATGCCTTACTGAGCTAGGATAAGCATCACCTTGCTAAACCCTACTGATTTTTCCTCTTGACAGAACTAACAGTCTTAACTGATAAAATGCTACCCAGATTTGGCTTTAATTCCTATACAACTTTCTTCAAAAGTCAGTTCAGGTACAGTGTCCAAGGAGCTAAAATTTGCCTCTCCATGTACACTGTAAGCTCCTTAATGGGCAGGGAACGTGTCTACCAACTCTGTTTTATTGTGCCAAGTGCTTAGTACAGTGCTCTGTGCACAGTAAGCACTCAATAAACGTCACTGATTGAGTGAGTGAACCTCCTTACCTTTTGGTTTGGAAGTCTTCAAAATTATCCTTATAAGTTCAGGGACATCAAAGTAAGCAGCATAATGCAAAGCATTCATATTTGTCCAACGGCTTCGCAAACTGACATCTGCCCCCAGATCAATAAGATGAGAGGCAAATTTTACAGCTGTCTCAACATCACCTGTAAAAGATGTTTTTCAAATTACTTTCCTCAAGAAAAAATGCAACCTTGAAGTGGTAACCTATCTTTTTAACTCCCACATTTAATTGCCTTATTTGACTCAGTATATTATTTTTGCCTATCCTTGAATAAAAACCTAAATTCTAAGGGTGGATCTCTGAATTCTGCAGTATTAAATTCCATGGATTTGCAAATGCAAGCAAGAAAATCAGTTCTGGATGAAAAGACAAAAATAATGAAAGAAGTGGCTTTTTTGGGGAAAGAGAAATATGCTTCCTCCTTTTAATTTGGAATTTGATAATACACCAATTATAATCTCCATGGATTCATTAGTCCAGTCTATTAATACTCATTAATACATACGACTACATTCTTTTTACTAATAAAATTTAAGAATCTTAAATATCTCATTAATTCCCCCCCCCCCGAAATGAGCAGATCAGCCATGTTTTAGTTAAGCTTCTTCTAAAACTTTTCTTTCTAGATTGCTTATGAGTCAAGTTTGAAAACAAAAAACAATAACTTAAAAAGGTAATTCCATGAAAAGTAATTGGAAACACAGTAATATTTACTCTGATATCTCTTTAAAATGCACTACTTATTTTTCTGTCCCTGCGAATCTTAGAAATTCATGTGACTTACGACACAATATAGTTCCTGTGATGCCAATAAAAAGGAAAGCTGCTTCCTTGGAGCAATAGATAAATTTTAAAACCCACTGGGCTACTTTAGCAACCCTGGAAATAATGGAAGTAAAGGACCACTAAGCAATCAATTATCCATTTCTTCCTAAAGCCCCTTATTTTCAGACAGCTGAGATGAGTCTGATTCAAATATTACAAAACACCTTGCTCCACAACGAATGAAGCTACTAAAGCAATGTATTTTTCCTCAATTAGGCATGGCTTTAATAATGGTTTCATTTATCTTCCCATTGGATTTTGAGGATCAAGTCATCTAAATTCTTATTCTAACCAACCCTAAAAACCCCAGGAAAATTCAATGGTCTGGATGCCATGTACCTAGCTACTAATTATTAAAGAATTTTTATGGAAATAATTCTCACAAAACATAAATTCAAGTATTTTTAAATGATAACTGCTGGGTGGCCAAGCAACTGATTGGCAGAACCAAACTCTACATACCAATGCCTTGAGCCCCAGACTTGCAGGTGTAATGTAGAAGAGTCATGTCCGTCAATCCATCTCTATCATTCACGTTGCATCCCCTTTTAATAATCTGTAACAAAACAGAAGGCTTAACTGTGAGATGATTGAAGTACTGTCGCCAAATTAATCCTGAAAACAAAAAAAAGTTGAAGTACACAAACACAGAATATTTATCTTTGTGATCTAGCCAATTTAAGAAGTGTCATAATATGCCCATTTTCATTCGCTTCAGGCTGCCTGCACCCAACATTTAAAGTTAAGCAAGTATTACAGTACAAGTAAACAGTACCATAATCTAGTCAGTCAGCCCTCACTGTGACACATACCACTATAGCAGCCTTATTTTTAAAAACCTGTAAAAGTTTGCTACATCTGTGCACGCATATAAACGAAGGCAAGGCTATTTCGGTAGAGCAAGTTTTCACATTAAATATATTTTTAGGATCCCTGACGTTTGTGAAAATAAGCTTTTTGTTTCCCAAATGTGTTCCTTGATGCCCATCCAATAAAATAACAATGAAAAAGAAAGCATGTCATTTATCTGGAAAGACCAACATGTTCTATACCGCCAGTTTTGCAGTTCACCAATTTACTTTTTTCAATCCCCAAATACACAAGCAACAAAAAGAATCTGCAAGCTAGTCACCAATCTGAACCCCTAGCACTTGGCTCATGTAACTGGGGGAGTCTTCCCGACTTGGGCTTCCCCAACTTCTCAGCTCTCCGCATACTCCCTGTCCCACCAGCCCGCAACCTGGACCTCACCTCTTTCATTTGACCCGCCCGTTCAGTCGGTCACCAAATCCCGTCAGTTCTTCCTCCACAACATTTCTAGATCCACCCTATCCTCTTCATCCTAATGACTACCAGGCTGGTCCATGACTTTGTCATATCCTTCCTCGACTATTTCATCAGCCTCTTCGCTGCCCTCCCTTGCCACCAGCCTCTCCCCTCTTAGGTCCATTAGTCACTCTCCTGACGTACCATTTTGCTAAAAATTCATTCAGCGCATGTCTCCCCATTCATCAGAAAATCTCCAAAGGTTGCCCATTCACCTCCACATCAAGCAGAAACTCCTCACCACCAACATTTAAGCCCCTCAATTAACTCTCTCCCGCCTACCTCACTTTGCTTATCACCTACTATAACCCAGCCCGTACACTTCACTCCTCTAACATCAACAGACTCACAGTCCCTCAAACTCATCTCTCTTCCCATCAAACCCTTGGCTCACTTCCTCCCTCCTGCCTGGGACTCCTTCCCCCTTCTTATCTGACAGATCATAACTCTCACCATCTTCAGAGCCCTACAAAAATCATATCTCATCCAAAAAGCCTTCTCTGGCTACCTCATTTCCCCATGCTGTTAGCCCTCCCCTCTACATCACCAATACACTTTCCTCATACCCCCTAAGCACGCAGGTACTCCCCCCAATCCACTAATGTTTATGCCCTCAGACTCTACTGCTTCCCTTATTTGTAATTTATTTTAAAGATTGCCTCTCCCACTAAATCCCATTAGGGCAGAGATTGTGTCTACCAACTCTGTAGTACCCTCCCAAGCACTGAGCTCAGTGTTCTGCACATCATCAGTACTCAAATACTACTGATTGATCTGCCCCCCTTCCCCTTCTTTTAATAAGGCATTTGTTAAGAGCGTACTCTATACCAGGTACTGTACTAAGCGCTGGAGCAGACACAAGGGAATCAGGATGGACACAGTCCCAGTCCCACATAGGGCTCATAGTCTTAATCCCCATTTCACAGATGAGTTGACTGAGGCACAGAGAAGTTATTGTGACTTCCCAAGGTCACACAGCTTACAAGTGGCATGGCCAGGGTTTGAACCCAGGTCCTCCGACTCCTAGGCAGGCCCTGTTCTTTCCACTAGGTCACACTGCTCCTCATTCACAGAACTTCTGTTCAGATCTGTGAATTCATTCATTCATTCAATCGTATTTATTGAGCATTTACTGTGCACTGTACTAAGCACTTGGGAAGTACAAGTTGGCAGCATAATGAAATGAATGAATGAAAGGTTGCAAATATAACTACACCTGCTGTTATGCCCCGCATCTGATACACCACACCAAGTCAGTGCATGTATATCACCTCCACACAAGCTAGATCTTCACTAACACCACTCCCTGGAGTGGGGAGGGAGGGTAAGCAGAAGCTGGGACATAAACTCAGTGCCCCCTCACATTTGACAGTCTGGGATTTGCAAAGCAATGTATTTACATACAATTCAGATAGATAGAAGGGTGTTGTTGAACAAGTACTCTCTAATTTGCTAGCCAGTAAGCACAGTAAAAACATATATTAAGGAAGAATTGGATGTATTACCTAGTTTTTCTTGCCACACATGCCTATCCTTACCCATCCAGATAATCAGTCCCCTAAAGGCAAGGGTCCACGTCTGAATCGGTGCCCATGTGGGCAAGTGAATGAAACATCTAAACCAGGGTTCAGATTTCAGTTTTCACCCTTCCCAACTCTCGTTTTCAGACCCATGTTGAAATTACACTGCACTATTTCCTAAGCAAAACAAACTGTTAATTCTGAAATTAAAAAAACTCTCAGATCTCAAGAGGCCACTACTCGTTCCTTACCTCATTCCCGATAATGTCAATATTCTGCTGGACTTGGGGGACCCACTGTCTTAAAATGGCAAATAATTCAGGCACTGATGTTTTGGGGTTAAAAAGTATTTCCTGGCATGATGCATCATTAGGATCAAAGAAGGAAAATTCTAAAAGAGAGAGACATGGATTTAATATCTAAGAAACTGTAAAAAAATATGTTGAAATTGTTTACAATATTACAACAAAGTGATACATTTTTCCCATGAGGACCCATTCACTGTCAGGGATGACTACAATGAAAATACAACTATCAAGACTAGGGGAATGCTAGATGCCTAAACGAAGTCATGATGGTTTCCCAAAACATGCTTAAAATGGATCTTACGAACTGCAATTCCTAACAGAAACATTATCTGTAATGTTAAAATCGAAATGATTGGGTTCACCCGAATTAAAACAAAGTTTTAGTACCTTTGGATAGACTCTACACCCATCAGATCTATTCTGATGATATCGACACCTGTCTACACGTTTTGTTTTGTTGTCTGTCTCCCCCCTTCTAGACTGTGAGCCCGTTGTTGGGTAGGGACCGTCTCTATATTTTGCCGATTTGTACTTCCCAGGCGCTTAGTATAGTGCTCTGCACACAGTAAGCGCTCAATAAACATGAATGAATGAATCAGAGCCCAAATCAAAGGGCACCCTACACAAAAACGGATTTACCACTTAGTTTTTAGAAAGATGAAACCACAGGTAAACATACCACAGTCTGAAGGCATTGGTGCTGCAGAAACTGAAAAAGTAACTGAGGTGTTAGAACCTTGGAGTAAAAATTGGTATCTGCCAATCAAAGAGTCTCCTTCTGAGGAAAGGTCTGGAAGGTCCTCTATGGTCATCTTCTAGAAAGCCACCTTCAAAAAAAGGAAAAGAAAAGAAGGGAAAAAGTGTCAATGCCACGGCTATAAATTCATTCAATCGTATTTATTGAGCGCTTACTGCGTGCAGAGCACTGGACGAAGCCCTTGGGAAAGTACAATACAACAATAAATGCATTCACATTCCCTGAACATAACGAGCTTACAGTCTAGAGGGGAAGTTACCTTTGAAACTACACCATACACTTCTTGAAAACTGTATGAAGGTAGGAACTTTCACCATCCAGCATATTTTTTTATGGTATTTATTAAGTGCTTACTATGTGCCAGACACTGTACTAAATGCTGGGACAGATACAACCTAATCAGGATGCATACAGTCCATGTCCCACACAGGACTGATAGTCTTAAATCCCCACTTTATAGATAACAAGCATAGAGAAGTTACGTGACTTAACCCAGGTCACACAGCAGACAAGCGGCAGAGCCAGGATTAGAATCCAGGTCCTTCTGTGTCCCAGGTCCGTGCTATAGCCACTAAACCACAATGCTTTTAATTACTAATCAATTTACCTTTTTTTCCTCTCAATTTCAGGAGCCTCTTTTTCAGTATGAAGCAAAAAATGTTTTCTCCCTTGCAAATTGCTCGTAAAGAAAGATGTTATGCTTCCTGACGTCGGTGTCACAACTATTTCTCTAGTAAAAGGATTAGGATTGCCAAATGTAAAGAGATTTCTCAATGCTTAATAATTGAAACTTTTTAAAAAATGCTGCCGTAATCAAAATGGGTGGGGTTTTCTTTCACCACAGTAAAAAAAATAATGGCTTATCCCTGAGAACAGATCAATTGACTTATAATAAGGGTGAATAATGCCAGGGTGTGACACCTGTCATGAAATAAATATACATGCATATTAAAATAAACTTCACTTTTTTATCAAAGTAACCGTCTCACTTTGGACTGTTTCTGCTACAACTTTAACTTTGCTTTTCCTCCACAATGAAAGCATCTTCATAAAATGAGCAATTAGAAATTTGGCAACTAAATTTTTTAGAAAAACAACCCACCAAAATGTCATTAATTGGGAAATTGAGAAAGCCATGAAAATAATGAAGCGGGAAGAAAATTCCTAACTAGTAAATTTTATGGAGTCATAATTCTATGTCAATCTATTTATAAAATAACAAATACTGATTCAAGAAAATGTCCTCTATGAAATGAAATACACTGCAGCTTGACCTTTATGAAGAAAACTGTTTATCAATTGACGGTACTTGAGTGATTACTGTGCACAGAGCACTAAGCATTCCAGAGAGTACAGTAAGGAGTCCCTAGTTGACCTGACTCTTAATTTTAACACTTTCATTATAAAGCCATCCTAGTCCAACTTAGAACAGCAGGGAAAAAAAAAAACAACAAAAACTCAAGATCAAAGACCTACAGAATCCTTCCCAACCTTTGCTTCTCGTACAGGTAATCTGAGGCACCTGTTACTGTTCAAGTCTCAATCAACCCAACATGAATATGGAACCCACAGATGGTCATCATCAACGGTATTTATAGATCGCTGTGTGCAAAGCACTGTACTAAGCACTACAGTGCCTAAATAGTACCGTGCTCCGCACATAGACTATGAGCCCCACTTGGGACAGGGATTGTGTTCAACTTGATTCGCTTGTATCCACACCCCAGTACTTAGTACAGTGCCTGGCACACAATAAGCAGTTAACATATACCACAATTACTATTATTATTATTGTTATTAAGCACTCACTAAATAGCATCGATTGACTGGGAGAGTACAATACAACAAAACCATTAAGCACTTTGCCTGTGTGGGTGAAAACATCAAAAACACATTTCGGGGAACTACAAAAAAAACCAAGAATGGATTATTCAAAAAAAAAAAACCAAAAAACAAGCATCTCACTCATAAATCTTTGAGAAGACTGAAATCCGTGATTCTCTGTTGATTAATCTCACTGGGCCTCATATGCACCCTGTTTCCCTCCTTCAGCTCAACTAAACATTTAGGTACTCATCCCCATTCTGTGGACATCTTTAGACGCTCTTCCTTTCCCCCACCTGTAACTAATTTTTGCATCTGCCTAAAAGAAGCAGCTGAGATGCGGCCCAATTATGATTTCTTGGGGTGAAGCATTTTTTATGGTGTTTGTTATGTGCAATGTGCCAAGCACTGTACTAAGCACTGGGGTGGATACAAGGTCATCAGGTTGGACACAGTCCACGGTCTCACCCACACCTGCCTCCCCATATCTTTACTTCCCTGCACATGTTTAGACGCTCTTCCACCCCACCTGTAATTAATTGTGGTGTCTGCCTGCCCCACTGGATCCTAAACTCCATGAGGGCAGGGTTCCACTAAACCCTACTATACTCTCCCATATGCTTAGCACAGTGTTCTGCACGGAGTGAGTGCTCAATTAACACCCCCCTGATCTGATATCTAAAAATAAATACATATGTGTTTCCATCTGATCTGGTGTATGTGTGTGTACATGTGTGCCTGCATAAATGTGCATGTGTTTTCATCTGATCTGGTGTGTGCTGCACGTGGGCACGCATAAATAGGCGTGTGCTTTAATCTGATCTGGTATATGGTTTTGTGCATGTGGGCATACAAAAATGTGCGTATGTTTCGATGTGATCTGGTACGTTTGTGTGTGTGCACCTGGGCATGCATAAATGGGCATGTGCTTTAATTTGATGTGGTATATTCATTCATTCAATCGTATTTATTGAGCACTTACTGTGTTCAGAGCACTGTACTAAGCACTTGGGAAGGACAAATTGGCAACATCTAGAGACGGTCCCTACCCAACAACGGGCTCACAGTCTAGAAGGGGGAGAAAGACAACAAAACATGTAGATTGGGGTCAAAATCGTCAGAACAAATGGAAGTAAAGCTAGACGCACATCATTAACAAAATAAATAGAATAGTAAATATGCACAAGTAAAATAAATAGAGTAGTAAATCTGTCCAAACATATATACAGGGGCTGTGGGGAGGGGAAGGAGGTAGGGCCGGGGAGATGGGGAGAAGGAGAGGAAAACGTGGGCTCAGTCTGGTATATGTAGGGACCGTCTCTATATGTTGCCAACTTGGACTTCCCAAGCGCTTAGTACAGTGCTCTGCATACTGTAAGAGCTCAATAAATACGATTGAATGAATGAATGAATGTGGCTGTGTGCACGGGGGAATGCAAATGCACATGTGTTTTGATGTGATCTGGAATGTATGTGTGCACACCTGGGCCTGCATAAATTTGCACGGGTTTTAATCTGATCTGGTATATGGGAATGTGCACGTGGGCACACATAAATTCATTCATGCATTCAATGGTATTTATTGAGCACTTACTGTGTGCAGAGCACTGTACTAAGCGCTTGGGAAGTCCAAGTTGGCAACATATAGAGATGGTGCCTACCCAACAACAGGCTCACAGTCTAGAAGGGGGAGACAGACAACAAAACAAAACAGGACAGGCCTCAAGTCGTCAGAACAAACAGGATTAAAGCTTAAATGCACATCATTAACAAAATAAATAGAATAGTAAATATCCCACGGGGGCTCGCAGTCTTCAGGGTAGGGACTGTCTCTATATGTTGCCAACTTGTACTTTTCATTCACTCATTCAATCGTATTTATTGAGCGCTTACTGTGTGCAGAGCACTGTACTAAGCGCTTGGGAAGTCCAAGTTGGCAACATCTAGAGACAGTCCCTACCCAACAGCGGGCTCACAGTCTAGAAGAGCACTTACTGTGTGCACAGCACTGTACTAAGCGCTTGGGAAGTCCAAGTTGGAAACATATAGAGATGGTCCCTACCCAACAGTGGGCTCACTACTTCCCAAGCGCTTAGTCCAGTGCTCTGCACACAGTGAGTGCTCAATAAATACGACTGAATGAATAAATTTTCCAGATGAGGGCACTGAGGCCCAGAGAAGTGACTGGCCCAGTCACCCGGCAGACAAGTGGCGGAGGCGGCATTCGAACCCATGACCTCTGACTTCCAAGCCTGGGCTCTTTCTACTGAGCCAAGCTGCTACTTCCCAATAAATAGGATTAATAAATGCGATTGAATGAATGAATACGGGTGTGTGCACGTGGGAATGCAAATGTGTGTGTGTTTTGATGTGATCTGGAATGTGTGTGTGTGTGTGTGTGCACACCTGGGCATGCATAAATTTGCACGGGCTTTAATCTGATCTGTATATGGGAGCATGCACGTGGGCACACATAAATTCATTCACGCATTCAGTCGTCTTTATTGAGCGCTTCCTGTGTGCAGAGCACTGTACTAAGCGCTTGGGAAGTCCAAGTTGGCAACATATAGAGACGGTCCCTACCCAACAGTGGGCTCACAGTCTAGAAGGGGGAGACAGAGAACAAAACATATTAACAAAATAAAATAAATAGAAAAGATATGTACAAGTAAACTAAATAAATACCTGATCACCTTGTATCCCCCCCGTGCTTAGAACAGTGCTTTGCACAAAGTATGCGCTTAACAAATACCGACATCATTATTATTATTATGTGGGGGGGGGGAGGAGACAGAGGACAAAACAAAACATATTAACAAAATAAATAGAATAGATATGTACAACTAAATAAATACCTGATCCCGTTGTATCCCCCCAGTGCTTAGAACAGTGGTTTGCACAGAGTAAGCGCTTAACAAATACCGTCATCATTATTATAATTATTGGGGGGAGGAGACAGAGGACAAAACAAAACATATTAACAAAATAAAATAGAATAGATATGTACAACTAAATACCTGATCACCTTGTTTCCCCCCCAGTGCTTAGAACAGTGCTTTGCACAGAGTAAGCGCTTAACAAATACCATCATTATTATTATTATTATTATTATTGGGGGGGAGACAGAGGATGAAACAAAACATATTAACAAAATAAAATAAATTGAATAGATTTGTACAACTAAATACCTGATCACCTTGTATCCCCCCTGTGCTTAGAACAGTGCTTTGCACAGAGTAAGCGCTTAACAAATACCATCATCATTATTATTATTATTATGGGGGGGGG
Organism: Tachyglossus aculeatus; assembly: GCF_015852505.1. Taxonomy (NCBI): domain Eukaryota; kingdom Metazoa; phylum Chordata; class Mammalia; order Monotremata; family Tachyglossidae; genus Tachyglossus; species Tachyglossus aculeatus. The sequence goes on along the minus strand of NC_052074.1, from coordinate 24,949,305 downwards.
AGACAGAGGACGAAACAAAACATATTAACAAAATAAAATAGACTAGATATGTCCAAATAAACTAAATAAATAAATACCTGATCACCTTGTATCCCCCCAGTGCTTAGAACAGTGCTTTGCACAGAGTAAGCGCTTAACAAATACCATCATCATTATCATTATTATTATTAGGGGGGGAGACAGAGGACAAACAAGATAAAATAAATAGAATAGATATGTACAACTAAATAAATAAATACCCGATCACCTTGCATCCCCCCAGTATACCCCCAGTGCTTCGAACAGTGCTTTGCACATAGTAAGCGCTTAACAAATACCGTCATCATTATTGTTAGTATGGGGGGGGGGGGAGACAGAGGACAAAACCAAACATATTAACAAAATAAAAGAAATAGAATAGACATGTACAAGTAAACTAAATGTCTGATCACCTTGTATCCCCCCAGTGCTTAGCACAGAGTAAGCGCTTAACAAATACCATCATTATTATTATTATTATTATTATGGGGGGGGGAACAGAGGACAAAACCAAACATATTAACAAAATAAAATAGACTAGATATGTACAAGTGAACTAAATACCTAATCACCTTGTATCCCCCCAGTGCTTAGAACGGTGCTATGCACAGAGTAAGCGCATAACAAATACCATCATCATTATTATTATTATTGGGGGGAGGAGACAGAGGACAAAACCAAACATATTAACAAAATAAAATAAATAGACTAGACATGTACAAGTAAACTAAATAAATGCCTGATCACCTTGTATCCCCCCAGTGCTCAGCACAGAGTAAGCGCTTAACAAATACCATCATCATTATTATTATTATTATGGGGGGGGGGAACAGAGGACAAAACCAAACATATTAACAAAATAAAATAGACTAGATATGTCCAACTAAATAAATAAATACCCGATCACCTTGCATCCCCCCAGTGCTTAGAACAGTGCTATGCACAGAGTAAGCGCTTAACAAATACCATCATCATTATTATTATTATTGGGGGGAGGAGACAGAGGACAAAACCAAACATATTAGCAAGATAAAATAAATAGAATAGATATGTACAACTAAATAAATGCCTGATCACCTTGTATCCCCCCAGTGCTCAGCACAGAGTAAGCGCTTAACAAATACCATCATCATTATTATTATTATTATGGGGGGGGGGGAACAGAGGACAAAACCAAACATATTAACAAAATAAAATAAATAGAATAGACATGTACAAGTAAACTAAATGCCCGATCACCTTGTATCCCCCCAGTGCTAGTGCTTAGAACAGTGCTATGCACAGAGTAAGCGCTTAACAAATACCATCATCATTATCATTATTATTATGGGGGGGGGGAACAGAGGACAAAACCAAACATATTAACAAAATAAAATAAATAGAATAGACATGTACAAGTAAACTAAATAAATGCCTGATCACCTTGTATCCCCCCAGTGCTTAGAACAGAGTAAGCGCTTAACAAATACCATCATCATTATTATTATTATTATGGGGGGGGGAACAGAGGACAAAACCAAACATATTAGCAAGATAAAATAAATAGAATAGATATGTACAACTAAATAAATGCCTGATCACCTTGCATCCCCCCAGTGCTTAGCACAGTGCTATGCACAGAGTAAGCGCTTAACAAATACCATCATCATTATTATTATTATTGGGGGGAGGAGACAGAGGACAAAACCAAACATATTAGCAAGATAAAATAAATAGAATAGATATGTACAACTAAATAAATGCCTGATCACCTTGTATCCCCCCAGTGCTCAGCACAGAGTAAGCGCTTAACAAATACCTTCATCATTATTATTATTATTATGGGGGGGGGGAACAGAGGACAAAACCAAACATATTAACAAAATAAAATAGACTAGATATGTCCAACTAAATAAATAAATACCTGATCACCTTGCATCCCCCCAGTGCTTAGCACAGTGCTATGCACAGAGTAAGCGCTTAACAAATACCATCATCATTATTATTATTATTGGGGGGAGGAGACAGAGGACAAAACCAAACATATTAGCAAGGTAAAATAAATAGAATAGATATGTACAACTAAATAAATGCCTGATCACCTTGTATCCCCCCAGTGCTCAGCACAGAGTAAGCGCTTAACAAATACCATCATCATTATTATTATTATTATGGGGGGGGGGGGAACAGAGGACAAAACCAAACATATTAACAAAATAAAATAAATAGAATAGACATGTACAAGTAAACTAAATGCCCGATCACCTTGTATCCCCCCAGTGCTAGTGCTTAGAACAGTGCTATGCACAGAGTAAGCGCTTAACAAATACCATCATCATTATCATTATTATTATGGGGGGGGGGGAACAGAGGACAAAACCAAACATATTAACAAAATAAAATAAATAGAATAGACATGTCCAAGAAAACTAAATAAATGCCCGATCACCTTGTATCCCCCCAGTGCTTAGCACAGAGTAAGCGCTTAACAAATACCATCATCATTATTATTATGGGGGGGGAACAGAGGACAAAACAAAACATATTAACAAAATAAAATAGACTAGATATGTCCAACTAAATAAATAAATACCTGATCACCTTGCATCCCCCCAGTGCTTAGCACAGTGCTATGCACAGAGTAAGCGCTTAACAAATACCATTATCATCATCATTATTATTATTATGGGGGGGGCTTAACAAATACCATCATTATTATTATGGGGGGGGAGACAGAGGACAAAACCAAACATATTAACAAGATAAAATAAATAGAATAGATATGCACAACTAAATAAATACCCGATCACCTTGTATCCCCCCAGTGCTTAGCACAGTGCTATGCACAGAGTAAGCGCTTAACAAATACCACCATCATTATTATTATTATTGGGGGGGGGAGACAGAGGACAAACAAGATAAAATAAATAGAACAGATATGCACAACTAAATAAATAAATGCCCGATCACCTGGTATCCCCCCAGTGCTTAGAACAGTGCTTTGCACAGAGGAAGCGCTTAACAAATACCATTATCATCATCATTATTATTATTATGGGGGGGCTTAACAAATACCATCATTATTATTATGGGGGGGGGGGAGATAGAGGACAAAACCAAACATATTAACAAGATAAAATAGATAGAATAGATATGCACAACTAAATAAATAAATACCCGATCACCTTGCATCCCCCCAGTGCTTAGCACAGTGCTATGCACAGAGTAAGCGCTTAACAAATACCACCATCATTATTATTATTATTGGGGGGGGGGAGACAGAGGACAAACAAGATAAAATAAATAGAACAGATATGCACAACTAAATAAATAAATGCCCGATCACCTGGTATCCCCCCAGTGCTTAGAACAGTGCTTTGCACAGAGTAGGCGCTTAACAAATACCATTATCATCATCATTATTATTATTATGGGGGGGCTTAACAAATACCATCATTATTATTATGGGGGGGGAGACAGAGGACAAAACCAAACATATTAACAAGATAAAATAGATAGAATAGATATGCACAACTAAATAAATACCCGATCACCTTGTATCCCCCCAGTGCTTAGCACAGTGCTATGCACAGAGTAAGCGCTTAACAAATACCACCATCATTATTATTATTATTGGGGGGGGGGAGACAGAGGACAAACAAGATAAAATAAATAGAATAGATATGTACAACTAAATAAATAAATGCCCGATCACCTGGTATCCCCCCAGTGCTTAGAACAGTGCTTTGCACAGAGGAAGCGCTTAACAAATACCATTATCATCATCATTATTATTATTATGGGGGGGCTTAACAAATACCATCATTATTATTATGGGGGGGGGGAGACAGAGGACAAAACCAAACATATTAACAAGATAAAATAAATAGAATAGATATGCACAACTAAATAAATAAATACCCGATCACCTTGCATCCCCCCAGTGCTTAGCACAGTGCTATGCACAGAGTAAGCGCTTAACAAATACCACCATCATTATTATTATTATTGGGGGGGGGGAGACAGAGGACAAACAAGATAAAATAAATAGAACAGATATGCACAACTAAATAAATAAATGCCCGATCACCTGGTATCCCCCCAGTGCTTAGAACAGTGCTTTGCACAGAGTAGGCGCTTAACAAATACCATTATCATCATCATTATTATTATTATGGGGGGGCTTAACAAATACCATCATTATTATTATGGGGGGGGGGAGACAGAGGACAAAACCAAACATATTAACAAGATAAAATAGATAGAATAGATATGCACAACTAAATAAATACCCGATCACCTTGCATCCCCCCAGTGCTTAGCACAGTGCTATGCACAGAGTAAGCGCTTAACAAATACCACCATCATTATTATTATTATTGGGGGGGGGAGACAGAGGACAAACAAGATAAAATAAATAGAACAGATATGCACAACTAAATAAATAAATGCCCGATCACCTGGTATCCCCCCAGTGCTTAGAACAGTGCTTTGCACAGAGTAAGCGCTTAACAAATACCATTATCATCATCATTATTATTATTATGGGGGGGCTTAACAAATACCATCATTATTATTATGGGGGGGGGAGACAGAGGACAAAACCAAACATATTAACAAGATAAAATAAATAGAATAGATATGCACAACTAAATACCCGATCACCTTGCATCCCCCCAGTGCTTAGCACAGTGCTATGCACAGAGTAAGCGCTTAACAAATACCACCATCATTATTATTATTATTGGGGGGGGAGACAGAGGACAAACAAGATAAAATAAATAGAACAGATATGCACAACTAAATAAATAAATGCCCGATCACCTGGTATCCCCCCAGTGCTTAGAACAGTGCTTTGCACAG